>NC_136061.1:1858366119-1858683619 GCF_964261635.1 Lissotriton helveticus | reverse complement strand
AAAACATTCTTGTTACTGCTCTGGGCACAAATCAAGAACATGAGGCATCTGGACATAAATGAATTAATTGAATTATACCGCATCTCTGATCAGAAATCTGTGAGGCATAGAAAACAAAACAAGCATTAGCATAGCCAATAGGTCTCGCCTTTGGGATCTTATAAGTGTTTAGCCAGAGCTATTGGATTTGCCAATGTCTTTATTCATGTTGAAAAGTTATAATAAAAAAGTGTTATACGCACTTAATTTTATATATAGCCACGAAGACATTATGTACTCACATTTGCTTGAGTTAGAGCTATTGGCATTGTAAATGACAATGTGTTTTACCCATGTGTTATGAAGTGTATGTATGTTCATGTGTAGTTGAATTATGTGTGTTGGAATTGAATTGTTAGTTGCGGAATTGTGTGTAGTGGATTTGAGTAGTGAATTATGTGGCATGGTGAGAAGTGGTATTATGTGGATAGTAACTGTGTGGTATTGAGTGCACTGGACTTATCTGGACTTATCTTGTGTGCTATGGCGTGTAAATTATGTGGAATGGTATTTTGTGTTGTGGAGTGGTATATAGTGGAGTTTAATTATGTGGAATACTGTTGAATTTTGTGGCATTGTAAATGACAATGTGTTTTACCAATGTGTTATGAAGTGTATTTATGTGGTGTGTAGTTGAATTATGTGTGTTGGATTTGAATTGTTAGTTGTAGAATTGTGTGGTGTGGGGTGGATTTGTGTAGTGGAATTATGTGGCATGGTGAGCAGTGGAATTATGTGGATAGTAATTATATGGTATTGAGTGTGCTGGAATTATCTGGAGTGGGACTGTGTACTATGGGGTGTAATTATGTGGAATGGTATTTTGTGTTGTGGAGTGGTATGTAGTGGATGAATAAATGAACTGCTTTTGTAAAGCACACAATACCCAAGTGTGTCTTAGCGCTGTGCGGACCAAATCAGCAATAGCAGATCAGTAACCAGGGCAGTGAAACATCCAGCGTTAAGGCAGAGCCGGTGGGAACAGCCAGGTCATCAGCTGCTTTCTAAACAGCTGCAAATTTTGTTGAGAGCGGAGGGACAGAAGGAGGGCATTCCATAACCTTACCCCTTGAAATCTCAGTGTTCTACCGCCCCATTTTACTAGCTTAAATCTTGGGATCTGAATCTTGTGTTCTGAGCTGGACCTCAGTGTTCTACTGGGAGAGTACCAGGTAAATAGTTCCTGAAAGCAGAGGGGGCCCGTACCATGTAGTGCTTTATGTAACAGGCACAAGGCTTTGAATAAGATTCTCCTCTCCACAGGGAGCCAGTGCAGACCATGTAGAAGATGCGCCACAGGTTTGAATTTAGGAATGCTCAAGGGCGTTCTTGCAACCGCATTTTGAAGCGACTGCAGCTGTTTTATCGAGTATTTTGGAATGCCTAGATAATGTGTGTTACAATAATCAAGCTTCGACCCCACTAGGGCCAACATTACGGTCTTCTGCAGATCAGTTGGAATGAACTGGAGTATTTTTTTCAGAACCCGTAATAAATAATAGCCCCCAGATGTTACTGCATTGATCTGGGCACTGAAGCATAGATTGGCATAAAAAATAACTCCAAGATTTTTAGCCTTCAAAACTCGCTTTGGCAGAGAGATCGAGTAGGCTCAGTGCCGCTCTGCCGCCCATATCCACTCTCCCTCTAATTACCTCCGATGCCGCCACCACTGCTGACTCAGTGCAGTGATCGGCACGGAACCCATGCTGAGCAGGGTCCAACAGTTGATGGGCCTTTCAGAAAGGTCTGTTGCTCTGCAGTCATGGTCTTCTCTAGGACCTTAGCCGGAAAGGGGAGACAGGAGAAAGGTCTGTAGCTATCCACTGACCTAGGGTGCAAAGAGGGCTTTGTTACAAGTGGGAGAATAGAGGCTTTCTTCCAGATGTCAAGGTAAATTCCAGTGCTACGAACCTGGTTCAGTAGGTCATTGAGTGGTCCCGCCACCTGACTAGACAACTTATTAAAAATCCCTGAGGAACATGGATCGGAGGGAGCTCCTGACTTGATAGAGCTCATCAGCCTGATGGTTTCTTCCTGTGTAAGTGGAGAAAACTCCTTGAAGATGGGGGAGGCTCCCAGCCTGAAGTCAAATTCAGAGGTCCAGGACCCCTTCAAATTCCCGCCGAGGCTAGCACTGGGCGGCTGTCGTGAGAGCGCATGGAAGATAGAGTTGACCTTAGATTGAAAATGAGCCGCCAACTTGCCGCAAAAGGCTTCATCAATCTCAAACGCCTTATTATTGCTCCAGTGTGACAGATCATTCACAGTTTTAAACAGTTCCCTGGAAGAATTCCCAGCTGTTTTAATTTTCCCTGAGGTAAAATATGATCTTTTCAGCTTTAATAAGCTCTTTATACCGTGCAAGGATCTTTTTGTACCTCGCCTTTTTCTCGGGTGAGTAATCTGCTCTCCAAAGACGCTCTTCTCGCCTACAGCTCAATTGTGCTTCCTTCAACTTAGGGGAGAACCAAGGCGCCGAGGGACGGTTTCTATGAGTTTTAATTGTTCTCATGGGTACTATTCTGCTGCATGCAGACTCCAGCCATTGGGTGAGGCTGATGGCAGCTTTATTAATGTCCACCCCAAGGTCTGGTGTGGGGTTAGTAAGAGCCTCCTGCAGTGCCTCTATATTCGCACTTATTCAAGGCCGGAACTTAACCACTTTGGCTGAGTTATCTCGTTCCAATCCCTTCCAATGGGCCGGGATGGAAAAGAAGATAGTAGAATGATCCATCCAGGATAGTGGAAGGGTCTTAATTATGTCCAGCTCGAAATTATTAGTGAAAATGCCATCCAAAGTATGGTTAGCTGTGTGGGTCGGTGCATTAATGCGTTAGGACAGATCAAAGCTCCTGAAAGTATCGACCAAATGTCATGTATCCACATCAGAAGAAGACTCTAGATGGAAATTAAAGTCCCCAATCACAGTGAAGTTGACATACGTAATACATGATTCCATGAACGTGTGAAGTTTGTCAATAAAGCCCCTCCTGGGCCCCGGGGGGGCAATATACTAATAGTCCTTGAAAAGTGTAAGATTTTGTCAGATTGAGGCTAAACTTGAGCGCCTCACAGTCCAAATGGGGTACTGGGGTAAAATTGGCCACAAACGTACTATGGTAAATAATTGCTAGACCCCCTTCCCCCCCTTTGGTGTGGTCTATCCAGTCTTTCGATATTAAACCCATCTGGAACCGCCTCCTTAAAATCTGGGTCTGACACATTATCGGCCCAAGTCACCGTAAGGAAGATGATATCCGGGTTATGGTGGGTCATGAAATCGGCGAATTCAAGCTTATGCTTGATAAGAGATCTGGTATTAAGAAGTAGGCAGTGGTGAGTCATTACGGCTGGTGGCTTTCCTGCTCCATTGTTAATGGAGGGGCTGTGAGGTGCCAATCTAGGGCAGTTAGCAAAGCCACAACAGTTGCATTCATATTTTTCCTTGCTGACAACCCAGTCCTGAGGATAGCAATACCTATATGTATTGGTAGATCTAAGAGCGAGAAGGTCACCCCTTCTATAGGTGATAACAGGGGCAGGATTCCTGGCCCTTGGAGCCGTCTAGGCGCGGACGGGCGCAGACGGGCTTGCCTTCGGCGCGCCCAGTGCCTTACTCCCATTTATGAGGGGAGAGAGAGGGAGACTGCCAACCTCCCAAGATGGCCTTTTCACCCGGAAGTGAGTCCGGAGAGGTAGTGGCAGAGTCACTTGCTTCTTGCTCCCTCCACTCAAACCGGCAAGCCGGGCGGCGGACCGAGGAGATCAGAAGCGGAGTGACAGTAAGTAGTGTTGTTTAAAAACAATTTAAAAGTGACAGCAAGAGTTTTAAAACATAGCAGAACGTAGCAGCAATACAATTTAAAAAGTATACCAGATAGTGGAGTTTAATTATGTGATGTACTGTTGAATTTTGTGGCATTGTAAATGAAAATGTGTTTTACCCATGTGTTATCAAGTATGTATTTGGTGTGTAGTTGAATTATGTTGTGTAATTGGGTGGCGTTGAATTGGTGGTGTGGAGTGGATATGTGTAGTGGAATTATGCGGCATTGTGTGCGGTGGAATTATGTGGATAGTAATTATATGGTATCGAGTGCACTGGAATTATGTGGAGTGGGATTGTGTGCTATGGAGTGTAACTATGTGGAATGCTGTTGAATTTTGTGGCATGATGTGTAATTTTCTGATGTGGATTGGATGTATGTGGCGTCTTGTGTAGTTGTGCTGTTGAGTTGAATTATGTGGTTTGGTGTTGAATTTCATGCTGTGGGTTGAATTGTGTGGCGTGAAACTGTGTGGATAATCAACACTAACTTGTTAAAACAGCATACAACGGATGCAACCACGTTCAACAAACTAACAAGATGACCTACGCCAAACAGCAAGTACTGAAGAACACACGCACATGAAAGCATACATATAACAGATACAACTCCACTACCATAAACCTAGCCCAGTGATCCTCACTTTATTGGTGTGTGCATACTAGAACCATAAAACAATCCTTTGTCCAGGAAGCACAGAGCACTGCTGCAAAACATATTACAGACAGTTGAGAGCCATGCCGCATACACAGTCAAAAAACAAAAAGCACAAAAGGACCAGTAATATAACATAATTCAATGCACTTCATTCTCACTATTTTCAGTGCTAGAATGGAAAATATATAAGTGTAGGAACTCACTATTTAGAGAACCTATATGCTCCTGAGAAGTGCTGGTACTCTCCCATTAAATGTAAAGCAGCAGTACTAATAAGTGCCAGTACTATTCCTTTCAAATTAAAGAAGTGCAGGTACACAGAAGATCCTCTTTGCAGTTCTAAATATTAGGACGGGTGTGTATGTAAACAGCTTAGGAGAGGAAAGAGTGAGAGAAGAGTAGTCACAGAGCATGGCAAAAAAGTATGAGAAATTCGTTACAGGAAGAGAGAGTAAAATAGACATACCAGATGGAGGAAGGAAGCAGGTGCACGAAGCTGGGGACCTCGAACAGTGTTAGAGCTAGGTCTGCAAGGCATAGGTGGAGGAATTGGCACAGGTAAGTGGGACAGGCAGGCCCAGGTAAATGTAAATGTAAATGTAGGTGTACTTATATAGCGCAAACCTGTCACCCAAAGGGCATCCTGGCGCTTGCTTAGGGAACCCGTCCTGGTATTCCCCTGTGAGAAACCCCGGCAGGGTGTCCACAAGGTGAAAGTCAGGCATCCCGCCGCGAGGGGCCGTTGTGGAGATTAAGCAAGCTATTGCCCAGAGTCGCAGAGTGTGAACCCGTGAGTCGAGGAGGCACCGGGGCGAGAATTATCGAGTCCGTGGACTTTTTAGCCCAAGACCCGCCGAGGCGGGGAATTGAACCCTGGTCCAGGACCGATATCAGCTTCCGGGTCTGCCACCTCTAACCCCTGAGCCACACTTCTCCACAGGTAGTGTCTGCTTAATGGTTAGCGCTGCAGCTGAAACTATGTAGGAGCGGCAGGACTTTTGAGGGCAGTGGGCAGGGCTGGAGTGGGCAGTAGGAAAAGCAGTAGGTGGTAGTGCAGCGCTAGTAAAAAAAATGTGAATGTTGCAGGGTGGTGCAGAACAGGGAGCAAAGAGCAGGAAAAGCAAACAAGCATTGACATAGCCAATAGGTCTCGCCTTTGGGGCGTTATAAGTGTTTAGACAGAGCTATTGATTTTGTTAACTTTTTTAATATGTGTTGTAGAGCATTGTGAATGTTGTGCAGCATGTTGAAAATGTATAAGTTATAATAAAAAAAGTGTTATAACTATTTCTGTCACCTTATATCTAACCGAAAAAACATTATATACAACTGAAGTATTGTACTAAAAATCCAAATTAATAAAAAAAATGTGTTCTAGTTTATTTGTTTATGCAATGCTGTCAATTTTACCTTGCATGTTGTAAAAACTGCTGAAAAACGTGAATCTTAAAAGGTGCAGTCAATTTTTAAGCTATGTACTGTGCAATGGGGGGAAAGGAAGCATGCACCACAGCTGTACACTGTGCAGAGATGTGAAAAGTAGCACGAACCACAGCTAAGCAGAGGCATTATTTAGAAGCCGGTGTCAGCAAGCACACATAAAAAGCAAGTGCTAATTATGAAGTGCCCATGTGCACACCGGCAGACAGCGGCTCAAATTAAGCCTCCAGCAAGGGCCTGCGTTACGCCCCTGGATCGAGTGAGCACCAAAAGCTATGTGGGGAAAGGAAACACGCTCCACAGCTGTGCACTGTGCAAAGATGTCAAAGGTAGCACGCACCACAGCTGCGCAGAGGTATGAAAGGAAGCTCGCACCACGGTGATGAAAAAACGCTAATGTTAAAAGGTGCGGTCAATTTTTAAGATGGTACCGAAAAAGAGGCGACTATAAAGGCCAACTACAGAGTACAGCAAATGTCTTGACAAAAACATACTAATACAAAGATAACGGTGCAGGAAGAGAATGCTGAGATAGACGAAATGCGAGTGCTGGTAAAAGAAGCGCGCAATCTAGTGGCGGTGGGGTCTGTCCCTTGGCTGGGATAGAGGAGACGCACCTTATGCCAAAAGTCCACATTTCTGACTTTGTTGGTGATTTGAAAAATTAAATATTAAATTATAGCATAGCTTAATATAACCTTTTACGTCACCAGGCCCGGCTACGGGATTTGGGATCTGGGAGGGCCATGAAGAAGCATGGGTTGGGCTGGGCATGCTGAATAGCCTTGTACGGATGTGAGCTGCATACCAAACCTACTGCCATGTTTGGTCTAATAGATTTTACACTGTATTTCCAGAGGTTTGAACATACCTGCTTCATAGCTTCTCCTCGCTCCACCTCACCCTCCTTTCTCTCCTTATTTCACCCTGCTGTCCCACTTACCTCACCCTCTACATCCTCCTAACTCACTCTCTTCACCTCATGCTAGTCTCTTTCCAACTTATCCACTGGTTTCCCTACTCTGCCCCACTCTTTCTCCACTTCACCTCATGTTTTTCTCACCGCAACCTCCTCATTTTCCACCTTACCCTAGTATCACTCTCTCCTGACCTCGCCGTCCTCTCACTGTGCGTCAACTTACTCTCACTCTACTTTCTTCCATTTCCACCTCAACCGTCTCTCTCCACAACACCCTCTGTCACTTATCCTCGTCCTTCTCTCTTCCTAGCCCTTTTCTCTCTTCTTTACCCTTGTCTCTCTTCTTCGCCCTCCTCTCACACTTGCCACACTTCTCTGTCTTTGACTCCCCTTCTTCTCTCTCACACATCCTTTTTTCCTCACTATCCCACTCTGCCTCAGCCTTCACCCAATTACCCTCCTCACCCTTTTCTCTCTCCACCTCACCATGTACTCTCTGCCGCACTCGCTTCTGTCAGCCTCATCTTCACTGCTGCTGCCTATGGGGTAATGATTTTGTGCATGTGAAGGATGAGGGGAGAGTATGTGTTTGTGTGGGTGCATGAGTGTGCATAATCAAGTATGGCAGTTCTCTGTCTCTGTATCTGTTCTACACTATTAACTCTTCAAAAACCTGGGGTTATGCATATTTTAACTAAATAAGTGAGGTAACAATTGGAGGAGTAATCAAAGGTGGCAATGTGAGCAACAAAACCCAACCAGACATCAAATGTGGGCCTGTTTTTACCACTGTCTGCCCACTGCGCCAGGAGTACATGTTCCGAGGTTGACAACTGGATTTTCTCTCCAAATGATGACTGGAATGCTTCCTCTTCTTTACCATTCTCCTGCCTCTCACACGTCTCTCCTGTTCCCATAAGCATCTCTTTGCCCTTCCCCCCCTCTGTCCATCAATCTCATCTCTTCCTTCTTCTACCACTATCCTTCAGTCTCTTCGCACTGTAGTGTAGTTCCTATATTCCCAATAGGCTCTGCAAATTGGAATAACATATACTATAGTTTAGACGTAGGACTGAGGTCGACTAGGTCTCTATCTTATATCTTAATTGTGAGTGCCAGCTAGCTCAGAGGTCACTAGAAACTTTCTCGAATTCACAAGAAGGGATTAGTTTCTGACAACCGCATAAACATGACAACTTTGTTTCCCAAGAATAAGAAATCAATCTCTAGAGTCGTCGGAAACAATAGATGGCTATTTTACTCAATCGTGCATGCTTCTTTTCACCAGAGATGCTGAGAAAATAGAGAGACGTGCATTTTCAATAAAAAGTATTTATTGAACAGTCTTCTTTCTCAAGCATAAGAAATGTACTGCTACAATCGTAATACTGGTTATAAAGTATAAGGCATATAATACGAAAAGTATTATAAAGTAGTACTGTAAAAGCATGATATGGTTTCTAAGCCATAAAATATCTAAAACATATAAAATACATACAGTGATAAAATAATGACTAAAAGTACTCAACTGGTGCTCCTAAAATACGCCTACCCCGGTGTACCTAACCTAAGTTTAGTACGAGGGAAGAAGTAAGTGAGGAGTAGCTTAGGTTTAGTATTTCTCTGCCAAGAATCTATCCAAGAATTCTCTACGGGTCTAATCAGCTTCGTACCTTGGTTTAGAATGAAGGAGGTCTTGTATCTCTTTCTCAGGACTCAATTTCCCAGCAACCCGCAAGGGTAGCCTGGAAACACTGGAGCTGGATTTCTAGGCAGGAGAAAAGACAGCGTCTCTCAGTGCGTCAGCTGGAGGGTCGGTTTCCTTCGGCACTTGCTGCTGCAGGGCGTCAGGTAAGTAGTTAGTCGATCTGCTCCAAACCACTGTGTGTGTGTCTGGGCAAATGTAGGCATATTTATACTTTGAAGGTGCCGAGTTTGACGCATGATTGGACTTAATAACGTCATCAAAGACTCAGTTCTTCAAAAACTCCATGATTTCCTAGATAAATTAGTATTCAGGCAAGGGGAAGTCCCTAGCTGCTGAAGGCGGGTTTCTCTAAGAAATCGTTGTTGATTCTTGGAACTTAGTGGAAGTAGCCATGCCGTATTTGGGCTGCATAGGCTCAGTCTAAATATGGTAATGATTTCTATGCCTATATATAGATCAGATAATTTATACCTATATAAGGGCATGAATCGGGAAATTTACACTAGGGTCCTATATTCATTTACAACACCCATTCCACGATTAAAAGTTCAATAAAACTAAACGTATAAGCACTGAACATATCTAAGGCTAGTGTTTACAATCCCATCCGAAATACAAAATACAATTTGCATTTGAAAAGGCTTGTTTACATGAAACTAGTATAAGTTGTATGAAAAAACAGCTCTCAACAGATATGAAGCATAGTATGAGAGCATACATTCTAGCATAAAACATAAAATTACATTCATGAAATTTAAAAGTTTACAGAAAAGAAATCGAGACTACCCATAGTATAATATTTAAATCGTTTTGTAATGATGATTAGGCCAAATATTGTCACTAGGAAGTTTTCAAAAGAAATCTTGTTCTCTAAGAATAGTTCTACTTACCACAGTAGGCGAAAGTGGAACCACTTCAGTTAGCAGGTCAAATGTGCACAGATGAGGATCATCGCTGTCAGCGTTTGATGCATTAGCAATGTCCACAGTAGAAGGTACCTGTGTGCCTGTAGTGTCACGTATCTCACCCTCAATTAGACTTGCCGGTGAGACCTCAATGAATGCCGTCATCAAAATTGGCAGCCGCTGGGCGATGCACGAGTCGTTACCGGACCTAGCAAAGCGTTAACATTCGATGGCAGGACTGATAGAAGTGTAAGACAAATGTCCAACACGCATTCCTCTCCGCAAAGCAGGCATCGTACAACAGGTAAGATGCAATCTTGCCAGATTGGTCTGAACAATAGAAACCAAGTTGTGTTCAGATCTCTTAAACGAACCAAGCAAAGAATCTGTGTAATTCTTTCACGATACCTCATGGCAAGGAGGGCTTGTTCCATGGTAGTCTGGGTATCGCTGGTGACTGGACTTGCCATATCAGAGCAGAAGGAATAAAAATAGAATTCCTGCTACGAGTCCCAAGATAAGAGGCAGGCCACCGAACACAGAGTGTACGAAATTTGGAAAAATGCAGAGGACTGCTTCAAATGGTGTTAACTTTCCCGAAAAAATCGTCTTAAATACATGTGCGATGCCACTGGTATCAGACATATTTAAGATTTGACTTAACATTTCTGCAAAATGTACTGGGCAGATTGTTCATAATAATGCATGTATCTCTGCAGAAGTCCTTGCAACTTGCAGATCATACGTTTCTCTAGACGAGGTCAGTGGCACAGTTTTTTGTAAAAGAATGACTTTCATTCTGCTTAAACTATCAATTTGTATAGAAGAGATATTCAGTGAAGGCCATAATGCCGTCCCCCTGTGTGTCTTGCTCTTAGGATACAACACTTGCATACAAAAAGTGACCCTGGATGACACACTAACTAGATACGCTTTTCCTGGCAACATGCCACAACAGCTGTGGTCATGGAGCATAACGTAGCTGCCATTGGATAGCTGCCTGAAAAATGGTTCTATCACTGTGGAGGGTGAACCGTGCAGGTGGCAAGAGAGGTTATTTGCAGAACCTTCGCAGGCTCCGTGTAAATTAATACCTTGGCACAAAAGTGTACCACTTAGTGTGTTCTTACAATTTTTACCACTAAGGAATACCTCCTTTCCCCATTCCAACATTTGTGGGTGTATGGTAAAGTCCAGGTTGACTTAATGTATTCTTTACCCAACCTTTCATACAGGCCTTCTGGTTTATGCTGTAGACAATACTGAAATTGGAAAATCGTCACCGGTATCTTGATGGTGCCATGTATTATCCATTCAATGACAGGCTTCTCAGAAATTGTCAATGGTAATCTTTCCAGTTTTTCAATGCTCAGCACCGTATAGTCTGCTCCTCTTTGTGCCAAAGAGATTTGTCTATCTGTAAGGTTAAACACAGTAAACAATTATGTGGTATTAATTAAACGCCATGGCACGTAGCCTGAACGAAGATTTTGTAACGTCCAGCCTAGCTGCATTATAGAACGTAATTGAGACTGGCCATGTCGTAACATTAGCAAGTCCTGCTCTATTATGTCAATTGCAGAGGATACAATGCTGTCCAAAGAATATATTCTGGAGGACAGAGTCGTTAACCCATTGTCCACTACAGAGAGAGCTTTCTCTAAATTAATACGATCAATTTCTCGTATTCTGTCTGCAGTTTTCATTTGGGTTATTTTCCAAGCTTCGTTGTACGCAGCGTATATACCGGCGTATATGAAACGTGTTTGAGGTGGTTTGCGAGGCCCCATTAAGAAATCTCGCAAATCATTGCCTTCTTCAAGTAAAGATAAGTGTTGTTTGATTTCTGGAAGTGTAGATTTATGTAGCCACTCAAGGCATAACTTTCCTACACTGTAAGTAGTTACTATCCCTGGATGTTGTCTCTGGGAATATCTTGGATCTGGCCTATTCACTGTGAACCCTTGTGTTTTGTTCCGGAATCTATATTGACAGTTATTTGTGTCTGTGGGCCAGATTAACCATTTTTCCAATCAGGATTAGTTCTGTTTTGTTGTAAAATCTGTTTTACCTCTACCTCCTCATCCGCAGTGTTATTACTGTCTGGTGTGGGCTTTGGTTTAGACGGTTTATTTAAATCTTTTATCTTATCTAAGCCAAGACAAGAAGTTTGTTGAACAGTGTCATTTAAAAACACTATTTGTTCTAGTATAACGCAGGCTCTGAACAGGGCTTCTAAACCTTGCACCTGCCAATCTTTTGTGCCCCAGACAGGTTTTGTCTCAATGTTGTCTTTCCAAAAGTCAAAACCTAATTTAGAAAGCTGAGCATAAAAGTTTGCAGAATAAATTTGTTTAGTATTGGTCAACATTGTTTTCATTCCTGTCTTATTTATATTTAAAATAAAACGTTTCTGGATTTGTAACATTAAACCCTGAGAAGTACGGAAATTTTTCATTAAATGTTTTTGAGCTACCCCTTGGTGGCGTTGGACAATGTTCACATTGATTATAAGTAAAAACATTCCTAGGGTTTGCAGATTTATGCAAATAATGGTTACCATAGAGATTAAAACAATACATTTGTTCATAATCTGATGAACCTTTTAAGTATTGATGTTCTGTAAATTTAGCTGACGTTTCTAAATCTTTCATCATGTTGTTAACAGTTTCAAAGTCCCAATCATCAGAAAATGTTCTGGGTGATACAAAGTCGCTCAGAAAAACCTTGAACTGGTGTAGAATCTTCAGCAGTTCCACCGGGCCATAGATATCATAATCAGTTCTGTCCCATGCTATACCACCAGGTATAGGAACGGCTGTGATGTTCACTGATGAGAGGTCTCTTCGTTCACGATGAGATGGTTTGTGAGGTTCAGGAGCAAGTTGATTTTCCTACTTGCTGTGTCCATTGTACTGTATTTTCCATCTATCAATTTTCCCAAGCTTAAAACCAGAATGAGCCAGAGCAGGAGGAACAGTACACCTAACACAATCCAAAATTCAATCCATGGTGAAACCAGATATGTTTTTTCAAGTTGATGAAAGAGTTCTGTTATTTTTCCTTGGAAAGTTTTATTTGCTGGCTTATCTTCAGGTTCACTGGGATCCTCAGAAAATGTATCAAAGTTGATGAAATAGCCAGAGGCAGTTCTGTCAATTGTTGGAATTGCATCAGGATTTTTATTAATCTTTGGAGTTGCTTCTTCCTTTGTCATATTTGTATAGTCAGAGGCTACTTCATTGTAGGCAGGAGTTTCTTGACGTACTGTTATTTGGGTCTCAAGAGGCACAAGTTCCACTGCTTTGTTGCATAGTCCTTCTTTTCTTACTGCAGGTTTATCAAAGGTGATAAGTCTTTCAGTTTGGACCTCTTGGATTGTAGCAAGATTCGGTCTTCTGCTACATCTTGGGAGTGCATTTGGCCTACTTCTTATTATCGGCCACATGTTGTGGTTTGACCAGGTCGATGGACACAACTCTGTTCTCCCTTTTACCAGCAAGGGGCGGTAGTACTACTGATCTTGTTCCTTGGTTTGCCAAGACAGGTACTGCTTTTCTTTAAGAAGGACCAAATTCCTTCTTTACCGCGATCTTTTCCCTGACTAGATCCCCAATCTTTGGAATCCAGACAGGTCTTGCTGGGACAGGTGGTTTTTCTTCAGTGGTTGTTGGCTTCTGTATCGTATTACTCAGGCTTTTTCTTGTTTCATTTCAGTCCTGTAAAACAGCCAAACGATCTTTGACATCAAAGGGTTTTTGTTCCACCAATGAAGTTTGAGAATCAAGGTCCTCGATTATCATTCTAGTACCAAATAGTAATTCATATGGAGTGATTTCACCCAGAGAATTTCTTGGCAGATTGTTAAGACTACGTTGGACACTTATTAGATGTTTGACCCACCCATCACCAAAACCTAATACCTTAGCTGTTACGGATTGCTTTATGGCACGGTTTTTTCTTTCCACTACCGCATTACCCTCAGGATGGAAGGGAGTAGAATACCGCAATGCAACGCCCAAGCTAGCCATGGCCTCTTTGTAAGCTTGAGAGCTAAACGCAGGACACTGGTCAGCATGTAGCGTGCCGATTGCGTATGTGCCGATAAAGACTCGCAAATCCTTTATAACAGTTCTGGCGTCAGCCAAGCGCTGGGGCCACATCCAAATAAATCTTGTCCTAGTAGTTGTGGGACCGCATTTGTCCATGGTGACGTCTGTGTGTAGATAGTCTAATGCTGTCTAACAATGGTGTCTGAACTGGGCTGGCTACACTGTAGTCAGGTATCTAGTGATCATCAAAGCTATGATATCTGTAACAGGTATCACAGTTTATTCCAAATTCGTAAACTTGGACACTCATTCCTGGCCACCAGAACATCTCTTCGAATTCTATTAGAGATTTTAAGATCCCTTGATGTGTCAGACCCTCTCCCATATGTGCTTCTTGAACCAAAGCACCTCTCCGGTTCCTGTTTGGAATTACTCTGTCCCCACTACAGGGATTCGAGCAAAAGGAACGGAGTTTGCATCAATTATGTATGTATAAGTGAGTGGATAGTTTAGAGGTAGCGCTGCATTGCTGCCTTTCATTGAGGCTTTTACTGCTAGCAAGGTTTCACCATCTATTACTCTTTTTGAGCGAGCGATTGTAGCTACGGAAGCCGTTTGCACAGCTGCCTTTGCGGCTTCATCAGCCAATGAATTCCCTGCAACGTGAATGCCATCACGTTGATGACTCAGTGTATGAATCACGTGAGTCTTTTGTAGTTCTTTGCAAAAGAACTACTTGTTCCCAAAGCTTTTTATGCTTGATTGTGCCACCTTTTGTATTTTTGAAACCATTTTGAACCCAGGTCTGCAGGTATTCATTGTAATTCCTGACGCAGTTATACAAATCGCACACTATTAGTGTGGGGAATTCGCGATCGGGATTTTCAAGCGCCATCTTGAAAGCCTGTAGTTCAGCTCGCTGAGCTGTACAGTCTCCGAGTGATTGAGTTTTAGTGACCATAGGTCTAAATTTACCTCGCGCCAGCGACCTTTAACAATCGCGCACGCAGCACTATAGGCTTATTTACCCCCAATTGCGGGCTGTGCTGATCCGTCTGTATAGATTATACATCCGTAATGTTCTAGAGGCTTAATCTCGGTCGGCAGTGGACATTCGTATTGTAGGAATTCTTGTGTCTTCAAGTAGGGGTCAAAGACGTATTCAACGTCTGTTGCAGCAAGAGAATGAACCCATTGTATCCATCTCGGATGTAAAGCTTTAGCATAGGGAATGCTTGCTTTCGTCACTGCCTCTAAGGCAGGTACAGGTGTAATGATCATTATGCATTTGCCTTGTGCGAGAGCTCTCTTTTGCTACTGCAGTTTGAACCGCTGTCAGATTTTTTTCTGTAGAAGTGAATGTTATTTCAGCTTGTGTGTACAAGTGTGATTTGTATGCTATTGGTACCTTTTCTCCTTCATTAAAGGTCAGGTATGTGAATCTGCATCTCCCTGGGATGATTCGGACCACAAGATTGTGCGTATCATCGCGTGTCTCTAACTGCGTTTTTGCTAACATGTCTGTTTGCACTGAACGCAAAATTTCTGTGTGTGTTTGAGTCCAATTAGTTGGTTTGAAATCAGGTTTGATTAGTTCGTAGAGAGGCTTAACCCTTTCTGCGTAGTTTAGACCATAAGTTCTTCCAAAATTCCGGAAACCTAGAATTGACTAGGTTTTTCAGCGTCTTTGGAGGCTGGAGCAGTGCACATTTCTCTAGAAAGTTTGCTGCCAGGCTTTTGCCTTCACTTGAAAGTTTGTATCCTAAGAATAGGACACTATGGTGGGCAATTAGTGATTTCTTAAAATTGAATTTGTACCCTTCCAAAGCAAACCCAACTATTATGGTGTTCACTCTTTTCAAGTGCACGTCCAAATCATCGTCTGTAAGATAAATGTCATCGACATAAGATAATGCCTCATCATCATACATTTGTAGTAACTCTGTTACCCTGGCTGAAAATAACCCTGGACTATTCTTGAATCCTTGGGTAGACGGCAAAATTGGCGCTGTGTCCCCATAATTGAGAAAGCGGTCAAATGCCTGCTTTCTGGTGCAATTTGTTGACAGAAAAACCCATTCGAAATATCTAATGTGGTTTTATATTTTTTACGCACGATATTATTCATCAGTGCTGCACTGTGTGCATTTTGTACTGCAAATGTTTTGCAACTGGAGTTTAAATGTCTGTAATCCAAAACTAGACGATATGAATTGTCTGGTTTGGAGACAGGAAACAAAGGATTGTTCATTGACGAGGTGCATGTTTCAATCACCCCTTGGTAATCGAGTTGATTTAAGATCTCCCTGACTTGTTTTTTAGCTTCTTGCTTACCTGGATACTGCCTCTGTGCAGTAGGTTCATTTTTTAACTGGATTTTATGGTGAGGAGAGTCCTCATCCCATCCCACATGATTTTTATGTCATTCTGGAGCCTCGGCCACAGCCCATTTTGTGGCATAGGTGTATGTTTTATGAATAGGAATATGATTTGAGAAGGCTGGCATAATAATCTCTTCGCCAAGTGGGCACTCCCTAACAAATTCAGGTGGCCAGTTTTGTTCAGCCAGAAGAATGTCATAACCCTTAGAAAGCATCTCCCAAAAGAGTGCTTTTATTTTTCTAGGTATGTCCCCCTCCATCCGGAGAGTTATTTCATATAACTTGTGGGGTACACTAACCCTGGTGTCGGCAGTTTCAACTTGAATGCATTCATTCAAGTCCACTGTCTCCAGATGATCCATCAGGATCTTGCGAGCTATGGTGACTTCTGCTGCGCTGTCTAGCATTGTCTGAGCCCACTCCCCCTTCTTGAGTTGTGTCCTCAAGATCCTCGGCATGTCTGATCTTTACACTTGCTACCTTCTTCTTTGTGAATTGAGTTTTCTTATTTTTTGGAACGTGCTGTTCTTCTTTGGACTTCACGCGTTCCTCTTTCTGTTCTGACCGTCCTCTCCTCTCGGATTTCTGCGAGGAAGTCTGAAAGGTACGAGAGGAACGTGTATCAGTATCTTGATATCTATCAGTTTTTTTAGATTATCCCTATTTCTAAGGTTATATATTTTTTTCAGAGGGCTCCCTTTGGGGAGATCTTCCTCTGGACAGAACGATTCTCTTTAGGAAGTGTCTGTTTAGTATTTTCCCCACTTCTTTTTAGGAGTAGTTAGATTATTTTTAATAAAAACCTTTTCAGGATTTTCTGTTAGTTGGGGTTTTAATGGTTTCCCACCCAAACTATCTCTACCTAGTTCTTCATATGATTTTTCAATAATTCTAGCAAGCTCATATGGTTGGTCTGTTATATCTGTTTCTTTTAGCTTTTGGCAGATCGCCACTGATGCTGCTTCACCTTTAATGTTGGCTAATATTATAGCCGAGACCTGTTTGAAATCTTTTAGTAATTTCATACCAGGATTTAAGGGAGGTTCTGGTCCGTATTCATTTTGAATCTGTCTCAGAACGTCTGGTATTACCGCCATAGACGGAACACCATGTGTTTTTGTGTAGATTGAAGCAAAGACTGTACCCCAAGTGTCACAGTCCTCCACATGTGGTGCTATCCCCATTGGTAAACAGATTGTCAGAATTCTGTGTTTCTCATGAGGTGTACTATCAGGAAATACTGCCTCTATCTGAGTAATTTTTTGTGCTAACCACAACGGAATTTGTTCCCTTTTGGCAGTCAATTTACCAATGACTCATTGTATAGTCTATGGTGTGATTTTGTTTGTGTTCCCCTGGTGAGGGGTGTGATGTGGAATCCTTACAGTAGGTTGGACTGTTAAGGTCTGCATGACATATTGAACAAATTGTCTATGTATTTTAATTAACAGTTTCAGCTGAGCTAATAGTTCAACGACCTGTCATATTTTCTATGTCAGGATGTGGTGTATAGTTGGCTAATACCGGCCATGTTGTTCCTGGTCTACCCAGTGGACCGAGCCTGGTAATGTGATTTTGATGTTGTAGGGCGCCTTTAAACCAGAGCTGATGCTCTTGGTAAGTTAATGGAATTTCAATATCCTCGTAAGGAACGTATTCCTCTTGAGGTTCCTCTACTTTGTAGTAGTGGAACTCGTGTGTTCCTCCATCTGCTGGAGGAAAGTAAATCCATGAATAGAATACCTCTGTTTGCCGATATTCATGTGCCTCTATAACAAAGATTACTTTACCACCTCTCGATGATACTCCATTATTTATAAGTTTGCAAGTTATAGTTTTCCTTACATTTACCGCGTTGTTTATAACATCTGGGTCATTCTGTAGCCTATTTCTGTCATCTAAAACTGCTTGTACTGCTGCTGCAGCTAATTCTTCGTCACTATTCATTATTTTGCTGACTGAAAAGTTTATAGAACAAGTTTCAAGGAAACAAAGATTAGGTGCACAATATGTTTGGAACACTGTATCCTTCAACGTTGAACAAATCAAAAACTAATGCATAGGATTTTTCGTCCTACTCAGTTTTGGCGGATAATATCCTTTTACCCACTCCAGACGTCTATGGGAGTTTTTACGGGAAAAGGGGTCTGTGTGAAAATCATGACTGAGTTACTCTAGTATCTAGCGTTAAATTATCACCTTACCAAATGTTGGGCGCCATGTAGTGTAGTTCCTATATTCCCAAAAGGCTCTGCGCATTGGAATAACATATACTATAGTTTAGACGTAGGACTGAGGTCGACTAGGTCTCTATCGTATATATTAGACTTTATTGTGAGTGCCAGCTAGCTCAGAGGTCACTAGAAACTATCTTGAATTCACAAGAAGGGATTCGTTTCTGACAACGGCATAAACATGACAACTTTGTTTCCCAAGAATAAGAAATCAATCTCTAGAGTCGCGGAAACAATAGATGGCTATTTTACTCAGTCAATCGTGCATGCTTCGTTTCACCAGAGATGCTGAGAAAATAGGGAGACGGGTGTTTTCAATAAAAAGTATTTATTGAACAGTCTTCTTTCTCAAGCATAATAAATGCACTGCTACAATCGTAATACTGGTTATAAAGTATAAGGCATATAATACGAAAAGTATTATAAAGTAGTACTGTAAAAGCATGAGATGGTTTCTAAGCCATAAAATACCTAAAACATATAAAATACATACAGTGATAAAATAATGACTAAAAGTACTCAACTGGTGCTTCTAAAATACGCCTAACCCGGTGTACCTAACCTTAGTCTAGTACGAGGGAAGAAGTAAGTGAGGAGTAGCTTAGGTTTAGTATTTCTCTGCCAAGTTTTTATTCAAGAATTCTCTAAGGGTCTAATCAGCTCCGTACCTTGGTTTAGAATGAAGGAGGTCTTATATCTCTCTCTCAGGACTCGATTTCCCAGCAACCCGCAAGGGTAGCCTGGAAACACTGGAGCTGGATTTCTTGGCAGGAGAAAAGACAGCGTCTCTCAGTGCATCAGCTGAAGGTTCGGTTTCCTTCGGCACTTGCTGCTGCAGGGCGTCGGGCAAGTAGTTAGTCGATCTGCTCCAAACCACTGTGTGTTTGTCTGGGCAAATGTAGGCATATTTATACTTTGAAGGTGCCGAGTTTGACGTATGATTGGACTTAATAACGTCATCAAAGACTCAGTTCTTCGAAAACTCCATGATTTCCTAGATAAATTAGTATTCAGGCAAGGGGAAGTCCCTAGCTGCTGAAGACGGGTTTCTCTAAGAAATCGTTGTTGATTCTTGGAACTTAGTGAAAGTAGCCATGCCGTATTTGGGCTGCATAGGCTCAGTCTAAATATGGTAATGATTTCTATGCCTATATAAGGATCGGATAATTTATACCTATATAAGGGCATGAATCGGGAAAATTACACTAGGGTCCTAGATTCATTTACAACAGCACTCCTTCCCTGTTACCAGTTCTTATAAGTTGTTTTCATTTGTTCATGACCCTCCTATGTGACCACCTTCCTTTCATCATCCCCATCCCTCATAAAGCGTCATCCTCTGCCTCCACCCTTCTCTATTTCTTTCCCTCTGCGCACCTCTTATTGGCCCGGTTCAGTACGTGCACACCCACCCCCCCTTACTCACATCACTCATTTTGCTCATCAATACCCTGCTCCATCTATCCTACTTCCTCGGACACCTTTTTCATCCTCCTTATCCATCTCTCAGTCCACCTTCTCAAATGTATAAGCCACCTACTCCTCACTAATCAATCGTCTCTGTCATATTTCTTCTCTTCCCTTTTAATAACTTCTTTACTCGTTTCATCTACCTGTTTCCTTACCATTCTTTTGTCTTATCCTTTCTTTTTTTAACTCATCTTTTATATTCTTATGTTCTCCTCTATTTAACCTCCACCTCTTGGAAGAAAAAGTCTCTCCATGCGGGTGACACTCAGAAAAGTTTCAGCATAAAATCTCAAAAGTTTCAAAGTCTCACCTCAGAGTGGGAGTTTTTTGTTTTTTCGGAGGTGCAGAGATCTCTGCAGGGGATAAAGCTGAAATTCAATCTGAATCCGTGGAATTGCCAGCTGGTGTCCCACTGATGCTCTGGAGTACTCAAGGAAACGTTTTCAAAAGTTTCCAAACTGTTCTGGTGCCCAAACGACCACAGGAGTACACTACTAAGGCCACATGGATCTCAGGGGAAGGCACCTAGAGACCACCAAGGAGTCAGACAGACACCAACTGCCAAGTTCAGTCCAGGTCCAGTAGCCACTGGTCAGCTGGGTATTTCGATAGAAAGGCCTCTTGCAGCTTGTTGTCTCCCTGGAACCACAAAGAAGGTCAGCCAACAGACCCTTGGAGTGCACTTCTATGTCCTGGATACACAAGGGATCTGCCCTGAACCTACCAGGCTCATCTAATGTCACAGACAGCAGGTCCAGTCCATCCTTTGATCTTCTACCAGTCTAGACAGTGTTCTGAGTAAGATACCTTGGGGTGCAAAACTTCTGATTGGCTCTAGCTAGTGGGTGGAGGCTACTCCTGGGTGAGGTAAAGGTTGCCAGGTGCTGGCCCATCTGCTTTTTTCAGTCTCTCCTGTTTTCCCTACTGCAAACACACCCACAACTGTGTCAGGGTAATTCGAAGATGGTCAAATTCTACAGAACATTAAGCTTGGGCACTGATAGCTGAAGGTGTGTAGTGGGGTGTGCTATGGAAATTACCACTGTCCTCCCACATATAACACCAAAATCCAGTTTGAAACAGGCCCTCGACCCACAACAAAAAATGGGATAGAAGCCTTGTAAGACAAATAATGGTCCTTCAGCAATCATCGGACACACAAGAAATATGATCTGATCTGGTGTGATCCCTTTCAAGGGTGCAACATGTTTACATGTGCCTCAGATAGGCTTTCCTTTCAGACTGGTTCTATCACTGTATGCCAACAGTAGGAGTAGTAACCATCACCCTGAATGTCCATCTGAGCTTAGAGGAGAGTCATAACTGCCCATTCAGGTGGACCAGTCTATCAAAGTGGTCTAATGTGAGGCACCATGAAGAAATTTCACACCTCATTAAAAGCGGAGTACCGGGTGGGTCGCTGCTGAAGAGCTAATGCAAATTAGCTTCCAGGGGCTTCAGACATGGTATATGTAGCTTCTAAAAGTTACCTTTCCTAAATACTCAGTAAAAATCCAACTTAACAGTTAAAAGAGTGGTTTAATTTGTTTTTCTTGCAGATCCCAAACCAAAGATAGCAGTGTTAATGTTTTAATCTGTTCTGTGATTATCTGTTTAGGACAGCAGGGCCTGCCGCAGTGAAGATAGCTTTTGGGGCCTTGTTACTGTAGGAACATGGTGACATTAGTCTACAAATGAAATGTTACTGCCATTTAACTTCCAGGGCCTAAGTGGATCTTCTAGACCATATAGTAGGGACTTATAGGCAATTTAAATGGGTCAGTTAGGAATAAGACAATTAGCCATGTTTAAAATGAGATCAGAGGCACTGTACTCCTGCCTAGCAGGGATAAGGTGCACAGAGTTAAAAAATCAGCAAAATAGTTTCCTGAAAAAGGAGCAATAGTTTGAAGTGACTATGCAGAAAAGGCTAATTTTCAACATTGTCTCATTCTTTTTTTCATCCAGAAATGGAAGGCTGAGTAGCAAGGTTTGACCTTGTGAAGCCACAGAGTGTAGGGAGATTTCAACAGCAAGTGCATTAGGCCATTATATTATCTGTTTAGGACCTGAGGGGTAACAGCTGCACTATAATCAAGGCCATCGGAATTATGCAAAGGGGTAGGATCAAATTATGAATCAGGGTTGACCAAATTATGCAGTGCAATGTGGGGTAGTATTTCTTTATTATTATGTCATTTTCTACACGTTAACACTGTCTGGAGCAAAGTTCAATCTCATTAGGACCAGTTTAAAACACAACTACAGCAATAAGCAACTGAAAGAGTACAAGTAAGTAAACCTTTGTGAAGTGGCTTCCACTGTGCAGCAACTTGCCATTGTGTTTTTAGTAGCTTTTGATCTGCTTATGATGGCGTTTTATTAAAATCTGCAAATTATGCAGCAGACGACGGATTGTGTGGCAAATGTGATGAATCTATAATTAGGCATAAAATGCTGCATCTGCAGAATCTATAATTATAGTGTCCCTGACTATAATCCATTTTGGTCAATTCATGTGGAAAAATTAGAGAATTTGTTGTGAGAGAATAAATGCACAGTCACCAGAGCATCAAACTGTGGTGTTTCTTCTTTAAGTTTCTTCTAACTATATTAGCGAGCTCCGCTTTCTGTGCGCACCTCAGGAGATCGAGAGTTTCCACGACTGGGGCAGCACATGTTGTCAGTGCTGCCATGGAATTGTTGCCATGGTTTTTCTTAGTGTAATAGGCACTTGTACTGCTTTTTTCCATTCTGCATCTGTGTGGCATTGGTGAAGCATGACAAATCATTTCAATTAAGAAGACTCAAAACGTTGTCACGGTCAGTGATTTTTTTGCTTAGCAGTGCCACAAGCAGAGACACTGGAATTTTGAGATTCTGCAGCTGCGGTGTATTCCACATACTTATTGATTTACCACATTTGTCACATAATCAATCATACGCTGCATAATTTGCAGATGTTAACAAAACAAAATGTCGCTTCTAAAAAGTTACAAAAAATGCAGCAACATGTGCGTGGTGGAAGGCCCTTTAAAGAGGTTCATGATTACCTTTCATTTGCCTATTGCTGTACTCGATATTAAAGTGCTAATAAGGAGGTGTAAACTCTTCCAAGACAGTGTTAACACGTAAAAACAATTAAGTCATACTATCCCAAAATGTGCTATATTACGCCTAGTCATTTGGTTTTCTGTGCCACATAATTTAGTCAGCCCTGCCGCAAAGTTTGGTTCCCCCCAAGTCGCATAATTCCAGTGGCCTTGGCCATATGTTAGGAATAACGTCAAAGCAGAAAGAAAATATAGCAAACCACTACCAATAATTATATCCTTATGATATGCAAATTTTCACTTACTTTCCTTGCAATGGAAAAAATGTTCATACTTGTGGAAAAGCCCCAAATATTCAATTATCGCCAAAGAAGGAGAACGGAGACTCCAATGTCGCAGCACACCTTTATTAGGTCCTCTCAGAGAAGTCAGGTACAGTTATCAATGCATCTAACCGCCACCCGCCATCCTACATCCCTTCACGCAACATTCAAAAGATGCCCCCAAATATTCAATTATCGCCAAAGAAGGAGAACGGAGACTCCAATGTCGCAGCACGGCTTTATTTGGTCCTCTCAGAGAAGTCAGGTACAGTTATCAATGCATATAACCACCACCCGCCATCCTATATCTCTTCCCGCAACATTCAAAAGATGACACCACACACGCGATCGCATTTGAAGTCGGCATGAGCGCAGCGGCGCTCCTGTCCACTTCAAATGATAACAAGTCACACATGTAACACACCTCCCCCTTTATTAAACAATAAATTAAGTAAGAACAAAGTCTTTAAATTTGATAGGTAATCTACAAACTCTTGAATTCCTAGTCAAAATCCTGGAGCAGTTGTACTTTGTTCTCCCGCAGATGATTCCTTGCAAGAGTTGCCCACTAAGTTTTCATTAACATCCAAAAATATATTAGAAGCATTACTATCGCTTAGTGGCACCTTACCCTTGAAAATTGAGACTCTATTAAAATTCCAGACATTCCCATCCTCCACCCCGTACAGCATTCGAAACACCTCCACTACACTCACCAAATCCGACAAGCTAGGCAAACCCTTAAGTATGAATTCACCTTTCTTTAGACGCATTAAATCTCCAACTTGAACAGAACAATTCCTAAAAAATTTTGTTTTTAATAAATTCTCTCTCATTCTGTTTTTTGTAAGCATCCATCTTGCAACTAATTTCTTTAAAATATATCTCAGCAACTTCACCGTGTGCCTTATTCTTGCCTTTTAGCCACCACGGAACCAATTTGGTGCTGAGTTTGCAACCTCTCAATAAATCAAATGGACTAATCAAGGAGATGTTCTGTAGGATAGTAACATGGACTGTAAAGCCTTCTTCCATAACAACCTACCTTTGACTGCTTTCTGGATAGGCTCCTTAACAACACTTTTGAATCTCTCAATTTGACCATTGGCTTCTGGATGAAAAACTGCAATTCTTTCATGAATAATACTACATTTTGTCAAATAATTCTCCATTTGCTTGCTAACGAACTGGGGCCCATTGTCTGTGACTAATTCTTGAGGGATACCTTCCTTGCAGAAAACAATCTAAAAATTTTATATTAGCCTCTGAAGTCACTACCTTAACCATCTTAATCTCACGCCATTTTGAAAATTATATTTGAAAAAGAGAGAGAGAGAGACCCCTTAAATAGCCAAAGGGATAAGGTACTCTACACAAGTTTTCTTAAACAAGCATTTACAATGCAACTATCTTGCCTTCGGAAAAGTTAGAGCTATTGGCATTGTAAATTACAAACTTTTTATTTATGTGTTGGTTTTGAAAACAGATAAATAAATGGCATTGTCATTTACAATCCCAATGCCTTAATCTCTCGCAAATACGAGACCTATTGCATTTGCACCACATACACACACAGAGCCAGCCACACACACACACACACACACACACACACACACACAGAGCCACACGCACACACACACAGAGCCACACACACAGAGCCACACACACACAGAGCCACACACACACAGAGCCACACACACAGAGCCAAAGAGCCACACACAAACCCTCACCTCGGCGACTCTCCTTATTTACAAATGGGTTATTTGAGGCCCCCACCAACTCCCAGAGCTCACCCGTTGCTTCCCTCAGTCCAGGTCAGCCGGTGCGCTGGCGTCCATTAACCTCACATTTCGGCCATTGTATTCATCACGTCAGTATGTGGCAAGTCAGCGGGTGGTCAATTATCCGCCAGCAGAACTTCAATGGAACATTATTAGATAAGAGTGTAGGACTATTAAGTCTGCATAGTGGAGTGGTGTGGCTCACTGGTTAGAGGTAGCAGACCCGGGAGTAGAGGACGGCCCGGGACCAGGGTTCAATTCCCGACGCGGCAGGGTCTTGGACCAGGGTCAACGGACTCGATAATTCTCACCTCGGTGCCTACTCTAACTAGGGATCACACTCGGCAACTCTGGGCATTAGCTTGCCTCATCTCCACAACGGCCCCCCACATACGCCGGGGATGCCTGGTTTCACCTTGGAGATACCCAGTAGGGACCATCTCACAGGGAAAGCCAAGACGGGTTCCCGAGCGGTCTACAGCGCAGAGATACTCCTTCGGGAGTCGATTCTAGCGCTTTACAAATCCACAATCAATCATTGCCAAATAAGAAGATCTGCAGCAAAATAATGACCTCCACAACCATGCCGCCTATCCCATAGTTATTTGTTATTTTCTCATTTACTTAATAAAAATATATATATAAATAAATGTGTGTGCCCCCAACTCCCGCCGGACCAGGTTAAACAGAGATGGTGGTGAAGTTTGTTTTTGAACCAAGATCTGCCCAGCAAAGTCATGTGACCGGACAAAGCCGGGCTCACGAGCCTGAGCAGCAGAGCCGCAAACGGAGGGACTAATCAAGCTCACGGGTGTGACGAAGGATCGAATCCAGTTTGTACTTTCAGTTCCCCGGCACCAATCTGTAACAGTACAAGCTCCCCACCAGTAAGAGCCTGAAACTCCTATTGTAGGGGCTCGATGCGCTGGGCTCAGCACGCCGGGTTGGCCTAGAACTGAGATGCTGCCCAGCGACTGCCTTCCCAGCAAGGATCCGCAGACTCAACTCATGTAAGTACCCCCATACTGGGAGAACGTGGCAGTCTGCCCGCTCAATTATCCGTAAACTAAACGAAGACCCCTCCCCCCTCCCCCCCAAGCATGACCCCTTGCAATGACAAGGCTGTTGGCGATTCCGGGCGCGAGGCTGTGCTTGCTTCCAACTCTCCCACGGGGACTGCAAGCTGGGCACCGGAGGCCGCCGCAGTGCCCCTGAACCCATGAGTGATCTTGGCATCCATAACCTCAAGGTATTCAGAGCGATGGTTGACCCACAGGGGGATTGATACGGATCCACACCACCTTATTCACTATCAACTCGGGCTAAAGACCCACTCTTTGGACAAAAAGCCCCAGACGGATTTTGTTTCTAGCTACGGTGGTAGACTAAATTCTCTGCAATGCAACATTTCTTAAACTAAGGTATTGTTTAATTAAGCTTACAGAAGGCGAACAGTATTGTGCCTCTGGGTCCATGGGTCTCACCTGCGGGCCCCTGCGACTTTGCTGGCAGATGAGGGAGCCCAGTAGACTTTAGACACTGCGCAG
This sequence comes from Lissotriton helveticus, assembly GCF_964261635.1. Taxonomy (NCBI): domain Eukaryota; kingdom Metazoa; phylum Chordata; class Amphibia; order Caudata; family Salamandridae; genus Lissotriton; species Lissotriton helveticus. Next base: position 1,858,657,280 of record NC_136061.1, on the reverse strand, counting down.
GGACATGAGGAGTCCCATGTCCAACAGTAACACTCTCCTAAAAAAGAAATCCCATATCTCCCTTAACTAGATCGCCTGCATCTTTTGTACATTGTGTTTTACTGACGCTGGAACCCATGAACCACTTTCTTATATGACAGTCTGTCGAACGAGTTATTATGGAGTGTCCTCCCGGGAGATTGAAATAAAGTCCTTTTCTGAGTGAGTTCACGTCTTGTGTTATCCTATAGCGCCTTCTCTGCATTTCAACCAGCCTAGCCCGCGCCCCGGTGAAAGATTGGCGCCACTCATGCTTGTCCTATTAATATGAATACAGTGTTTTTGTGCACTACTAGCCTGATAAACACCACCATCACGAACTGCTAGTTTAAGGCCTCTCCTCGCCTAGGATACCGCTCAGATGATTGTCTTTTCTGCGAGGTGGATACCTTTCCAGATTCCCCCCGTAGCTGTGGGAGCCTCTTTGTAATCTCAATCCTTGCTTTCTGAACGCTCCCCTCCTGTCTGGTCTACTACCGGACAGTTGAGAGCTACTCCCTGCAGATGTCACCCCAGTTACTGAAATATCTTCTTGTTCCTGGGCCTCTTTGATCTCAGTTTGTTTTGGGCCTCCCTTTTGTCTACGGGCCTCGCTCCTTCCCGGATATCTGTCCCCTGGGGGCCTCTCTCCTCCCAATGGGTCGTTCTATTCTTAGACCTCCCTCTATCCCCGTAGACTCTACTCGGACGTTTAGCTTGCAGCCTATACAACCGGACAGACCCTCCAATGGCGGCAGCAGCAGTTGGGACTGTAGCGGGAGGGAGAGGGGCCTGATTAGGTAGAAAGACAGATCAGAAGTGACGTGCGAGGAGGAAACGGAGCATGCGCAGTGCAGCGCGGTCCGGCTCGCAGGAGAAAATTAAACCAGGTAAAGAGCTATATATGCGCTAATGTTGGGGCATGTTTACTACCTAGTACCTTGCACAGACCGTTGAACCCAAAGTCTTGCCTAGCACGCACCCTAGTGCACTTACCCTCGGTAGATGGCAGCAAAGCGAGTTCCGGCAGGAAAGCGTACCACGACATGAACACCATGTTTCTCCGAGGTCATGCAGAAATGCCTCGGAGAAACGCACGTCATTTTCGGGATTGAGGGGTGTGTTTTTCGTTCTCTCCTCTTCTCATTGGCTGGAATGTAAAATTCCAGCCAATAGGAAGAGGAGAGAAAGAACCTAAAAAAACACGCCCCTCAATCCCAAAAACACAGGGCTTAAATGGACAAATGCCCCTCTCCTCCAATGGCTGGCCTCTGTTTAGGAAGCCAGCCAATGGAGAAGAGGGGCGGGTTCAAGCCCCACACTGAAAAACATAAGATCTCGCCGGCGAGACTACGCAAGCGCAGCCTACGCAAGCCGAGACCTAAAAAGGGATTCCCTTTAGACACCGACTTTTATAACATTTAACCCTTTGTTTCATTAGACCTTGTCTAAACAGGCCAAGACACATGTTTGAACATACAAATCAAGCAAATTAGATAAAACTGAGATAAAAAAAGTGTAACAATTATTTTATATAAAAATTATATAAGCAATACAAACAATTCATATATTAAAAATCAATTGTCTCACAATATATTCCTGTATTACACAATGAATCACTATATTTTATATCATATTTAACACAGAGAAGAAATAAATCCACAATACAGAGAAAACACAAAATCAGACACTTGCCTTTGTCATCAAATTGACATATCCTTATGTATATGAAGACGCAATTTGGCCACACTCTAATTTATGCGGTCCCACAACAGCATACCAACAGGATTATGTCATCACACATGGCGTCGACGCGTTTCTATATTTTTTTTTCTCTTAACTCCATCTTTATCAAGACATTGATTAAGTTTTCTCAAATTACTCTCACCCTTATTCCAATTATTCCTTAAATTAATTGGGGCTTGATTCTTAGTATAACGGAGAAGTATAAAAATCTCTCCTACAGGTAGTCCAGTTTCTTAGGTCTATCTACCAATTGTTCCCTGAGTTTTGTTTTCCTTTTTTTCGTGATAATGACTTCTTGTGGAAATTAATAAAACAATTTTTTCAATCTTAAAAAACAATGGGGAGGCTTCAGGACTCAGTACCAGGCTGTAAGCGATCCTGCCTTTGTTGTAAGTGTTGCAATTTTAGTTATATTGCACGTCCCATTACAGCTTGATAGGAGCATAGAATGTCTCCTTTCTGATGATACACTTGCTAAGATGCAGCCAGAGTCCTGCAAAGTATTCTCTCTTCTCGCGGATGTTTTGAAAATTAGTCCACTACCACAATACCAAACGAATGTTGATGGGGTAATACACTAAACTGACCAATGATGTCAATGCATAATTTGCCCCAAGGTGACGCAGGCAAATAAACCGGTTGTGGGCTAGCTGTTAAATCCTTAGCTGACTTGTCGCTATTAACACACAAATCACAGGATCTTACATGATGCTCAGCATAAGAATTAATGCCCGGCCACCAAAAACTATCCTTTAAGCGTCTCCTGGTCATAGAAATACCAAAATGTTCCTCATGAGCAATATTAACAAACAATCTCCTGAGAGCAAAAGGTGGAATAAATGTATCTCCCCTCAGAACTATGTCATTCTCTATTGCCAATTCATCACAAAGCTTGAAGTAGCTAAGAAGACTCCCTGTCAATTTCCTTTCTTCTGGCCATCCTTTTAGTATGAATTCCTTCACCCCTTTAAGTTCTTGATCCTTTTCCATTTCTTCATCCCATAACTGCTCTTGAATTGTAGAACTATCAGTAGGCAATAAATTCACATCACGCACAACATGTGCCACTTCACACTCATCAACATCAACACAATCCGATTCCAGACATGGAAGGGGTAATCTTGACATGCAGTCAGGATGAACATTAGCTTTCCCAGGCACATACTCTCGAGTGTATTGGAAATTTTCTAAACTGGAATAAAGACTGGCCAACCTGGATGACATTGTATGCCCACCACCGGGTGATATGTGAATCAAAGGCTTGTGGTCAGCTTCGATGCTGAATTTAGTTCCCCATAAAAATGGTCTAAAATGTTCTGCGCCCCATACACATGCTAGTAGTTCCCTCTCAATTTATGAGTAATGACGCTTAGACTCTCATAATTTCCTTGAAGCATATGCCACAATCCACTCTTTGCCCCATTCTTCCTGAATCAATACTGCACCCAAACCACAATTACTCGAGTCTACCATTACAATACAATGCTTGCCAACAACAAAAGGTTTGAGACATGGAGCCTTGTGGTAAATAAATAAATAATACCCTATTTTTCGGATGAATGAATGAATAACGGATAGCTCAATAAATAAGAGTCAAGATTCGAGGTAGTAGGAGTTTCTGCAGGTTTATTACAGCATAAGGACAGGATCAGGACAACCTGCATAGGAACAGGACAATAAGGCCCAGCAGGACAACTGGGGCCCAGCAGGGGAAAAGAGGCCCAGCAGCTGCTGGGGCTAGGTCTGGGATGAGCGCGCTAACATTTAATAACATAACATTGATTTATATACATAGCGCAAACACATAGCATTACATTGCAGTGGGCGTAACAGTAGGTGGAGTAGAAGGCGTGACGCGTAGCAGTCGCGAGAGATAACAGAAATAAGAGGTGTAACTAGGAGTTTACTTAGACATGTGATGCAAAACGTAACAGAATATGTCATGAATGGGCGGACACATTGGAGGGGGCTACCTAAGGAGCCGGGACCTCTAACCTAATGGTGCGCGAAAACTAGCAATGACGTGTTACTAGGAGAAGCTGGGGGCTACGAACTCTGTGCTAGGAGCAGAGACTAGAGTCTGGAGGGTCGGAGCGACATGTACCTAAACCCTATCTGGTATCTAATGTTTAGGGAACACGTTGATATAAACTAGAAGTCATGAGGGGAAAAGCTAACTTGATTCTAAGACTGGACCATGCATTATTCTACATGTAGTGCGTGATGAAGAATACTAAATGACCATTAAATACAGTATTTTTCTAACGTGGAGACGAGAAGGCTAGACAATGACGGAAACTATTGATGCAGTTCAGTAGCTTAGGAATGCAGAGGAGGAGGACTGAACTGATAGCAGGAACTATAACATACTTTTGGCAGACTCAGAGGCAGAGCCGGGGTGCACCGGGCACTGCAAGGCAGGAAGTAAGTGAAGGGTCGAGGATACAGGTGGGGGCTGTATCGCTCCTCAGCGAGGCTTTCAGAAAACAGGAGCTGAATCTGTGGTCCGGGCCCTTTTGAGGCCTAGAAACGGAGACTTTATAATTGAATAACGTGCACACTGAGAAACGTGGCAACATTACTTACATAGGCCTGATATTCGTAGTATTCACGAGGACTGGAAACTAACATACTAGGGGTGGACACAACTGTAATTGCGTCTTTAATCAGAAATGGGGAATAACATATGCATATTGATCATGCACACATAACATATGATGGATGAGACGTAGGGACACAGAACATGGCAAAATTTACTTTTCCACATTCCCTCCTTGTCACTACGTTTCCATCAAGAAACATCAATATTCATGATACCATCTATCATTTCATACAGTACCATTTGCTCGTCTCGAATTGTCTTGGAACGGGATTTAGAACAGGGCTTGGGACTGGGAATACAAGAGGTAGCACACATGCTGCAAATCGCAGGGCCACATTGTATACAGAGGCAGCAGCTAGATATGATCGCTACTGCAATACCTAAAAAGGACAGGACTTTCCAACCCCATGCGGAAATTATATTCCAGAACCAACCGGACCATGTCCAGGTGCCTGGATCTTGGTGTAACAGATGGGCAATTTTATGGAGTCTGGTTATAGCTGAATAAACAGACGGCGCGTTATTTGGAATGAAAATACAACAACTGGATCCGAGAATTCTACAGGCCCCGCCCCTATCGGCCAGTATGACGTCAAGGACGAGACGATTCTGTAAAACGACAATTCTCATAAAGGATTGCTCTTCAGTTAAGTTACCTAGAGCGGAGGCAGTCTCATCTACTACTGCTTCAAGGGTTCTTGTTAACCTACGAATAAGCTTACTATTTACAACTGTACCTAAATAAGGGAAAACACCTTTATCTATATCAATGAATTGCTCTGCGGTGGTTTCAGTATAATCAACAATCGGGAGATTTCTCTTGTGTCTAGTGTGTACTAAGAAAGAATTCCTATGATAGTCAGGTGGGGCTAGAAAAACAGGTGGCAGTAGGAAAGCAATGTAACAGGTTCCCTCCCAATCGAGGGGCAGACGGACATATGCAGTTTGACCACAAATAAAATAAGAATGACGTGATGCTTTGAAAATAGATTTCCCACTGTCACTATACTTGATAACAGTAGTACATTCACTATGACCTATATGTACAGAACCATAACTACGGACACATAATTCGCCTTTGACTGGTAGTACTGAAATAGCGGGTGAGTCTGGAGTAGTATCAGACTGAACATTCAGAACCATGAAATTCGACGAATAATTTCCTAAATCATATACTTCATTTTCTAAATCTGAACCTGTTCTGTGGGGGAAACCTTGCTTGTCAGGGAAACATGTACTGTTAAGAAAAGACATATCTGTTGAGGATGACGTTAACGTGGACCATGCTCCACACGAACCATTGTGTGAGAATGGATAAGGAAAGAGTGGCAGAACTCCCTTCGGTGTCTGGAAAGGGGGGAGTCGACCACACACCCAACAATTAGTGGCATTGCTGGTCTGGTGTGAATAATGTAACATACGGATAAATGTGTTATTACGCATAGCGAGGCGGTATGAATATTCGTGAGGAGGCAGATCACTAAACGTGTGCTCTACTGTAGCATTAGCAGACATATTTACATGAGGAACTGGAAAACACAGGAAAAGTGCGTAACTAGTGCAGGAAATCATTATGCTGATGAATAATATGAAACTCAGAAAAACGATACATTTAATTGAGCTTTGACTGACTCTCTCACTATGGGGGTCTATTTTATACATGTCAGAAACAGTCTAACCGTTTCACCTAGGGGAGGACTTATACAATCAAACTGGCTGACTTATTAGACCTGAGCTTTAACTTATACTCCTGTTGCGGAGTTTTCTCTAACAAGGGAGGGGTTGTAGTAAAGTCTTGTGCGGGACAGTCCTTTAAAACAATGTTCTGGCAATCCTTCGATTCCTGGGAAATGTTCTTGGCAATGTTTCTGAAAACCGGTTTCGGTCCTTTGAAAAGTTTTACATGAGAAAGGTGGACCCACCCCTTCCTGCCTTCCAACTTGACGGCAGTTCGGGTGGTCAAAAGGACCTGACGTGGCTCCTTCCAACGTGGTTCCAGCGGACTTGATCTGTCGAAATTTCTGATCATCACCAAGGAACCTGGAACGATCTCGTGCGGTGCCACCTCGGTATTGTCTGGAAATGCGGCGGCAACCTGTGAACGACATGAGTTGAGGGCAGACATCAAGGAAGCTAGGTAATCTGTCAGCATATTACATGAAACATCGGTAATACTTCGGGGTCTAGGAGTACCCCACATATTAGGGGGGCGGCCGAAAACGACCTCATACGGGGACAGACCTGATCTGGAATGTGCGACCATACGCATGTAAAACAGAGCGACTGGCAAAGCTACTAACCAGTCCACACCCTTGTCTTTACAAACTTTTGCTATACGGATTTTCAGAGTCTGATTATGTCTTTCGACTAGTCCAGCTGCTTCTGGATGGCGTACACAATGGAACTTCCACTGGTACCCTAACAAAAGGGAAACGTGTTTCATGAGTTCAGATGAGAATGGCTGGCCGTTATCAGAATATACGACTCTAGGGAGTCCATATCTAGGGAAGAATTCACGAACCAACTGCTTGGCAGTGGTCGCGGCTGTGTAATCTGGGACTGGATATGCTTCTGTCCATCTGGACAAGGCGCATACAACTACAAGGACATACTTGAAACCTCGACATCGCTCCATTTGAATATAATCCATCTGGAGGACCTCAAAAGGGTGGTCAGGGGGCTGGAAACCACCTTGTTCCACCGGGACACTTTTTCCTGGATTAAACTGACAACATATCATACAGGTACGGACTTTCTGCTTGGCTGCAGCTCGTAAATGCTTGTTGAACCAAATGTTCTGGATACTGTCTAACATAGCTTTTTCTCCTAAATGTGCTGGACTATGTGCGGTATTGATAATGACTTGAACCATAGAATCGGGGAGAAACCATGTGGCTCTACCCTTCGTTAACCATCCTTGATCTGTCTGGACCCCTCCTTGTACAGACCATTTCTTGATTTCATCGGGAGTAGCATGTAACTGGATATCTATGACATCTTGTGTAGGGTCCTTAACTGTCATGCATGTGGTCAGATCTGGAATATGTGTCTGATTAACTGGAATGTCTGGAGTCTGTGCTGTAAGCTTGGCTGTGCGGTCTGCTAAATCATTACCTTGGGAAATAATGTCAGTGACTTTCGTATGTGCTTTGCACTTCATGATAGCAATAGATGTCGGTAAATGTATGGCATCTAACAGGGCTTGAATAAGGAGACCATGCTGAATCTTGGTTCCATGAGAAGTCATAAAACCTCTCTCCTGCCAGAGCACTCCGAAGTCGTGTACAACTCCGAATGCGTAACGTGAATCTGTGTAAACATTAACCTTCAGGTTTTTGGCATGTATACAGGCTTGTGTCAGAGCAACTAGCTCTGCTGCTTGAGCGGACAGAGTATCAATACGGTGTGTTTCAATAACTTCAGTGTCAGTAGTCACTGCATACGCGGCGACTAGTTCTCCTGTACTAGTTCTCATACATGAACCATCCACATAAAGTGTCAGGTCAGGGTCTGGTAACGGAATATCTGTCAGGTCTTGTCTTGGCTTTGTCGTAATGTTAACTACTTCCACACAATCATGTGTGTCTGGATTTGAACTAACTGATGGTAACAGTGTAGCAGGATTCAGGACGTTGCAGCGTCTAATTTCTATGTGTGGCTGGAACAGTGTCAATTCATAACCTGTTAAACGTGCAATTGTCAAGTGCTGAGTTTGTGTTCGGTTTAAAAGAACTTCTACTGAATGTGGGACCTGTACTGTCAGGGAATGTCCTAAAACTATAGAATCACTTTGTCTGATAGCTAGTGCTGTGGCTGCAACTGATTTGAGGCACGCAGGCAACGCCTGGGCGACTGGATCTAATGTGCTCGAAAAATAAGCACAGGGCTTGTATTGACCTGCTTGATCTTGTGTGAGAACAGATAATGCTGTACCTTCGCGTTCTGTAACGAAAAGTGTAAAAGGCTTACTGTAGTTCGGTGTAGCTAGAACTGGAGCTTGACATAGGGCTTTCTTTAACTCGTTGAAACTAAGTGTATGGTCAGATGTCCAAGGGAGGACAGTCGATACGGCTGCCTCCTGTGTCGTTAACTGTATCAGTGGCTTGGCTAGGAATGCATACTGGGGAATCCATTGTCTACAATAAGAAGTAAGGCCGATAAAGGCACGTACCTCTTTCTGGGTTCTGGGCTGGGGAAGACTCGCTATTAACTGGATACGATCGGGTGTCAACTGCCTACCCCTCTTGGACAGCAAGTGTCCTAAGTATACCACTTGCTGGACACAGAATTGAAGCTTCGAAGGTGACACCTTGTGCCCCATCTCGGCTAGAAAATACAGAACTGTAAGTGATGCACGCTCGCAGTCACGTTCAGAACGGGCTGTGATCAGTAGATCATCGACATACTGGAGCAGGGCAGTGTCAGTTGGCATGTGAATGTTGTCTAGTTGTCTCTTGAGTGCTTGACTGTAAATACTAGGGCTTTCTGTGAAACCTTGAGGAGCGCGTGTAAACATATAGCTCCTTCCATTTAAACAAAATCCGAAAAGAAACTGGCTGTCTGGATGAATTGGAACACTAAAAAATGCATTCTTGAGGTCAATAACAGTGAAAAACATGGCTTCGGAATCAATGGCTGTTAACAGGGAAGAAATATCTGGGACAACTGGGTACTGAGGAATAATACATTTATTAAGCTCTCGTAAATCAATCACTAATCGATATACTGGGGGTGCATTTGGATCAGTACGTTTCATGACTGGAATGATCGGAGAATTGCATACATTGGAGTCAGTTTCTACAACTACTCCTTGAGCCATGAGCTCGTCAATAATTTTGGATAAGGCTGCTACAGCCTCAGGTGGCAGTCTGTACTGCCTGATTCGGGGTAACACTACACCTGGTTTGAGAGTCACACGATAGGGTGTGATTTGCATGTAACCTACATCAGTTGGACCTTGCGCCCATAAATGCTGCGGAACATTAGACAATCTCGGATCAAAATCTCGTAATACATAGTGACCCTTAAAGTCACGTAGGAACAGACGTATTCCTTCTGGGGAACAGCAAATAACTGCACCTAATTCTTTCAATGTCTTAATGCCTAATAGATTTTCTGGACATGACTTAGTAAGTAACAGATCAGTAGTACGGGACAATGGACCTACTTCTAGAGTAACTGGCTTTGATATTTCATTAACTATGGGTTTTCCTGAAAATCCAAGGGAAACATTTCTTGAGCCTGAGAGCGGAGCCCCTGGAACTTCGGCGTGACTAATTGTGGTCCTACTTGCCCCTGTATCGATCAGAAACTTTCTGTCTTTCCCTAATACTTGACTATGAACATAGGGACCTTCTTGGTCTACAGGTATCTCGATGAGAGGCAAGCCTACCTCCCTCTCTAGGCTGTTTCATGAATACTGTTGGTACTCTGGATACTCAGACTGTGCATACTGGTACATCTGCTGTGTGACATGCTGTGTTGCAGCAATAGGCTGCGGTACGGTAACTGTCTGTGGTGCATTCTGTGACTGAGGAGTCTGTGAAACTTGTTCTTGTCTCGGCGGACGTGGTCTTTCTTTAGTCTTACCAGTAGCTATGTTGTGTTTCAGAACTGCACACTCGTTTATAAAATGACCTGGCTGTTTACAATAATTGCAGTTCCCTTTAACGGGAGCCGCAGGATGACTGGCTTGATTTGGACCCCTCTTCTGACTGTCTTGAGGAATAGACTGTGCAACTAGCACTTTCATTTTCGTGTCTTTCATACGTTTTCTTTCGTGTTCTTGCTCTTCTCTGATTCTATTCTGGTGATACTGAAGCATCTGGAGCATCTGAGACGGAGTATTTGCTTGCCAGGTGCTTTCGACTTTCAAAACTCGGTTTTTAATTTGTGGACTTGAATTCTCGACTAATTTGGTAACGAAAAGATGAGGGTATGACTCACTACTTGTCTTGAGACCACTGTTAATACTGAAACATTTCTCGAATCTAGAATAAAAATCACTAATATCCTCATCTTGTTTCTGTTTACAGGCTGAGATTGCATCCCAGTCTTCTTTCCTAGTTGTCAATAATCTGGGTAAAACTTGAATCAATAATTCTGGTAATTCTTTACATTTATCTCCAAGACCGGTACCTGGTACTCGTGCCTTGTCTTCAGCTTCTAGAGCTGCCCAATCGATCTTTTTCTCTCCCACCTCCCATTCTTTTTCTTTTAACTTTTCATACACCCCTGCGGGTAGCAGGACCTTTAACATTTTAATGATATCTGGGTAAGTGTATTCTCCCATACGGAGCATGTCTTTTAATTCTCTATGGAACCCTGCTGGATCTTTGTCGTGACAGGGGATTAACTTCTTCATTTCAAGAAGTTCCATCTTTGATATCGGAGTGTATACAAACACTCGTTGCATTACGCCACCCGCCCCTTGGACTGGGTGGACTTCTCGTAGCGGATTCTGTCTGTCTATATAGAATGGTTTACGTTCTGGGGGTGAGACATGAACAAAATGCGGGTTCAGGAACGTTCTATACTTGTGACGCTGTTCTAGAATGACACTAATTAAATCGGTACCTAGACCTCCCCATCTGTACTGGAGTAACTCGTTCAGGATATCATGTAACGGGCCTGGATCAGAATGTTGACCCTCATACAAGGTAATGAGGTGCTGGATCATATACATACCCACCAGTCGTTGCTCGGCTGGGGGCAGTTTCAGAAACATTTGTGCCACTATTTCGTCTGGAAAAGTGGTAGAATCAGTAATCCATCGGACTGCTGATCGGGCTAGTTCTTGTTCGTGCATGGTACTTAATTCGCTGTAACCGACTCGTGATTTCAGAATGTGATCGGTAGCTTGAAATACTTGTTCTAGGGAACCTTGTTCTGGTGCTAGATGAAGAAGAATAGACTTAGGTTCTGGACGTAAATGGCGATCTGGAAATCTGGATTTTCCTACATACGCTATTCTGGCGGGATTCTCGTTCTCTTCCTCTTCAGGATCAGAGATACTTTCTTTCTCGCTTACTTGTGCTGCTTTACGCTGTTCGTGTAACCTTATTATTTCTTTACGAATTTTCTTGTACATACTTTCCATGGCACTAATGGTCTTGTGCTTACCCTCGGCTATATTATCACTCCACCTTGTTAAGATTCTCATTTCGGCGGGATCTTTAGACGGGTAATCTTGTTCTCTTATTAAACAATTGATCAGGAACTTTAATATCATGAGCTGAATCTCGGCTTTCCTTTGAGACATAATTTCGCCAATGCTTTCTGGATCATCCCCTGTACGGATGAAACGATATATTCTGTCTAGATCTTCTTTCATATTCGGCAAGGTGACAAGATACTCGGTCACCCTTCTTACGCGTACGGAATATAAAACCATATTATACTCGCCTGGGACTGCGTCATAGACACATTCGGCAAGGGCCTGTCTGATTTCTGTAACAGACTTATTACTTCTAGGAGTACGCTGTGATGCTTGAGCATGTAATTCGAGTGCTGACAAACGATTGTGTGGTGGCGGGGTTTGAGGAGGACCTCCTCCTGCGGCCCCTAGACTAGAATCGTCGACTGACATTCTTCGTGCTTGCAGGGTCGGTAATTGTAACGTGGGCTGAACTTGTATGGCAGGCTGACCCGGGGGTACCATAACAGGTACTCCGGTGTCTGGAGGAACGGGAAGTGCCTGATTTACAGGGACAGGCGGAGCGCGAACTGGATTTGCATATTCTGGGACTGTGTCGTCCAAATAGGACGAAATAAAAATATCAGCTGCGGTCGGTTTGTGACGTAGCTTGGTCGGAACTAGTGGTGGCGGGAAATTACTGGGTGCCTCTGGGGTCGCTTTTGGCAAGCCTTCGGCAAGGAGAGGATACATACCCTTAATAAGGGCATGCCTCTGTCTGTCTGACTGTTCGGCTTTGACTTGTTCACCTATCTCGATTAATTCTCTTTCTTGGGCTCGTTCTTGGGATTCTCTACTTAACTCTGACTTTCTGACTTCCTTTTCCGTTCTTCTATGCGCTTCCTTACGCCATAACTCGATGGCATCTTTCTGTGACTGTCTGGCTTTCTTTTTCCATAATGCTTCTTCTACTCGCATGATACATTCGGCATCCCATGTACCCGATACGGGCCATCTATACTTTTCTTCTAACTGTTTGGTATACTCTACCCATAAATCTAGATACAATATGGCGCTTATGCCATGTTTCTGATACATAAAGTGACCTGGACTGTCCCTAGGCGGAACGGGAACTGCTGCTTCCAGCAGACCCTTTCTAGTTTTTAACTGACGTAACTTGGAAAAGAGCGGCATTCTAAACTTGAATCGGAACACAATACACTACACGAAAAACAATAACAATTGGGAAAACAATTCAGGCATACCACGACATTGGAAATACATTAAACAACATTATAAATAACAGTTCGAACAGAATACTACCTGAAAAAACTGAAAACAGAAACAGAACAGAATTCTCGAGAACGGAACAGACTAGAGTTACTGGATGCACTGCTGTAACAGTACGGAACATACCGGTCCCATAAAGGAACACATCAAGACCCGTATCCACCTAGGTGAACACTTCGTTTGTGGGCTTGGGTACCACCAACCCACGGACCAGGGGTCAATTTAGACTGACCCTGTCTAGATACTACCCCAGCAATGGTACTCACCGGGCAGCACGGAACGGAAGGCCTCGGACGGGACTGGACTACGACGACGAACTTCGGACTTCGGACTTCAGTTACGGGTGGGCCTCCGGATACCTCGGACCTTGGACTCTCGGCTTGGGCTCTGGTCGGGACTCGCCGCGTTCCTCCACCGTCTCGTTCGGATGCTGGACCGCCTCCTCCGTCTCCTCCGTGGGCCTGAGGGATACTTGAAGCAGAAATATCTGCACTTGGCCGGTATGGTTCCGTCACGGCTGCAGAGGGTCAGGGGGTCGGCGTGGCTTCACCGACGCGTGGGGAAAGGGCAAGTCCCTATTCGGGCGCCATTATGTGGTAAATAAATAAATAATACCCTATTTTTCGGATGAATGAATGAATAACGGATAGCTCAATAAATAAGAGTCAAGATTCGAGGTAGTAGGAGTTTCTGCAGGTTTATTACAGCATAAGGACAGGATCAGGACAACCTGCATAGGAACAGGACAATAAGGCCCAGCAGGACAACTGGGGCCCAGCAGGGGAAAAGAGGCCCAGCAGCTGCTGGGGCTAGGTCTGGGATGAGCGCGCTAACATTTAATAACATAACATTGATTTATATACATAGCGCAAACACATAGCATTACATTGCAGTGGGCGTAACAGTAGGTGGAGTAGAAGGCGTGACGCGTAGCAGTCGCGAGAGATAACAGAAATAAGAGGTGTAACTAGGAGTTTACTTAGACATGTGATGCAAAACGTAACAGAATATGTCATGAATGGGCGGACACATTGGAGGGGGCTACCTAAGGAGCCGGGACCTCTAACCTAATGGTGCGCGAAAACTAGCAATGACGTGTTACTAGGAGAAGCTGGGGGCTACGAACTCTGTGCTAGGAGCAGAGACTAGAGTCTGGAGGGTCGGAGCGACATGTACCTAAACCCTATCTGGTATCTAATGTTTAGGGAACACGTTGATATAAACTAGAAGTCATGAGGGGAAAAGCTAACTTGATTCTAAGACTGGACCATGCATTATTCTACATGTAGTGCGTGATGAAGAATACTAAATGACCATTAAATACAGTATTTTTCTAACGTGGAGACGAGAAGGCTAGACAATGACGGAAACTATTGATGCAGTTCAGTAGCTTAGGAATGCAGAGGAGGAGGACTGAACTGATAGCAGGAACTATAACATACTTTTGGCAGACTCAGAGGCAGAGCCGGGGTGCACCGGGCACTGCAAGGCAGGAAGTAAGTGAAGGGTCGAGGATACAGGTGGGGGCTGTATCGCTCCTCAGCGAGGCTTTCAGAAAACAGGAGCTGAATCTGTGGTCCGGGCCCTTTTGAGGCCTAGAAACGGAGACTTTATAATTGAATAACGTGCACACTGAGAAACGTGGCAACATTACTTACATAGGCCTGATATTCGTAGTATTCACGAGGACTGGAAACTAACATACTAGGGGTGGACACAACTGTAATTGCGTCTTTAATCAGAAATGGGGAATAACATATGCATATTGATCATGCACACATAACATATGATGGATGAGACGTAGGGACACAGAACATGGCAAAATTTACTTTTCCACAGCCTCTACAATCATTTTTTGGACAGTAGAAAAAGTGGAAGTCATAACATCAGTCCAAATAAATTTAACATTTTTCTTTAACAGATTTCTAAAAGGTTCAATCAAAGTTACATAATCAGAAATTAATTTGACGTAGAACTCCACCAATCCAAAACAAGCATTTGTAATGCAATAGGTCTCGCATTAATTAAGTTTGAGCTATTGGCATTGCTAAATATTGCAACACCAATTGAAACAAAAGTCTATAAATTGTAGGCCAAATAAATGTGTATTTATTTTTGTAGCAATGGTGGCATGCTGCGCTTTAGATGAATATGTTTAAAAGTAAAGTGCACCATACTGCGATTGCTACAATAGTTCATTGTGGATGCGTTAACAATTGATGTGTGCACTGATGGCTGGTGGTGTGTGTGCCTCGTGGAAGTGTGCACTGATGGCTGGTGGTGTGTGTGCCTCGTGGAAGTGTGCACTGACGGCTGGTGGTGTGTGTGCCTATTGGAAGCGTGCACTGGCGGCTGGTGGTGTGTGTGCCTGGTGAAAGCATGCACTGACGGCTGGTGGTGTGTGTGGGTGCCTGGTGAAAGCATGTACTGACGGCTGGTGGTATGTGTGTGTGTGTGTACCTGGTGGAAGCGGGCACTGATGGCTGGTGGTGTGTGTCTGCCTGGTGAAAGCGTGCACTGACGTCTGGTGGTGTGTGCCTGGTGGAAGCGTGCACTGACGGCTGGTGGTGTTTGTGCCTGGTGAAAGCGTGCACTGACAGCTGGTGGTGTTTGTGCCCGGTGAAAGCGTGCACTGACGACTGATGGTGTCTGTGCCTGTTGAAGGTGTGCACTGACGTCTGGTGGTGTGTGCCTGGTGGAAGCGTGCACTGACAGCTGGTGGTGTTTGTGCCCGGTGAAAGCGTGCACTGACGGCTGGTGGTGTTTGTGCCCGGTGAAAGCGTGCACTGACGACTGATGGTGTCTGTGCCTGTTGAAGCTGTGCACTGACGGTGTGGCTGTGTGTGTGGTTGTGTGTGTGTGGTTGTGTGTGTGGTTGTGCGTGTGTGTGGACTTAATATAAACAGCGACGAAAGTATGCAGTAGATGGGAAGAGGTGCTCGGTGAGGTGTTGACGCCACGGGATTGGCACAGGGTGCACATGGAGACGTGCATGGTGAGCTCAATTGCATGCTTTAAGCTCATACCGTATAATTATGTACACCAGGCATACCTCTCTCCTAAAATGTTACATGCCATTTATCCCACCCGTGTGGTGCACCGGAGGCGGACTTTGTACATGTAGTGTGGAGTTGTGCGGTCCTAGCGATTGGCGGGAATTTGTGCAAAGTTTGAAAGTAGCAACGGCACCTCACATGAAATATTGCTGTGCTTAATCCCAGCCCCTTCAAAAAAAGTAAACATTGGGCACAGATTCTTGATGATCAGGCTGGTGCTGGCTAAAAGGCAGAGATCACCATTAAATGGAGGAAAGCCCACCCACCTAGATATACCAAATGGTTGCGGGATGTGTCTGAGTGGGCAGTGGCTGAAGAGGTTAGAATGAAACTTGGGAGACGGGATGAACGATTGTCAGACGACCTGGCAGCGTGGCGGCGGATGTTATTAGTCCTGCGAAGCGATGGGGTGGAGATGGAGGAACACAACAACGAGGCATAAAAAAACAAGCCCTGCTTCCCTGATGCAGCTGCCATGCCTGTGTGGAAGCCCTAGACTGGAAGGGGTGAGAGGAAGCTGAGACACGCTCTCTAACCCAAAAGAACAAACCCAGAAAAGTGAGGCTGAGCTGAGTGGTGACAGGCCTGTTGAGCACGCTCAGCATGCACCCACACTTCCCATGGTCAGACTCCCCAGGCCTTGTCCAAGCTAGCCTCCATCTGATGTGGTCCTGAGCACAGGCCTGAACTGTTCTGCTGGCCACAGTACCTGAAGCAGTGCCTCATGACCACACTTGGGGACCCCTGACTCCTGACCCTGCCTCACTGTGCAGCAGTATAGCACCCAGAATTTTCCTGAGGATCAGAGTGCTGTCTCACATCCATCATCAGTTTAGGAATGTGACCTATGGCTCTGAGCTTTTACCAACCTCAAGGAGCTCAACTTGTAAAAAGGTCTGACAGCCCTCATATTAAATGATGAGCCAAATCAGCCCCCCACCCACTCAAACATTATCTTAAAAAAGACCACTGAGAACTGTGAGACACAATAACATTGCCCACAGCGCACTCCCAAGTTCTACCAGTGACCCAAATTATTCAGTTAATGTAAACAATGCAGCAACAGTCGTCACAATAAATAAATAATAGAATAACAAAATTAACTATTACTGCAATGTTAGAACCTGAGTCCTTATACAACTCTTCAGACATTAGAAGTCTACCTAACTTCAAAGTGCCTCCCAAGTTGGCTGTCAATGCTACCCTGGACTGTCACAATTAAACAAAATGTTTCTCAACATGTATGTGGTTCCAGCTAAAATCTCTGAATGGCAAATATAGCCCCCAGTGCCTGCAGTGGATGTGCTACTGAGATGCCCCGCTGCATTCTGGAGCTCCCCCTATATCCCTCTAGATCAGTTCCCAACCTTGGGAGGTGTTCCTTTGACAACAGACAGGCCTCTGTTGGCGTGCGTGGGACTCACCCGGAAGTGATAAGGTCGAATTGCGGGAAATCTGTGGCACTGTTAGTCCCAGTGACGAAAATGAAAAGGGGGGGCCCTCGGCCCCCACGCACGCATGGCGGCGCGGCGACCGCCGCCCCCCCCTGTTTCCTTGTCGTCATTCGGCGGTGGGGGCGTGCCCCGGGGGTGCGGCCCACCGCCGATTGGCCGGCGGCCGCCCTGACCCGGATCCAATCTAGTGGTTCCGGGTCAGGGGGGACGGGCGATAGGAGGGGCCAGCCGGCCCCTCGGGAATAAGAGGTGGGGAGCGCCCAGGAGACCCCCTTGTCCCTGGACGCTCCCCCGCTGTACGTTGTGCCCCGCGTGCGGGGCCTCTTTGTTTTTAACTTTGTTCTTGGTTTTTCAGGTCGGCGAGGAGTTTCGGGCAGGAAGGATCCGTGTTGCCGTTCGGAAGTACAGGTCGGCGAGGAGTTTTGGGCAGGAAGGATCCGTGTTGCCGTCCGGAAGTACGAGCGTGAGGGAGCAGTGTACTCGCACCCCAGACTCGGCAGGTTTCGAGGGAGCAGTGTTAGCCGGAGCGGGGACGGCGGATGTTGAGGTAGTTCAAGCGGGGCGAGAAGGGTTGGCGGCACGCGTAGGCGGTACCGGCATTAGATTTATGCCCGCTCACCGCGTTGGGGGACATTGTGTTTTGTTCTTAGGTCCGCCGCCTCCACTCCCGCGCTAAATCGCCCCTGCAAGTCCGGCGAGGTGAATTGAGCGGGGCCAAAGGAAAGGCGGCATCCGTTCGTATAAATACCCGCTGCCCGCCTTTCTTCTCTAACTTTGTCACGCGAGGGCTCGTAAGGCATTTTGTTATATTTTCTTCTATTACGAAGCTAAGCAGGGTCTACCAGGGCAGCACCTGGATGGGAGACCCCATATAGAGTGTGCAAGCGGGAAAACAGGGCTTGGTATCTTCTGAATTGTTTTAAAAGTGTAATTGAAAAGTGAATTGATGTTTTTTATAAACCTAGCTTCATAATTGTGTTACAATTATATGAGTAAAGTGAATTGATGTTTTTATAGACCTTTTAAGGCTACATTGCCTTGTGATATTGGAGACTGCTAACGAAGTGTGTAGTTGCAAGTAAGAAGGGAATTCACAGTTGTTTCATAAATATTCTGTCCTGTTTTGAAGAGATAAAGCGTAGTGCCCTGTTTAACTGGTATTCTGGGACCGTTTTTGCAAAAGAGGCATCTGGACTAGGTGAACTCTTATAGGATTGTGTTACTGAAGGAAAGAGATTTGAGACTGCATTACTGTTCTGTTTTGAAAAAGAGTGATAGTGAACTGTTCTGTAAAGCGGCCTTTGTCTTTTGCTATTAACAAGGGGGGTTCAAACCTCCATGGTATTTGATCTAAGTTTTCGTGGATGTGCCCCTGCTTTATCACACGGTGTTAATGCATTTCTCTATTCCAGGCCTCTAACGACATTATTGGTGCAATTCATTCTTCAGAGAGGAGACTAGACGCGCAGCCTAGTAGGGGACGTGATCACAGACCGGCGAGTTCACGGGACTGGTCGGTAAGAGGGGTACGGGGGGCTAGCATTTCATCGCTCCTGGTGGCCGCCGGGTGGGTCTACATTAGGTTTACTCACCCCCTTACATAAGCGGACAAGCCGCTAGTGTTGCGGTCGCCGTTGCATGGTGCTGAAAGCCCCCTGGTGACCCTCCATCAAAAGGTACACAGAGTTGGCCTGTTGTGATATTGAGAGAGTAGGCTGCTGTTGTCGGGGGTAGCATCATGCCAGGTCCACGGGGTGGAAAGAAGGGGTCCAACATGGAGGCTATGATGCGGGCCATGATGCGTGACATGAAAGAAATGAAACAACAGCTAGGGAAAGTAAATGAGCTGGAAGCACGGTTCAATGAGAAGCATGGTGACGCCCCAGGTCCATCGGGTAGGCCTATTCGCAAGAGGGTTGCACCAGTGCCAAGGGGGGATTTTATCACCTCACCTACGAAGTCTAAGTCCAAGAGACCCAGGGATGACACCCCCACCCCAGGGCCAGTAGAGCCGGTACCTTCCGTGCCGTCGGCGGTCGTGCCACCCCCGCATATACCTATGCCTACACCCCTTGCCCCCGTGGTGCCGGTGCCGGTAGGTCAACCAGTAGACGCTGGGCCTGCTTCCCCACCGGTGCCCACAATCCCGGGTACAGGTGTGCCACACCCGGCACCCGCCCTGCCAGCTGTGTCGGTGCCACAGGGCATAACCCCAGTGGTACCGGTTGTCCCTGTGGGTAATTTCGAGTCAACACCCCCTGAATTGGTATCCCAGATAACGGCCTTAATGCCATGGCTCCAAAAAGGGGGAGCTTTTCCGAATTCTGCAGACCATGCAGCAGAGGCGGCGAAGTTTGTGGATAAAATCAGATTGGCGGCGGTCGCCAACAGCGTTGTCTTGCCAGTATCTTCTCCCCTTGCAGGTCCAAGTGGTTCCCAGCTGAACGGATTGAATGGGCAGCCGCCCCCGGTGCCCGCACTTGGTAAGGAAGTGGCATTGCCGCTCTTGGGGGACGGTGTTGTACCTTCCAGGAGCGAGAATCTGGCTCAGCATGTGTCATTAGCTGTTAAAGAGATGATTTGGGCGGATAAATACGTGTACATTTATTCTTTGTTGTTAGACAATAGGGAAATGGAGCAGGCAAAAGCACTGAAGGAGTGGATGCTCCCAAGTGAATGGAGGGCGCAGTGTACTAGATTTAGGGTTGAGGAAAATCTCAACAACTGGATGCAAGCATGGGCTGTATTCACTGCAGTTAAAGCAGAGCGTCCTCCAGATTTACAGGCAGCATTGGCATGCTACTCGAGCAGGATTGTGGGGTGGAGTCAACAGTATTCTGGGGAAGCATGGAAGGGTTATGATGTCAATTTCAGGAAGGCATTGGAATTCAACAGATCATTGCCATGGGACACGGTAGATTCCATGGCGTGGCACAAACAGTTCTCCGATACTGCACCTCCCCCTCAGTTCGGTGCCGGCAAGGTGTTCACTAGACCGCATCAGCCCTTTCGGCCCCCCCAAACGAGTGAGGTACCTGGGAAGTTTAGGGCAGGTGGGCCAGAGAAAAAAGGGGTGTGCTGGGATTTTAATAGGCGCACCTGCACAAGGGCCGCGTGTAAGTTTAGACATGCATGTTCCTCCTGTGGGCACCCCTCTCATCCAGAAACTACCTGTAGGTCCAAGCAAGGTAACACAGGTCAGAGGGGTAGGGGAAGGCCATTATAATTCAAACAGGTTAGGCCCCCCCACACCAGTGGATGTGGCGGCAATGATTCCATGGTTGAACAGATACCCAGACCACACATCGGCCACCCTACTCCAAGAAGGTTTTTCTAAGGGTTTTAGGATCCCGGCCGGGGGATACACAGGCAGTGCACACTGTAGAAATCAATTGTCAGTCAAGCACAATCCGGCTGTTGTGGCCGCCAAAATTGACAAGGAGCTTTCATTAGGCAGGATAGCTGGCCCTTTTTCTGAAGTGCCAGTACCCAATTTTGTGTGTTCCCCACTGGGAGTTGTCCCTAAAAAAGAGAAGGGGCAATTCAGATTGATCCATAACCTGTCAGCACCTAGGGGGACGTCACTGAATGATGCCATTGACGAGGGTATCTGTAGTGTTAAGTACGCCTCTTTTGATCAGGCTGTTAACTTATTACAGGCCACGGGACCCGGGGCGCTGATGGCGAAATCTGACATAGAATCAGCCTTTCGCTTCCTCCCAGTCCACCCGGCGGACCAACATCTTTTAGGTTTCACCTTTGGGGATAGGTTCTACATGGACAAATGCATGCCTATGGGTTGTTCTATTTCTTGCGCCTACTTTGAGATGTTTAGTTCCTTTCTTGAATGGGCCATGAGACAAGTGACGGGCCATCAAGGGGTCATGCATTACTTAGATGATTTCCTCTTCCTCGGTACAGCGGGATCTCAGGAGTGCGCACTGGCATTGCAGGAATTTTGCGTGCTCATGCGGGCTTTTGGGGTCCCTCTTGCGCCCGGGAAGACGGTGGGCCCGACCACCTGCTTAGAATTCCTGGGCATCGAGATTGACTCAATGGAGGGATGTTTTAGATTACCTAAGGACAAGGTGTGCAAATTCAAGACATCACTACAGTTATGCCTCCGGAAGGAGAAGGTCACTTTGCAGCAATTACAGGAGGTGGTAGGGCAATTGAATTTCGCACTGAGAATCATCCCCATGGCCCGCCCCTTCTCTCGCTCCATCGCCTACGCGATGAGGGGGCTGAGGGAAAAGCACCACCGCACGCGCCTATCGTCTGAAATTCGCCAGGATATGCTTATTTGGATAGCATTCCTGGAGGATTTTAACGGTAGGGTGGTCTGGCCCGGCCCGCTCACAACATCGGCCGAGTTGGGACTATGGACTGATGCGGCCGGTAGTGTGGGCTTTGGCGCCATCCTAGGGAACAGGTGGGTCGCTCAACAGTGGCCAGAAGAATGGAAGACATGGGGTCTGATCAGCAACATTGGCTTCCTTGAACTCTTCCCAATATGGGTGGCACTGATGGTATGGCCCGAACACCTATGTAACCAATCAGTGGTGTTTTGGTCAGATAACATGACAGTGGTGGAATGTATCAACCAGCAGGGGGCGCGGTGTCCTTTCATACTTCGTCTGATCAAAGAAATTGTTCTGCGGTGCCTTAAACTGAATGCTAATTTTAGA
The DNA here is from genome assembly GCF_964261635.1 of Lissotriton helveticus. NCBI lineage: Eukaryota > Metazoa > Chordata > Amphibia > Caudata > Salamandridae > Lissotriton > Lissotriton helveticus. The sequence goes on along the minus strand of NC_136061.1, from coordinate 1,858,635,291 downwards.
GCCAAACATGTCCCTGGTATTTTAAACAATGCGGCTGACTCCCTTTCTCGCTTCAAAATGCAGGTTTTCAGGGAACATCTTCCCACAGCAGACCCCTCGCCAGCACACTTCCCAGCAGTACTTTGGCAGATTGGTGCCCCAGATTACAGGACCTCGTGGTCGCTAGCCTAGCCCCCAGGACCAAGACGGCTTACGAAGGGGCGTTTCTGTCTTATTGTTCTTTCTTGGGGCCACAGTGGGAAGTGCTTTGGGCGAAGGAGGATGGGTTTGCAGCCTATTTAGAATGGATGCATAAGGAGGGGCGCTCGGTGGCAGCGGCGACCAGACATAGGGCAGCAGTGTCATTCTTCGCTCAAGCTAGGGGCTTCCGGGATCCCACTAATACCTTTATGATACGTAAGGCTTTAAGGGGATGGCGCCGTATTCAGAAACACCAGAAGGATAAGAGGAAGCCCATTGGATTGGCCCGGCTAACAGCCTTACTGGGCACGCTGGAGACTGTTTGTAACTCGGAGTGGGAGGTGCTTCTTTTTAAGGCGGCATTCTCCCTGGCATTCTATGGGGCGCTGAGAATTAGCGAACTTGTGACAGGTTCCAAGTCAGACCTGCTAGGCGGCTTGCAGAAGGCTGGGGTGACGATAAGGGGGGACACCATGTGGGTGAAGATCCAGAAATCAAAAACCGACCAAGAAGCTAGGGGTCACACCATAGTTCTGCAACGGGCCCCCGCCAACCCGTGCTGCCCGGTGAAGCACGTAGAATTATTCCACGGACTATTGGTAGGTTCAGCGGGCAGGGCATTGCTCTGTCACGCCGAAGGGAGCCCCTTGACCAGGTATCAATTCAGGAGAGTGTTGGCGATGGGGGTTAGGAAAGCAGGTCTTGACCCTAAAGATTTTGGCTCTCATTCCTTCAGGATTGGGGCAGCAACTGAGGCGGTGGCGGGGGGCCTCCCGGTGGAGAGAGTGAAGACAATTGGGAGATGGTCTTCAGAATGCTATAAACGTTATGTTCGGATTGACATGCTATGATTACTTGTCACTCACGTCTGGTCTCTTTCCGCTCTCTTACAGTTTCTCAGACCTGTTACGCAGGGGAGGAATTTGTCGTCGGGCACCGCCAATATTCATCAGCACGGAGCGGCGACCAGGAAATAACGAAGAACAATGTCTGGATTGTTGGTCATTCGTATGTGAAACGAGCAGAATGTGTCTTTCTGTCAGGTGACAAGAGGAAAAGGGCGGCACAACTAGGGTTGGACATCACGTTCTTTGGCAGAGGGGGGTTGTGTCTTCACGAGTTCAGGGGGTTCTTCCAAGGTCTTTTAGCACGCCAGCACTCTCCACCGTCAGTGGTGATACTTCACCTTGGGGAGAATGATTTGGCAACACTGGGTAGGCGCATTCTGATTGAGGAGATTATTTCAACGGCGGGTTGGATGGCTAGGACCTGCCCCGGTTGCACACTAGTATGGTCACAACTCATACCTCGACTACAGTGGCGGGGGGGGCATTCGGTCAGGGCGTTGAATCACTCGGTAAAGAGGATCAACACACGGTTGGATAGGTTGTTTCGATCCCCCTTGTTACAGTCAATACCTCATGGGTGTATCTGGGGCGACAAGTATTACTTGAGGGACGGGGTTCATTTAACTCAGGAAGGGAATGTCTTGTGGTCTGACAATATCTGGGCCTGGCTAGAGGGATTTGTGAGTAGGTGGCTTCCATAAGTAGGGGTTAGAGGGGGGAGGCCAGATCGTCGGTTAACAATGCTGGCCTGTGGCGGTAAGGTCATTATCGGTGAGCACATATTTGAGGTCTGAGGGGGCGGGCATCATCCTATGGAGGTTCCCGCCCAGGGGGAGGGGCCTGCGGGCCACTCCCACAACTCCAGGGGCAAGGTAATCGGCAAAGGAGCGCGGGTAGGAGTAGTTCACGCTTTCCTTAGGCTGGTAGCCACCCCGCGCGCGTGGACTCATGACGCCACCGGCGCAGAGTAAGGGCCCTCCTTTAGTGGGTAAATGGAGTTTAGGGCGTAGACCGGGCAATTCCCGGGGTAACACTGCGCATGCGCACTTCTAGGGGGAAGGCGCAGCTTGTAGGACCTGACACCGGTAGTGACCCTGCCATATGGCCAGAAATGTACAAAAATCAAGTTAGGATGCTTAGTCTAAGTTAGGAACAACATGTATTAGAGTTTTGTTAAGGTCAGGCTCTCAAACTTGTTGATAAGAATGTGAACTAAATGTCCTGCTGATTTTTGTATTCATTGTTGATCATGCAATTAAAACCTTTTTTAATTTCATACTTTAATAAATACGGCCGGGCGACTAGCGCCCGCCTTCCAAAAAGTAAAGACGTCTCGTGTCCACGTTCCTGGGTGTTGGGTGCCGGATTGGGGGGGGAGGCGGCAGCTAGTCGCTGACCATGTGAAAAGGGGGGGCCCTCGGCCCCCACGCACGCATGGCGGCGCGGCGACCGCCGCCCCCCCTGTTTCCTTGTCGTCATTCGGCGGTGGGGGAGTGCCCCGGGGGTGCGGCCCACCGCCGATTGGCCGGCGGCCGCCCTGACCCGGATCCAATCTAGTGGTTCCGGGTCAGGGGGGACGGGCGATAGGAGGGGCCAGCCGGCCCCTCGGGAATAAGAGGTGGGGAGCGCCCAGGAGACCCCCTTGTCCCTGGACGCTCCCCCGCTGTACGTTGTGCCCCGCGTGCGGGGCCTCTTTGTTTTCCCACCCACCATCCCTTGGAACAAAGTTTGGAGTAAGTTTTATGTCTGATTCAATGGTAAATTTCGAAGGTACGGTCCACAGGAGAGACGGATCTGTTGTTGTATTTTGTGAGAAGTTTGTGTAGGAATTTTCCCCTTTTTAGCAAATTATGTGTATAGTGAATTGTATTTGAAGCCATGTGTCTTTAGGCCTTTTTTCCCTTTGTAGCTATACGTTGGTACTGTTATTTAGCGTAACATGTGTAAGCGAATTGTAATTTAATGCCATGTGTCATTAGGCCTTTTTTCCCTTTTAGCTATACGTGGATACTGTTATTTATTAGCCAGTGTAGCTGTCCTTTAGAATTTTTCCCATAGGTCGTCGTATTTATTAGGTATGGGGCATGCGGTAAGGTCATTATCGGTGAGCACATATTTGAGGTCTGAGGGGGCGGGCATCATCCTATGGAGGTTCCCGCCCAGGGGGAGGGGCCTGCGGGCCACTCCCACAACTCCAGGGGCAAGGTAATAGGCAAAGGAGCGCGGGTAGGAGTAGTTCACGCTTTCCTTAGGCTGGTAGCCACCCCGCGCGCGTGGACTCATGACGCCACCGGCGCAGAGTAAGGGCCCTCCTTTAGTGGGTAAATGGAGTTTAGGGCGTAGACCGGGCAATTCCCGGGGTAACACTGCGCATGCGCACTTCTAGGGGGAAGGCGCAGCTTGTAGGACCTGACACCGGTAGTGACCCTGCCATATGGCCAGAAATGTACAAAAATCAAGTTAGGATGCTTAGTCTAAGTTAGGAACAACATGTATTAGAGTTTTGTTAAGGTCAGGCTCTCAAACTTGTTGATAAGAATGTGAACTAAATGTCCTGCTGATTTTTGTATTCATTGTTGATCATGCAATTAAAACCTTTTTTAATTTCATACTTTAATAAATACGGCCGGGCGACTAGCGCCCGCCTTCCAAAAAGTAAAGACGTCTCGTGTCCACGTTCCTGGGTGTTGGGTGCCGGATTGGGGGGGGAGGCGGCAGCTAGTCGCTGACCATGAGCGATTCACCTTTAATGAGAAGCCGTCGGCGTCGAGCCTGGGTGCAACCACGCTGATGTAGATGGGACTCTGGACTTGCAACGTTGTAGACTCTGTGTAAGCAGTGGTGAAGCTGGAGTCTACGTACACAAACATGAGCACAGGCAAAGAGCGTTCCAGCCGCGCAGGTTCATTGGAACAGAACTAAAAAGGAAATCGGGCCTGTTACGCGCCGTGGCTAAGTCTGGGATCCGAGGGGGCATCTGCGTGAAAGAGAGAGGAGGGTGCCTGTTCTGAGGGGACGAAAGACACCTGAGGATACCATTAGCTACACAGCCCTAACACCGCCTGTGGATGTGATTTACAACCTCTGCTGCCTGTGAGCACCATGGCAATGAGTGAAAGCAGTGGCTGTCACTGAGACCGAAGCTAATACAGAAGCTATCACTGGGCAGGGGGTGTCACTGTCTTTGAAACTAGTGGCGATGAAGCCATGTTTATCACTGAGGCACGGGGCTGTCACTGAGACCAACAAGGTCACTGAGGTCAGCAGCTATCATAGAGCAAGAGGTGTCACTGAGTAGGGCTGAAACTTAGGCCAAAACCAGCACTGAGTTCAGGGCCCTTACTGAGATTACAGATGTGAGTGAGGACAAGGTACTCACTGAACGTTACCATCAGCACCACGTCCTTACCTCCGAGGCCAGAGGCTGTCACGGAGAGGACTTCTCTCAGTGAAGCACTCATTAACAATGACGGCAAGTAGTGACACAAGAGGCGCTTCTGAGGGCGATAAGAGCAACAGACCAAGGAAATCACAAAAAACACGATTTTCAGAGATCGTGTTTAGCACCGGGCAGGGGCTATGATTGGGATTAATATGTGTGACAGAGCACACACCTTATCACACTGCCTCTGTGACTGTCTGAAGAGTCACTCACCCCACTATAGGATGTATTGCTGTTAGTAGAGAGACTGGTATATTCTGGAGAGGATATGAGTAGGAAAAGTTATAAACGTAGTTCTGTCTTGCAATAAATCCGCTTGGAAACACCTTCCCCGGGATGGTCAGATTATTGGAGTAAATCACGCTGGAGCCGTCTGCCCGCAAAGGGGAAAAGAGACAATAACAGAGAGCAGTAAATCTCCCCCAGTTTGTGACTTAGCTCTCTATCGGGATCGGTCACGAGAAGATCGGACACCATGTTCGGGAGGCAGGGAGATGGAAAAAGGAGGGGCGTGTGGGCTGTAAAGTGGGCTCGCCAGGGCGCCTTGGGCAGCACTAATCCCGATGTGTTTGCGGCGCTCGTGTCCACTTCAAATGATAACAAGTCACACATGTAACAATACTATTTCTGGCATAAAACTGTTTCCATCTTTTAATTACTGGGAGCTTGTGGTCTCGATATAGTGGGGGTGTCTCAGGTACCCCTTTAGTTTATACGTGCACATTAATAGCAGCCGCCCTCCTGTTAACTCACCCCTCTCTCCTGGCACTTAAACCAGCCCTAGACATTAATATTACAGATGAAAGCTGCACAATTACACTTTGATTGCATGTCTGCACGTCCGTGTAATTTTTTAATTAACAAAAAGAACAGATGTTTTTCTGCTACTGCATTGGCCTTGGGTGGGCCATGGTGCTATTTTGGGTTGGCCACCCTCTGGAACCGGGCCTGTACATCTCCCTGGTGTGCAGCGTAACATGAAGGTCTATGTCTCTTACCTCGTGAACTCAGAAGAAGATTAACTGATGTGGGAGTGAAGGTTGTAAGAAGTGAGGCAAACTCAAACCTTTGACTTGTGATATACTTCTAAGGCACGTAGAGTTAAGGTGCTGTTTCAGCAACTTTTGTGGCAGCCTTTTTCTCTGAAGAGGTGATGCGGGCAACGTCCAAAGAAGGCGGCCTAACCTAGAATCTTGATAAAAACCCGTGGCATTGTATAATACATGTTTATCTCCTTTAGGATCTCTGCAGGGACCAACACTGCTTAGGCAAGCCCCCACAAGCAGCAGTCAAAGGGTCAAACCTGCAAAGTACTCTGCTAGTGTTCACCCTAGCACATAATCCCTCTGTGAAATTGATCTCATCTGAATGACATGTTCATGAATTAAATATGGGAAACACATCAGTCTGAGCAAAGAAAAAACATATAATCTGTGTATGCCTTTTAAATTATGTCTTTTGGTTAGAATGTAAAGGGTCCTATGAACGTGCTTACAATTGTAAAACACAGGCCCGCGTACAGCACAGCGCTCAATGTAATGGCGGCCCCTCTCAAAATGTTCGTCCACGCAATGTTAGAGGATGTGAAACAACTTTGGAACAAAGATGCAGAGTGAAGGTGCCTGCACTTAGAAGCCACTCACCACGCTGTAGTGGATGAATTGCATTTTGAGAGAAAACCTGTGACCAACTTGTGTGATTCCAGGCAAATATTGATCAGAGCCCTCTTTCTCTTCATTAGCACATATTAGAGCACCTTCAAATAAGTAATTTCAGGTTGTGCAAAAATAATCTGATGCATTAAGGTGAAGCGCTTCAGCATGTTTAAAAAATACTTTTCTTATTTTAAAGAGCTTATCATATTTTTACATGACGTTTGAGGCATGATGTAGATGACAACTATTTTCAGCGCTCAGTGTTAGGTTGGGATGGGTCATCCCATAATGTATACTCCCGGAGGGGGTTTTGGGAAACGGGCACGCCATTGTTGGGCTTGAGGGTTACTGCGGTGACGTCACCAGCAGGAAAATAAAGAAAGCTGAGGTGGTATGCCTTGTGGAGAGTGAAGTAACCACCATTCAGTGTCTGTCTTGTGTTTGGGTAATTACTGCGGGGTTTATTGCCGATGAGACATGGCAGACCCAACACACTCAGCTCGTGCATGGGCAGCCAGAACCTTAGCTTGGCTCCCTGTGTAAGTTAGCTTGCCCGCCGCTATTGAATACACAGCAAATGGGACAGATAAAAACATGTTGGCTTATTTGTTGCTCATTCATCTTCTGAACTCCTCTTGAGAAGACGTAGTTAGAGATCTGACAAAACGAATAATCTCCCATTCTTAAAAAGATGCCCTGTTTTCGAATGTGTTTAAAATGTAACAGCGACAGATTTAAAATGTTTTCCAGTAAGCATTCCATCGGGGGTAAAAAACTGTACATAAGCGCAATTAAAACACAATACCTCTGAACTATGGCCATCAGGAGGGCGGGCCCTTAGTCGCGGAGGGCTGCCCCCGTCCCGTAAATATGGTCAGCCACTCCTCCCCAGGGCAGGCTTTGCTCTGTGGGATGTGGGCGGGTCGGTGACGCGCGTCCGGGGCGGCAGGCAGGGAGAGGGGGGTATATCTCTCCCTCTCGCCATTTCTCAGGCCTCTTTGCCGCTACGGACGTTGCGCGCTCCACGTCGGGGACACTCTTTTTAAATAACCTCATCTCTGGTCGCCGTCCAGAGGTCCGGTCTTGCGTCGAGGTGACGAGTTTCCGACGTTCGACTGTTTGCTCGGTGAGTGGGGGTGATTTTGGTGGGTCACGTTCCCACGGAGAGGCGTTGTGGCAAGTTTCTTTGTCCGGGGGCATGTGGGGTCGTTCGTGCAGGCTCCGGCGGGTGGGCCCCTCCTCCTGTTGGTTACACTCCTCTTCCCTCGATGCCTTCGCTGGCATCTCCCTCCAGGGGTACCATTGCTCCCAGCGCCTCACATTTAGGTGTGTTCATTCGTGGCGCTTGTTAGTATTGCCTACGTGTTCACATGCCTCTAGAAAGGCCGGGGGAAAGCCTCTTGCAGCGGAGGGCTGGGTTCATTTTGGGGCGTGTGTTTTCAGTTGCGCTGGCCTGACGGGGGTATGTGGGGCTGTGCGGAACCAACAGTCAGAGATGCCCAGAATGAGCCAGGTGTTACTCCGACATCGGCCGTGCGGTTTCGTTACTCAGCCTAATGCATCCCTGGGCTTGTATTTGTGGGTGTCTGCGACACCGGGCCTGGTTTTCTCACATGTAAGATGTGGCTCAAACGGTAGGGAGGCCGACTTTAAAATTGGGGAGCCATGTTCGTATCTGGCAGGAGGTCGGTCAGGCGGTGTTCCTATACATGAGTATCCCCCCTGTCTCATTGCTGCTAGTGGTCATGTTTACCGCTGTTTGTGCACGGCATTTCAGCAGAAGTAGTACATTACTGGGTGTAGTCTGCTGATGCTTCGTGCGAAGGTGTGTGGGGGGTATCAGTGTCATGTGCTGGTCCTACTATGGTTTTGATCAGGGAACGATATCAGCAGGGGCGGTCCCCTCATCGCTTGGGCTCTTTCCAGGGGTATTACCTCTAGAACCTGGGATAGTCTACACTATTGCTGTAGAGGGATTAGTTCCCTTGGGTATTTGCTGACTAGTTTCAGTGGGCTTCTTGTGTCAGCGGGCGTGTCATGTTGCAGGTCGGGATCTTAAGGGGGCACTTGGTTTCTGTCCCAGCAATCCCTTGGTCGTGGTCTTAAGTCATTGAATAGAAAAAAGAGAGCAACCCTGCCCATATGATATGATCGTCCCCAAGGGATCCAACAATTTTTTATAGGGTGATTTTTCTAGGAGCCAATGTTGCACAACACACAAGTCCGTTCAATATATACTCAGAGATGATGTATTCTTTTTAAACATGGAGTTATTTATTCTTTATCTTAGAGCTTTTTTTGTATCAAATAGTATAGAGTAGACAATACAGATGATAGAAAAAGGATAAAAATAGACAATGATGGTCCTACACCCGTGTCAAAATATGCCCAGTAAAAACCACATGACATTCATCCTCTAACATTCATTCATTCCAATTCAATCACTATAGTATTCTTTCATTCCACTCGTATTCACTAATATAAGCCCGGTGCTTGCAACATAGAGATTTTTAATTTTGTTGCATAGATCTTGGGTATTGTTCCAGGGGTGGACGACTAGAGGAATCCAGATGAATATGGAATATTGTGTCGTCTTCCTGGAAGCGCAAGCCGACGCGCGTTTCGGTGATAGGCCAGGGGGGCCACACCTTCTTCAGGGCTCGAGGTGGTTAACTGGGGGTGGGGGGGGGGGCAGGCATAAAATATGGGGATGGTATCAATATATTTGAATGTTCACTAGATTCACACGGGGCTTCACTTTCACCATCGGACGCCCGCCGTAATGATTTCAGGATATGTATCGGGGACGAAGGACAGGAGGAGACTTAGTTGTTTTCACAAATGATATTCACTTCCGAACATAAGCGTTTCCAAACACGATGGAAGGCTGCTCCCCTTCGGCGAAGTTCAAATGTAGTGGTATCCCAGGGCTATGCCAGTAAATCGGTAAGTGTTCCCAAATTTTTCTTTAGATAATTCCTCCTCTAATGGGATTCCGTCGGCTTCTATCCGACCATCAAAGCTAGGTAGGGGACAGGTGCCTTACGCAGTCTTCGGCATGTTACTTATGGACGGAATGGTGATGTAGTCGATAAAAGTTCCTGTTTCAGAAGTTCCGGTAGTTTAGGAAGATTCCTCCTCTTATGGGGTTCCGTCGACTCCGATCCGATCGACCAAGCGTTGTGGGGGGCAGATGCCTCGTGGTCTTAAGTCATTCTTACAGACAAGCTATATACTGGTAGCATGGCCTATGCTGCTTCCAGACTAAACCCGAGAGGGCAGGTGATGCCCGCTGTTTATACTTGTTCAATCCTGTATTGGCATATGCAAAGTCATCGCCCAAGTATATAGTATAATATGTATTTATCCCTTCAATGCCCTTGTGCTTTCGAGTATAGCTGCACAAGCGTCATTGTAAGCACACTTTCTCCATGTGATGCGGAGAACGGCGTACAGCAGGAGTTGTAACTTGCTGGGTATAGCCTACTGACGCTTGGTGTGATGGGTGTGGTTGAGTTGCAGGGCATGTGCTGGAACGCCTATTGCTCGATTCGAAGCACCTTTAGTAGTAGGGGCCCCTCCTCATTACTTTGTCATTCACCTGGAAGTATGACTTCAGGTAACCGGGTACGGTTACACTATGGTTGCAAAGCATTCAAAAGACCCGGGGTATCTGCAGATTAGGGGCAGAGGGGCCTGGGTTACTTCAGGCATGTAATTTTCATGCCGGGATCAGGTCGCTTCGAGGTGGAAAGGGTCCACCGCTCACCTGTCGTTCTGGTCTTGTTCCTTGGACCGACAAAAGGCTCTGCAGAGCAAGGGTTGCAGGTTTCCCTAAAAAGCGAAGTGGTGGGGGGCCCGGACGGCGACGGTGGCCGCCGGCCGGGCTGTGGCGGAGTTACAGGGCGATCCGGAAGCTGAGAGGTGCAACAATGTACTTCAGCGGGCACATAGGGGTGCCAGAGCCTAACCTGGAACCTCATGGGAGGTCCAGGAACTCGTGTCGGCGCCCCAGTAGTCTTTCGGGCGGTTGTGGGCCTGTGCAACCGGGGGTTTGCCTAGATACGCCCCGCAAGGGGCGTGTGTAGTTTTATTACCATAATGGTGCAGCAGTTGGGTGGTTCGCCACTGTGCTGATTGGCTCAACAGGCGGGCAGGTGGCGAGAATGTGGCCTGCCCTTTGATCGTCCGTAAGATAGCCCACCGTGATTACATAATGTTGTATGTAATAATAAACCTGCAGCAATTTTTCCCAATCTTAACACTTGTGTCCGTGTGTTATTTGCGGGATGTTGTATATGTTGGGGCGGGGGGTCCTGTGGCCCTGAAGTGACTATGCGCCTGCCCGAGGCCACCCTGTGGCCATCAGGAGGGCGGGCCCTTAGTCGCGGAGGGCTGCCCCCGTCCCGTAAATATGGTCAGCCACTCCTCCCCAGGGCAGGCTTTGCTCTGTGGAATGTGGGCGGGTCGGTGACGCGCGTCCGGGGCGGCAGGCAGGGAGAGGGGGGTATATCTCTCCCTCTCGCCATTTCTCAGGCCTCTTTGCCGCTCCGGACGTTGCGCGCTCCACGTCGGGGACACTCTTTTCCCTCCCTACCTCTTACCCAGAGTGTCTGCTTGGGGGAGGCGCTCATAAGGGAGTTTTTAATGTGTTGCTTTTTCGTTGCAGGCGGAGTTACAGGGCGATCCGGAAGCTGAGAGGTGCAACAATGTACTTCAGCGGGCACATAGGGGTGCCAGAGCCTAACCTGGAACCTCATGGGAGGTCCAGGAACTCGTGTCGGCGCCCCAGTAGTCCTTCGGGCGGTTGTGGGCCTGTGCAACCGGGGGTTTGCCTAGATACGCCCCGCAAGGGGCGTGTGTAGTTTTATTACCATAATGGTGCAGCAGTTGGGTGGTTCGCCACTGTGCTGATTGGCTCAACAGGCGGGCAGGTGGCGAGAATGCGGCCTGCCCTTTGATCGTCCGTAAGATAACCCACCGTGATTACATATTCCCAATCTTAACACTTGTGTCCGTGTGTTATTTGCGGGATGTTGTATATGTTGGGGCGGGGGTCCTGTGGCCCTGAAGTGACTAAGTAAACCGACATGCAAGAGGCAGACCACAGCCATGTCCACGCCCACTTCATAAGCCAAGGCATGCAGCTATGACATCACTGTAGGGCGCCAGTCGTCCCTGGCTCCGCTGGAAGGACAGGGGTGTGGGGGGAAGAGGCGAGTAGGGGACATAATACGGCAGTGGCATTGACGGTTCTCAGGGAAGCCGGGGGTGCCCTTTGGGGATCGGTGAGAAGGGGAACAAGAGGGGGGGGGGCTGAGAAAGAAGGAATTAGCCTATAGAACTTAACAGTTGCTGAGGAGTTTGTATTCCATCTCAGTGTGCTACACTGCCACCCATTGAGTGAGCATGTCAAGGAAAATCAAGTGATTGAGACTACTTTATTTAGAGGGTGACACTTTTCTAATCAGATTGAATTCGGCCCCCGTCGTTTGCTTCAATGTTAGCTGGGATGTGCCTTGTTGTAATTATTATCCTTGGTTATTCACAGTTCTTATTAGCCCTTTCCTTATGTTCATCTCCAGCTGTTTTATGTAGAACCCACTAATGTTCTTATCTAAGTCATCAAGGTTGTGGGATTCCAGATTTGCCAGTTGAAGTCTGGTCAGCTGGAGAGATGTAGCGTTGACTTCTACTCTTATCATTAAACCTATCTACTCATTTATAAGAAGCTTATCAAGAGTATTATTTACTTACAACATGCCTCGCCACTGTATCTGCTACCAAGCAAGATATCACCCCGTGGCTAAGGCAATTTATTCCCGTTGCGCACACCTGCCTTTTATGAGATAGCTGTCTTCAAATATCGATGCTAATCCAGTCAGCCAGAAGGAATGTTACTGCCAGGAGAATGTCCGTCCACCATCATGTTAGAGGATGTGAAACAATGGCAATTAATGTGTACAGGATCGCAAATGGAGTGGGAGCATTTCAAACAAAAAAGTGGCACGGGTTACCCCTCCCATGCCTGCTGCCTAGGCAGCTGCAACCGCAACCATATCAAATGAAATGTGTTGAAAAATATAGCATGGTCATGTTAAAGCTGTGTTCACGGTACCAATTCACTGAAAAAAATGAGTGCGCCAACAAATGATAAATAGGTCAAATAATAAGTCAACGTGTAACAGGGGCAGTCTCCACAAACTGAAAAAACCCACTAAAGGCGTGACAAAGACCAATGTTCAAAGAATAAAAATAAAGGATTACAGAAAGGCACACGAAGGAACAAATGGAAAGTGGTGGGCATAATCTAAACAACCTGAGTAGATACAGCATGCCTCGCAGAGTAACGCATTCGCACTGCGGTAGGCTTGAACTAAAAATGGCTGCTCTTTTTGCAGTGCCTTGCATTGTATACTCAGTTCTCTCTTTGGGAGCCGTGTAAACCTGTAGCATGAAAAAGATTCAACAGTTTACAAAAAATAAACACATTCAAACTGAAAGGATAACATACCATTAATAACATAATACAATAAAGAATAAAAAAACTAAGGTCAAATAAAACAATCTAACCCGAACATTAGGGCAGACTACCAATTTTTTAAACCAAAGAGGGCATTTCTGAAATATCAGGCATGAAAAGGTACACCAGTGGCAGGGTAAACAGAGGAAGTGCAGGAAACAGAGATTAGCTCATGTTTCGATCAAAGGTCAGTGGCAGGAAAGGTGACTTAACAAAAGCTGCAACGTTTCTGAGGGTCCATCTTGATTTAATCAAGTCCTCTGGGTGGTATACTTTCCAGATGCCCTTACCCTTTGCTCTGCTTTATTTTCGCTTTCATCACATATTACAACATTTGTGCCTAATTGGAATGTTAAATCGGTCTACTGTGGGAACAAAATCAGAGGTGGCAGCTTCTACTAAGATTCATGTCATCTTCTGTGTGCTGATAGTTGTGAGCCGTCATGGTCATGCCTAGTCAGCTCTCAAAAACCTTTATGTGCTTTCTGTGCACTTGAAATCCCAATTAGGTTGAAGACTTGGTTCTTCAAAATGCATTTTTCCCATAACTGGCTACTTTTGTTTCTTTAACCTTTGAATGCTTCAGACACTTTAATTCTTCCTGCTATCTTCTCTGGTGCTTCAATGTTCTGAAGCTGCCAGATTTGCTCGCACATCAGTGCAACACAAACACAAACCAATGCATAGACAACTACCTCTTTTCTCTCAGCGTCGGCCTGGATCTTGGCCTGTGTGACAGCGGCCTCCCGGTGAGTGCTGCTAGCCTGCTTGGCTTGGTCAATCAGTGTCTTCAGCTGCTGGGCCGTGGTGATCAAGGAGTTCACCATCTCCTCCAGGTAGAGCCAGCTGCGCTGCTCTGCCACCTCCAGGCCGCTCATCACCGTCGGGGAGACGGCTTTTGTAGGGGTGATGGGAGCCACAGCCAGGGCAGGAAGTGATGCCAGCACTGTAACCGAGACAAACAAACATGAAGCCCTTTAAGTGAAGATTCTCTTACAATCACTCAATACATGGTAGATAGCTTGGTACATAATAATTCATAGTGAGTGTATGTGTTCTTAGGGATGATGCATATGAAGCCTTATTTCTCTTGTATGAGAAAAGAGACCTGGCTGTGAAATTTACTGTGACTACCAGGCCCTAATGGCCGGATTCAAAGGCACATTTTCAAGACTGCATACAAATTCTTTCCGATTGTGAATTTGAACCCTTTTGTCCGCTGCAGTCCCATGTCTTCTTCCCCTACACCAGTTGTGGCTCCTCCGTTAAAGCAGAGGAGCGTCGCCCCACTGAAAAAAAATAAAAATAAAATGATAACTATTATCATCATTTTATTTTTCCTGTATATGTCAGTGGCTCTCGAGAGGGGCGGGGCAGGCAGAGTAGGGAGAGGAGTGGTTTTCACTCCTAAAGTGTGAAGGGCTGCTTGGCCGGGCCTCTCAGGCCGCCCCAAACAGTCCTGCGCACTTTGCATGTCCCCCACAAGGCTGAATTACACAACCTGGTGAGGAACATGCAACCCTCCCAGTACCCGTCTGAGCGCCAATCCATGGCGCTCAGACCAATCACAATGCTGAATTGTGGTGTTGTGATTGGCTAGGGGGAGGCTGGGACCCGGGTGCTTCCTGCTACCAGCGTCGGATTGGCAACGCGGGCAATGCCCAAGGGGCCGGTGTTCAGTCCCAGCTGTGGGCTGCTTTTTTTAGCAGTCTGGGGCGATTTGGCGGTTTCTGCATTGTTCGGATGCGGCCAGCGCCCCAGAGGGGGCCTGAGTGGCCTTTCTGGAGGCAGATGGGCCTCAATTACTTCCTTTGATAAAAGGGCAGAGGTGTCACTCCCTTTCTCTCACTTGGGCCGGCCTATTAACGTATGCATATTGAGCGGGGCAGGGGGCTGGAGCAAAAGTGGCCTCACTTGTATTCAGGGGTGTTTCACCAGTGTAAACTAATCCGTGCATTTTTTTGACGACCCCCCGCCCCTTATTTTTTTTTTATAAAACTTCGCCGAAGGTGTGTTTTGTAAAGGCAATATGCAAATGTGGGACACTTTTTTTTAGCATGCCCGGGCTGATTTCTAATCCCAATCCAACCCTGCCTACTACCTGCCCTGGAAGCTTGCAGAAGAGGACTGAGAAGCGGCGGCGGTGACAGAGGCAGACAGGTAAGGGTAATTTTATTTTTATTTTCACTTCCCTTCCCTCCACGACCCAACCCCCCCACAGTCATTAAATACCAGGCGCCGCTGCCTGTGGTTCACCCCTAAACATCTATTTTACAATTGTAGCTTGTGCTGTGGACCTTTTCCACCCGCCACACAAGCTACAATTGTAAAATGGTTGTTTCCGACCTCCCAGAGGGTGGTCGTAACCAAATTCTGCAGTCGGAACAGCCGACCTATGGTCGTGCGGTTCCGGGTCCGCAGCGGTTTCAGTCAGACGCAAGTCCGACCGATATCGCAAAAAGGCTCTAGGTCTGATCATCACCCTCAGGGTCATTGACCATAAAAACGAGGCTCTAGAATTAAAACGAGTTCATCAACTGTCCTAAAACACAACGCTAATACAGACCTATTTGATCTAATTGCAAACAATTTGAACAAGGGCAGAAGCCATCTTTTGCGTGCATGTACATATTTGGTGCAAAAAAGCGGTACGTATAATATATTATCCTCCCCCCCAAGACAGACAGTCACAAAGTTCACTTCCTTTGTCAAGCCTTGCACGCATGACAAGCTATTCTCTAGTGGGCAGGATTCCGAGTCTGAACTTGATGTATAACATGTGTTGTTGTTGAGAATGGAGCAAATCCAAATACGACTTGCTACCTGAACACAGTCTACCGTCAAACTCATCTCCCAGTAACCTGCCTGGTTTTATTTGGGAGGGTTTTGTTTCCCCCATTAGCGCATAATAGCTCTCCTTTACGAGCTCAATCACATCCCGTCCAACTGCACGTGGGTCAGCCCATAGGTGCCCCATTTGCATCCCTTCTAAAGTACTTTTCACATTGGATAACCATTCCTCCGATGACTCCCACCACCGGAACTATTAATATCTCCTATGGATTTTCAGTGGATTGTTGCCTTTGGGTTTCTCACTTTCCTAAACCAGTACAAGCATTGGCATTGCCAATAGGTCTCGCTTGTGGGACCTTATAAGTATTTAGTTTTGCAGCACAATATCCTTGTTGCACCAAGGATATTGTGCTGCAAAACTAAATACTTATAAGGTCCCACAAGCGAGACCTATTGGCTATGCCAATGCTTGTTAAACTGTATCATTGCATGCAACGCATTGCCATCTCTGTTGCACCTTGGAAAGCGGCTCGTGAAGTAAAACAGAATTCAGTTTTTAAACTGTATCATTGCATGCAACGCATTGCCATCTCTGTTGCACCTTGGAAAACGGCTCGTAAAGTAAAACCGAATTGAGTTTTTAAACTGTATCATTGCATGCAACGCATTGCCATCTCTGTTCTATCTCATTGAAGCATTTAAAAAGAAGCTCCTGGCTTTGCTGTGGGGAGGGGGGGGGGGGAAGAGAAATGCACGGCCGTGAAAGTGGCTCTGGGGGGGGCGCATTCCTTTGAAGTGTCGGGTCTGATGCAATTATGCGAGGCAGGCTGGTTAGGAAGCAAATGGCAAGGGAGGGAGGCTGAGGCTTTGATGTGGGGAGTCACAAGTGAAGTGAATAATTAGGGGAGGAGAACTGGCAGGCTGATAGGCAGAAGGCTCAGGCAAGCTCGTGCACGAAGGAGCTTGCTGTCACGTGATTCACGTGAACTTAAAGAAAACCGCAGCGCAAGAAGCCCTTGGTTTCACGAGGATTTTCAGGACATGAATTCTCGCTCCGCTCGATGCGCTTGCGCGCATCGATAGGTCGCGAGACCTAATAAAAAGGGGTTTTAAGGCTGCCTGGTCAGTAACTGGTGTCAATCCTAGTTCTGAATGACATGCTTGTAGGGGGGAACCAGGCTCGAAGCTTAGCAAAGTCCCCCTTTTTTCTTTTTAAATACCGTTATTGACATTTTTGGTACATGTGAATGATTCAAAATCAAAGGAGTCTTAAGGTAAGCCATCATGAGCCAACTGTCACCATAAAGAAGAAACACATGAAATAAAGAGAACAATCAACCCTGAATCTTAGCAAAGCCCTTAAGAATTTATTTTTCACTACTTGCAAAGGACATAAGCTCTAATTCCCCCAGAGCTCAGCTCCAAAAATTACAGCCCCTAATGACTTTTTTTTAATACATTTGAAGGATGCTGTTGTTGCATTGTGGACCTGCCTTGAGCCTAAATCCTAAAACCGCCCCTGAAGTCTGCGTTAAAAACAAACAAGCCTTTAGTATCTGATCCCTCCACCTTAGTTGTTCTGTGACCGTACCCTCAAGTAATCGTATGAATTCCCTCATTGTTTATCACAACCCGTCTCTTTCGGCTGGAAGACTGTTTTAGCACCATACACTTCACCTTGCTAGAATTGATCATTGGGACCTTTCTAGGACAATAGTCAGAAAATCTTTCTAACAGCCTATGTAGTGCATTTTCTGTTTGAGCCAGTAAGACTGCATCATCAGCAACAAGCAAAAGCGAGACCTTACGTTCAGCAATGATTGGGGCATTACTTGATTCTTCAAGCAAATAAGCTACAACATCATTTAACAAGCATTTACAATGCAACGGTTTTGCCTTTGGAAAAGTTAGAGCTATTGGCATTGTAAATGACAATTTTTTTATTTATGTTTTCTTTTTGAAAACCGATAAATAAATGGCATTGTCATTTACAATGCCAATAGCTTAATCTCTCACAAATGCCACACACACCCACACCCACAGAGATCCCCCCCACACAGAGCCCCTCCACACAGAACCCCCCACACACACACAGGGCCCCCCACACACACACCCACACAGAGCCCCCCCACACAGAGCCCTCACACACACTGCGAGCCCCCCTACACACCCAGACAGAGCCCTCCACACACCCACACAGAGCCCCCCCACACACCCTCACAGAGCCCCCCCACACACCCTCACAGAGCCCTCCACACACCCACACAGAGCCCCTCCACACACCCACACAGAGCCCCCCACACAGAGCCCCCCCACACACCCACACAGAGCCCTCCACACACCCACACAGAGCCCCCCACACACCCACACAGAGCCCCCCACACACCCACACAGAGCCCCCCACACCCACACAGAGCCCTCCACACACTGCGAGCCCTCTGTGCAAGTTATACACTGTTGTTAGAGATGAACCAACCGCATTGGTAACCAACAGGTGTAAAAAGGACTTCAAAGGTCACAGACTGGGGAGAGAGAGATGATGATGTAGGAGTGAGAGGGATTGTGCAGATAAAAGAGGAGTGTGAAAAGGGTTGTACACAGCAAGAAGTCTGAGAGGGAGTGTGTAGATAATGGGTAGGTTTGGGTGGGAGAAGCTCTTTGTGTAACATCAGGTGTACAAGGGATTGTACAGGCAACAAACAAGTGTGAAAGGGGCTGCAATGATGTACACTGGTGAAAGGGAGTGCTGCAGACAATAGCGATGTGTCACAGAGGAACAGCAGACAGTAGGTAGGTGTGAGATAGCTGGGCTGTGAAACTAACTCAAAGGTGGGAAAGGGTTCTTCACAGGCAAGAGACAGGTGTCAAAGGGTGTAAAATACTTTTGCACAGAGCAGGCTGTGAGAGATGGGGGAAAGCAAGTCACAATGCACTTTATTTCCAACAGGCTTGTGTTATCTGCAGAAAATGGTCAGCACCAAAGGAGCTCAACATGAGGCCAAGTGAAGGCACCCAAGGGGTGCAGCAGTAGATTAACCACCCAAGAGGGGGATTTAGAAAGTACCACATAGTCACAGTACATTAAGAGCACAACACAAAGCCTTGTCCGTGCCAGAAAGTAAGGGGTATAACTAAATGCATACGTACCACTAACGTCAATTTCTGTGGCTTAATGTGCAGTTTTCATGCCACAAAAACTATAACTGAGAGGATGAGGGTGGGGAAACAACACAGTGGGTGCGGGTGGCAGAAAGTAACATGGAGGTCGGGGTTAGGGGGAAGCAACAGGCGAAAGAACGTCATGGAGCGGGTGGGGAGGAGCACATGGATTAGAAAGAAACTCTTGGGGGAGACGTACAGGAGGGCAGCATAACATGGACAGGAAGGGGAGAAGCGCACAGGTAACGGGAAACTACGTCCTCCCGGCCCCGCCCACAACCAGGCGGCGGGCCGGACATCTTCTTCCGGTGTTTCCTCCGGGCTGCGGTGGAAATCAAAGTGTGACTCTGAATGTGTGTTACCATCGCCCCCCCTCTCTCCGGGTACCTCTTGCATCTCGCACGGCCATACTCCCGGTCAGTCCCACGGCCTCCCTTGTCTTAGTCCCGGAACTGGAGACTTAGTGGCTGCGCACACTGTAAACAAGCATTTACAAGTGGTGCGGGAACGGGCACACGTGAGGGGGGGTCGGGAACGGGATAAAAACAAAAGTATTAAAAAATGCTGCTTACCTGATCAGCGGCCTCAGTGCACAGCCCAACCCTGCAAAAGACACGGTGAAAATGAAGAAAACATGGCGAGACCAAAAAAAACAAGTGGTGCGGGAACGGGAACACGGAGAGCGGGAGGGGGGGGGGCAGGGGCGGGAACGGGCACACGGAGAGCGGGAGGGGGGGGTCGGGAACGGGATAAAAACAAAAGTATTAAAAAATGCTGCTTACCTGATCAGCGGCCTCAGTGCACAGCCCACCCCTGCAAAAGACACGGTGAAAATGAAGAAAACATGGCGAGACCCAAAAAAAAAATTGCACACGCCCACCGCCGCAATGACGATCGAAAAGGGGCAGGATGAGTAAAAATGGCCAGAACGCCCTCAAATCTGCTCCGGCCATGACGGACATATCTCTGTTCCAATGGCTAGCCTCCATTTATGGAGCTAGCCAATGGAACAGAGGGCGGATTCCCAAGCCACTCTACTGTAAACATAAGGTTTTCGCTTGCGCGAAAAAGCTGCGCAGTGCGCAGCTTTCGCTTAGGCAAAACCTAAAAAGAGGCTAAAAAGGTGGAGGGGCCAACACACAGCCCTGTCAAACTCCTTTTTCAACAGGGAATGTGTTGCTACATTCACTTCTCAGGCCATACCGGACCCTGGCTGTGTTCTTAGTGTAGAGTGCCGTTAGTGCTCAAAAAGTACCAGTCTCCACTCCTTGATCTACTCGTGACCTCCAAAACAGAATTCGGTCCATCAGATGAAATGCTGATTTTAAATCAACAAAAACTAGATATGACATACCATGCATTTCCCCTACATGCTGCACTGTGTACGGCCGCCCCAATGCTTTTGAGCAGTGCAACATAAAGGAACATAAAATGATAATAAATGTAAGTTATTATAATTTTATGTTTCTGTGCTGTGGGTAGGCAGGTGGGTGGGCAGAGCTGCTCTGCTCTCGAAGCGGGGCAGGGGAGCAGTGGTTTGCCCCTCCTAAGTGCCCAATGACTGTTTGGTTGGCCCTCTCGGGTTGCCAAAATCAGTCATGCGCACTTTCCCCGTTCTGCATGCAGGCTGCATTACAACCTGCGAGGAGAACATGCCCAGGACCCCATTCCCTGGTTGAGCGCCGAACCAGGTTGCTGCACTGCAGCGTTGTGATTGGTTAGGGCAGCCTGGGTGCTGACCAATGGTCAGGGGAGCCTGGCTGTGCTTCCTGTGCCTCAGTCCGATGAGGAAAAAAGGAACAGAGAAGTGAGACCCGATTCGATGCGTAAGTGTTTATTTTATTATTATTTCTTTTTCACATGTGCACCGTTTCCCCCTTGTTGCACACCCGCCCCGTCACCCGTGAACCATCCCGGCCACCACTGGTATTGTGGACCGGACATTAAAAACTATTTGTGTGTCTATTGTATTCCAGATCATACATTATCACACCTCGACTTTGTCTCTTCGAGGTAGGGAACAAGACACCATAGAAGCACTGGACAAGCATTCTTTGATTTTGCAGGCGTAGTTTACTTAATTTTGGCATTTTGCAGAGTAGTAAATGGGTCTACTCCACCAACCAGGGACTGAGCAGGTAAATACATTGTGTTGAGCAGCAGACCATTCTCTAACTTGTGGGGTCAAATGTATCATAGAGGATGGTCATTTGGGATTTGACACAGTTCTCATCGCTACAAAAGCTGGGGGGGCTAAGGAATAGGCTTTCCTGCATTTGCGGAAAACTATAAGAAAGTAGTTAGTTTCCTATTTACCACAGACAGGTATAAGCAACGGCACGTTTTCCTTCCCCAGTCCTGTGTGTTTTACACTGTATGGGTCGGACTCTATGTATTTGGTTCACAAAACTGCTAGAGATAGCAGGGAAATGTCCTCCTGTATTGTTACTCATATGTTTGGAACAAAAAAATCTAAATTTTTAGCAATTCAAAAAGAATTCCTAGAGGACTTCTGGGACTATGCAACAGTTGCAGTTGACCATGAGAACGCATTTTTTTGCATACTGAAGTCTAACGGGTCTACAGTGGCACACAAGTGAACGTACACTTGCGTATTTTTTTGTTTTAATGCACAATAAAAAAGAATCAGCTAGTGACAGTTTGAGGAACTATAGACATCAAATACCTTGAAACCTACCTAAGTAAAACGTTTCAGAGTCTAAGCTTCAGATTTAAGGAGCAACTTTTTTTTACCAAAAGATGTATTCAGTACCAAGTAATTTACAGGCAAAGAGAAGAGTGCCTTTCACTTGCTTTGGATCGAAGTAAAGCTGCAGAAGTTGTTGTGTGAGTAATGGGGTTAGTAAGGCCCAGGTACTCTTAAGTTACCACGGGGATGAAAGTTCTATCCAACGCACCTATTAATGATTATGCCATACTCTTCACTTTGAACACATTTGTTTAAGGTATAACAGCAAGCACCTCCCGGATCCTTAACGTATTAACCCCCATCCCATAGTGGAAATATATTTTATGTGACTGAAAAAACATAACTTTCCATACGGCCTGAATACAGCAATTAACTGTTATAACCACAAACTTTTCGGTTTGATTACTTTATACATCTAGGAGCTCCGAACAACCTTTTCGATAACAAAATGCCAGTCTGAGAAGCAGCAGTAGCCAGCGTTGGATTGGTAAGGCGGGCACTTGGGCAATGCCCGAGGGGCCGGTATCCGAATTCCAGCTTTGGGCGTTTTTTTGAGCAGCCTTGGGGGGCTGAAATGGGTGGGTTCTGCATTGTTCGATGCCACCAGCAGCCCAGTGGGTGCCTGAGTGGCCTTCATGGAGGTAGATGGACATCCATTACCTCCCTTTTATCAACGGCAGAGGTGTCACTCCCACTCCCTTTCTCTTGCTGGGCCGGCCCATTAATATATGCTTATTGAGTGGGGGAAGGGGCCTGAGCAAAAGTGGCCTCACTTGTTTTCAGGTGTGTTTCACCAGTGTAAACTAATCCATGCTTTTTTTTTTTTAAAACCCCCACCCTCCCCCCCCTCTTTTATAAAATCTCGCCGAAGCAGTGTTTTGCGGAAAGGCAATATGCAAATGTGGGCCAATTCTTTTTGCGTGCCCGGGCAGATTTTTAATCCCAATCCAATCCTGGCAGTGGCCACTGCCCATGTCCTCCATTCCTGTGCAAACAACAAGCAACAACTGTGGTTTTATGCCTCGGCTCACGGGCCAATTGTTTATCAAACCTTACATATACTTACAGTGGGCTTTGGGTTAGCCCTTTGCTCATGACTGGCTGGCTTTACTGGCTCAGGTCTCTGCTCCTCTTTCGATGGTTTTCCTCCATATTTTTGCATTTGTCCTGCGGAAGAGTTTTTCGATTTCACAGAGTTCTGAATGGAGGAGTTGTACCCTTCGACAACTCACTTGAGGGGCCTCTTTTTGGCCCTGCCTTCCAGCACCCAATGAGCCTCGTCCCCCTTTTCATCTGCCCTCTGTGCACTATTTCGTACCCTTCCCATCCCACGCTAATCTGCTGCTCTCTGCGCCTCTTTCCTCGCTCATTTGTTGCTCCCTGATACCACTCGACATTTTAAATTCGTTTTTTGTTTCTATTAATTTATTTATGTTTTACAAGGGCCTGGCAGCAGCAAAGTTCTAATCAGGCGCTCAAAAGCATTTTCATGCTCCTGTACCAAAATATCAGCATCATAGCCAAAATGTCCTGGACTCGTTGCACAGGAGGGAAGGCCTTGAGCTGAACCCTATCCAGGCCTGCTCCAATGAGAGGAAGACTCTGAAATGGAGTCAGGTGCAGCTTCATCTCATTGATTATGAACCGCAACAATGTTTGGGGGTTTGCCATTATCTGGACCAGGTCTATGGCAGACTCTGGTGAGTTTGCCTTCAACAGTCAGTCGTCGATGTAGCAGAAACCTGCCATTTCCAACAGCTCTAGATGAGCAGCGAGCACTGCCATCTCTTACGTGAACACCCAAGAAACAATGGTGGGCCGGCAAACTGAAAATGCTCTTAGCCCACCTTGAGCCATAGGTAACGTCTGTGAGACTGCAGGGTGAGTACATTAAGATACACAGCCTGCAGGTCCAAGTACACAAGCCAGTGGCTTGGGTCCAGGGCAGACAGGATCTGAGCCAGAGTGAGCATGCTGAAATTGTCCTTCCTCAGAAAGGCATTTTGAGGTTGAAGGTCTAATATGGGCCAAAAGGCACCCATCCTTCTTCGGCGCAAGAAATAGCAAGAATAGAAATCCTCAATATTTCAAAGTCCTGAGCCCGCTCAATGGCTCATTTGGAAAATAAAACACTCACCTTTAGCAGCAGAATGGACAGGTTGGCAGCTAAGACTTGCTCTGAAGTGGGGAAAAAGGTTGGTGGAATAGAAAGAAAGACATGGGCATAGCCGTGTTGAATGATTTGATGGATCCTTTTGTCAGACGTGATGGATCACCACCATGGCAGAAAATACTGGATTCTGCCTCCTACAGAATGGTTATTCACAGCTAAAGGCAACTAAAGTGACTTGGTGGCTGTTGCCGCAGGTGAAGGCAACAGGGAGGACTGGTGTCCTTGTAGGTCTTTAAGTTGCCTGACCGATCTACACACCGGCCTCTAAAGGACTGGGGTGGTTGTAGCAGTTGAGGAGACCGATACTGCTATATGCCTGCACTGGAGAGTACCCATGGAATATCCTAAACTGGTGAGGAAACGATTTGGCAGATGTCAAATAACCCAAGAAGTGTGGTGTGGCTCTAGTTGCTTTCAAACATTCCAAAGTAGAATCTGCTTTTTGGAGAACAGGTGTAAGCCATTGAAAGGTATGTACAGGAGATAGGCCTGTAAGTTTCCAGAAAATCCAGTGAAGCACATCCAGCATTGGCAGTGGAGCACCACACTCATGCCAACCGTCTTTCCCAGACAACCAGTACCAAAGTAAGCACAAATCATGTATTTAGCCATATGTTGACAATCCTGAATGGTTTGAGCCAGTGAGGTCCTAAGGTCTTCTGGGACCACAGGCAAGATCTCGCTGACCATGTCCCAAAATGCATGCGTATATCGGGCTAACAAGGAGACTGCATTTACCAATCTCAATGATAGGCTGGCTGAAGAGAACATTTACTTTCCCAACTGCTTAATCCTTTTAAAGCTTCATATGGAGGAGTTGTGGGGGAATAAACTGGGATGCACCGGGTGGTTGAAGCCTAAATAAAAACAGACTCTATGAAGAAGGATGTTTAGTGAGAAAATCAGGTTTGAGACATCTGGCCACCTGCTTATTCACCATTGGGTAAAAACAGGGATTTGACCAGATGCCCACTAAGGAGTCCTTGAGGACCTTATTGAAAGCGAGCAAAGGCTCAGATGTGTCTGGCGCAGGCTGCAAGATTTCTATAAGGACGTAGTCGTAGAGGGTAGTTGTAGCTCCAAGACCTCAGCTGCTTGTCGAATTACCACTGCACATGATGCACTCTCATCCGTTGGTGGTCCAAATAGCAAGTTCAACCTGCATCAGGGAAAGTATCAGACACTGGCCTTTTGTAAGTTCCTGTAAACAAAAATTAATTATAATGATGGCTAAATCCTCCCCACCATCATCATGTCTTTGTGCTAGCAAGAGTTAGTGAGAATCAAAGGCAAAGAGATAATGGAGCCTCTGACGCCGTGTTAGCCCTAGCAGAGGCCTAGAACCAGAGTCAGGATGTATGGTGACTGGGTTAGCTTTGGTAGTTTCATAACAGGACATAGATCGAGATTGAGGGCAAAGTTGGTTCGGGCCAGCATCAGATCCTCCTCTACCAACGTCAATGAGGGAGAGATTGATTTAGCTCATGAGGCCAAGGGGGGAGCCTGCTTTGGCCAGTACCAGGTCCAAGAGGGCCAGAAGGTGCTGATGAATGACCCGCTGTTGGGAATGACTGAGGGCCCCTGCAGATTTTTGAGGCCCAAAGGCATGCGGATAAAAGTAAAATATCTACAGTATGATTTTCTTAATGGTGTCATTTTGCTTCAGTCTCGCCTATGGCCTGGGAAATCTGAGACACATTGGGAACCAACTGTGGAATCGACTCTACAACTGAAGATCTCGTAGGGGGACAGATTCATATTGCAATACCCTTGTGCCTTCTTTTTGGGTAGAGAGTGGCGGGATGGGGTCTTTTGCATTTGAACTACGATTTTGACTTATTGGAGGACTTCGAACACACAGGTGAGGTGACCTCTTGCTGTTTCGACCTCAGGAGTGGGAGTGAGCCCACGGCCTCAGCTACCAGTGGAAGAGGAACGTGCAACAAGTCTGCAACTTCTTCTTGTGTTCAGTATTACACAGCTTTGCTTCTAATCCTTCAGGTGCACGAGGGCACACATGTTACAAGACTTCAAGTTGTGTCCCAAGCTCAAACACAAAAGACACATGTCTTGTGGATCCATGGCCGACATCCAAGGTTTGACACCTGTGGTCTTAGGAGGAGACATTGTTCCTCGGTAAACTGGATTTCTATTGTACAAGTCCTCAGAAGACTGACAAAATTGGGACTGGAGCATCTGGATTTAAGTCAGAAGGCACATAAAGAAATAAACTGACGTCATTGTGAAGGGTTGGGGATTATATGCAGCTTTGCTTCATCACTTCTGGGGAAGTGTTGAGTCAAGCGGAACAGCACAGCTCCACCAAGTGACGCTTTAATGCAAAAAGGTTCTCCAGGTCCAGTCTGGTGCCTGGGGAGTATTCTACACTGAGAAACCTGTGGTTAAAAGTATCCATGAGAAATACACATATCCACCACATATAAAAATACACACACACATAGATACATAGATAAATACACATGCACAGACCCTTGGCGGTGCACGGCAGGTAGGCAGGCAGAAGCAGTGACATGGTGAGAGGTGAAAAAGTCAGCTGCTACAACCAGGCCAGCAGGTGCAAAGTGTGCTACACCCGAGAGATGGTTAAAGGCGAAGTGAGAATGTCAGTGAACCAAGAATCCAGACAAGAACAGGGTAAACAAGCCTAAGCAAAGCTAATAGTCCTCGCCTTGAAAGTGGATGTATTATGTTTTGTTGCGTAAGGTAGTGTACTATGTCAATTGTTGAGGAAAGAATTATTAACGTTTTTCTCAAAATGTTATATTTATTTATTCCAAGTGGAATCATTATAAACATTATCGATATTTAAACAAGTAGTAACTGCATCTGGTGTTTTGAGATGTTCAATCTAACCGCCCTCTGTGAGTCATCGAGTGAGCTTATGCCAAGTCTGTAAATATGAACAAAGAGCATAGTAACACTGGAATAAGAAGCGCCTAACAGAGTTAACACCAATTCTATAAACGTTGTCTTCAAAATCATCCACAATCATAGCAACATATAAACAAAGACCCGTTGCGACAATAGGCATTATTCGGTTCACAATATAATAGACTAAACAATATGTTATAGAGCGCAGTTCGGTGACCCCCCCATTATTTGGGATGGAGCACCCCGACTGTAGTGGGCAGACTTGCCGTGCACCGTACGGGGATTGGACTGACAATTTGCCACGACTGCTTCGAAGTTTCCAGTTCAGCCCTTGAGCTGCGCCCCTTTTATATCACTTCACGGAGATCTACAGCTGGTCCCTGTAATGATGTGCTTTGCCCCCAATAATCACAGGATGCTGGTACTGGTGTTGAGTTATTTAATATATATATATATATAGGAGAGCGCCGGGAGACACGTCTGCTCCGTGTTCTCACTGCGCGCTAATTCACGCCCCCAAAATGGCGGCCGCGGTCCGCGTCATCACGCAGCAGCGTGACGACTAGACCGCTACACTACATATCTCCCCCCTTTTATTCTTTACACAGAACTAGCAATGTCTCAATGTCTATCAGCCCTCCAGCTGTTCGCCACCGCTCATATCATACTCTCTGTACCTTGCTGGTCTTACCACCATTCTCCCCAACTGGGTGCGCCTCACCGGTGTAGACTGCAGACTGCCTGGACTCTTCTCCTGCAGATGTTACCCTTCTACCGGCTGCCAGGGGGGTTTCTCTGCTCATCACTGGGCTGGGGCTGTTCTGGTGATCCACGCATCCCGGGTCATTCTCTCCTTTAGTCTCTTCTTCATTTCCTCTCATTCTTGGGTTCTCTTCTTCTGGTGACGGTATACTGACCCCCTGTCGGTTCAGGCTTCATTTATGTTGCGTTTCTTCTCTGGCCCACTGCAGTATCTTATTGCATTTTTCCATCCTGTCTTGGGACCATGTTTTTCAATCACTCAGAAGCGCAGCCCTGTCATACACCTCCTTCACTTGTAAGGGCTCGCTAAATTTGCTGTCGCCTTTTCTTTTAAATTGGGCCAATTTGACTCTGACCCATTCCCCTCTTTCCAATTTGGTTTCCTTCACATTCCTCGTCTTGTTGTAATGTTCCTGGCATATCTTCTGGGCCCTTTCCAAGTTACGATGGACCACTGCTGGGGACCATTCACTCATGACCGTGCGTTCTTTCCATGCTAGGTTGTCTTTCGTGAACGGATCACGTCCTCTCAGTATTTGGAAGGGACTGTATCCTGTGCACGTCGGTGTGATTCTGTATGCCCCTTGGGTACTTTTCACCTCTTTTTGCCAGTCCTTCCCCGCACCTATTGGGGCTTGAATGGAGCCCATTATAACACGATTGAACCTCTCGGCCAGCCCATTCCCAGCCGGGTGATAGATTGAGGTGTGCTTTATCTTAATGCCATTCCTTGCCATATAGTTGTTCCACTTCTCTGAGATAAACTGAGGGCCATTGTCACTCAAAATGGAACGAGGAATGCCTTCCCTGATGAAAGTAGCCGTGAGGAATTTTAGCACTTTCTCTGTGTCCATATCCTCCTGGATATCTATTTCGGGCCATTTCGAATACCTATCAATGAGCACTACTACGTACTTTTGTACTACTTGTGAGTCCAGGACCGGACCCAAAATACCAATTGACAACTCCTCCCACGGGTTTGTCGGGGTGTCAAATTTTCCAAACAATGGGCGCATCAACGTTTGTGATTTGTCCGCTTTTTGGCATTGTTCACACTCCCGGACATATCTCTCAATCATACTATCCATCGCTGGCTACCAATACATCACTTTCGCTCTCAGTTTTGTTTTCACGATGCCAAGGTGTCCTTCATGAAGAATGGCCATCAACCGCGGTGTCAAGGAGCCGGGAGAACCACTTTTTCACCTCGGAATAAGAATATACCTCGGTCCCCTATGGACAACTCTTCCCTCACTTCGAAGAATTTCCTCAACTCCTGTTTCATGTGTCTTTTCTCGGGCCATCCCCGGAGTATGCATTGTTTCACTCCTTCTGTGTCTTGGTCTTCCTCGTACGCTTTCACCCATTCCTGTTCGCTTATTACTTTTTCATGGTCCTCCATGAATGCGCCACTGTCCTCTTCGTCTTCCGCTTGTGATGGGGCCTCTTCCATGGCGGAAGCTAGACTGAGATAGTCTGCCACTTTGTTCCTTGCTCCCGGAATGTACTCCACATCATACCTGTAATCCAACAGCTTCAAAGTCATTTTAGCTATGCGCGGGGTGGCATTCTGATGCCCACTTGGCATGAGTACTTTGATTAGGGGTTTGTGGTCTGTCTTGAGTCTGAATCTGGTTCCCCATATGAATTGTCGGAACTTGCCCATGGCCCATACAGCTGCCAACATTTCCTTTTCATTTACACTGAATTTCTGTTCAGTGGTTGACAGTGCCCCGGACCCAAAACTGATGGTGACCCTCTCCCCATTTCCCCTTTTCTGCATGAGGGCGGCTCCCAGGCCCCGCTCACTAGCGTCCGTGGTCAATATGGATTCTTTCTGTTGGCCAAATCCTTGCAAGGGGATGGCCTTGCTGATGTCTTCTTTAATTCTCCGGAACTCTTCTTGAGTCTCCTCCGTCCAAACATACGTTGTCTTGTCTCGAATGAGTTGTCGCAAATGGTGTGTCTTGGTTGCAAAGTTTTGTACGAATTTACTGTAGTACTCAGCCATCCCGAGGAAGGATCTCACTTCTTCCTTACTCTTCGGTGGCGGCGCCTCACAAATGGCTCTAACATTTGCTTGCTTGGGCGTGATCCCTTGATTGCTAATCTCACGGCCCAGGTAGGTAACGGACGTCATTCCAAACCGGCACTTCTCCCATTTCGCCGTGAGTCCATGTTGTTCTAGGATGTGCAACACTTCTCCCAGCTTCTTGTCGTGATCTTCTTGATCTTTGCCCATCACCAGGATATTGTCCTGAAAGTATTGTACTCCTTCCAAGTTCTTGAACAATCTGTGCATCAGTTTTTGGAATACTGCTGCAGCAGATGCCAGCCCAAAGGGCATCCTTTGGAATTGGTAACATCCGATTGGTGTTATAAACTATGTGAGCCTCCGACTGGTGTGGTGCAGGGCTATCTGATGGTAGGCCAAGGTAAGGTCGATTGGCGGAAAACCATCATATTCCCTTGGTCCTTGTCAGCATCTCATCTATCCTGGGCAGAGGGAATTTTTCCACTACAATATTCTTGTTCAGTTCCCTCAAGTCTACACCTAAACGGACCATGCCGTTGGGTTTCCTTACCACCACTAGGGGTGCCAACCATTCCGCACAACTTATTGGTTCTATGATTCCATTTTCCTCTAGCCTTTGCAACTCTTGCTGCACTGTATCTCTGATGGCCATCTGTATATTTATCACTTTTGTCCCTTTTTGCCGCTTCCGCACACCTTTTTGATAATTCCGCTTTCTTTACCATAGCGATGACTTCCTTCAGGGTGGCATCTCCATTCGCCCACAATTTGTCCTGGATTGGTCGTGTGCATGACTATCTGGTCTTTGATGAACTCATCATGCATGGCG
The DNA here is from genome assembly GCF_964261635.1 of Lissotriton helveticus. Taxonomy (NCBI): domain Eukaryota; kingdom Metazoa; phylum Chordata; class Amphibia; order Caudata; family Salamandridae; genus Lissotriton; species Lissotriton helveticus. The sequence continues at coordinate 1,858,605,290 of NC_136061.1, read as the reverse complement.
CCAAACTTACACGTGATCGCTAGCTTCTTCAAAGCTGCGACATACTCGTCGATGGACTCTCCAACCACTTGTTTCCTTTGTTGGAAATTGTATCTGTCGATGGATGTGCACACCGCTGGTCTGTAGTGAGTATTCAAATCCTCGATTGCATGGCAAAATACATCATCATCATCCGCTTGTCGTGGTGTTGGGACTAGGTTCTGGAACACCCGTATGCCTTCTGGGCCCAGGTTGTGGAGCAATATCCTCCTTCTTCTCTTGCTTGGGTATTCCTCCCCACTCTCGTCTTCCAAAGCCTCCAGGTAATTCATAAAGTATTCCCTCCAGTCCTCCCACTTCATCGCGGGGTCCCCCGGCTTGGGAAGGAACGGGATCGGTGTCGTTAGCGATGACGCTTGGGCACACATTACTGCCCCTCTCTGTGGCTGCTCTTCCACTCCCCTGGGGCTGCCCGGTGCACCCGACCTGCTCGGGTGTGCGTGGTCCTGCTGAGGACTAGACGTGTACTCTTTCCTCGGCAACACGTGTTCCGCCAGGGCCCCCTTGTGAGTGGGCTCTGTTGCGCACGGTGTGGGCTATACTGCTTGGGGTAGGTCACTCCCCGATCTTCCCCCACTGCGCCTGGGTCCCTGTGCTCACAGTGGGCACCGTCCTCTTCTTTCCTCGCCCACTTCCCGCAGGCTGCTCAAGGATGCACTCCAGTGGGGCTCCTGGCCTTGCCACTCCGATCCGGCCGTGCCTGCTCTGCTTTGTTACTTTGATTGGACAGAGTTCGTACCTCCGCCTATCGCGCAGTCCCCTACCGCGCTCTCCCTGATCTGCTCAGTTGCCTCCTCGGTCATGGGATCCTGTGTCCGGCCCTCGGTGGGTGATGAGGCTCTTGCCTTTGCTTGTGCTTGTTTCTTTTCATTCCGGTTTTTTTTTTTTCGGCCGATCCCGGCCTCGTCGCCACTGTAATGATGTGCTTTGCCCCCAATAATCACAGGATGCTGGTGCGGGTGTGGAGGTATTTAATATATATATATATAGGAGAGCGCCGGGAGACACGTCTGCTCCGTGTTCTCACCGCGCGCTAATTCACGCACCCAAAATGGCCGCGGTCCACATCATCACGTAGCAGCGTGACTACTAGACCGCAACACTACAGTCCCCACTGCAGCCTGGGGCAGGAATGCTGCTCCCCCAGACATGAAGGACCAGTGCGACCAGATGCCTGCAACGTGAGTCTGCGCCGAGCCAGTCACGTAGAACCAGTCAGCGTCATAAATCACACCACGTGTGAGCGGCAGCAAAACAGCGTTCAGGTGAGGCCCAAAAACGAGAACCGAGTGCTGGAAGGAGGTGCACCCTCATTACCTCAACCGTCCACCTACAGCCCTCCTCCAACCATGCCCCTCGTGCCCAATCCGGTCAAAGTTAGTTAGCAGGTGGGGATGGGCACTGAGCACAGATGGCCGGGTAACTACGCCCATCGCTGCGGGTGATTAACTGCCTAGCCCTCCCTTCAAATGGGGATCAATATTCGGAAACTATATCAATAGCGCCAAGTGAGCGGGTGTGACTACACCTTTAAGGAGAACAAAGGCTCTCATTGAAAACCATCACCCGCAGCGCCCCAAAAGGGCACCACCTGAAATATGGAAACCACCCGTTAATTTTATGAGTTTATGAAGTGGCCTGGAGAAATTCACACCGCTCTGCGGGCTGCAAAATACAAGGTGGACCACGAATAGCATCAAGCCCAGCTTCGCCACTACGCCGTACACAGAACAGGTGCACGGGTTTAGTGTAAAGCCACTCTACACCCTCAGAAGGGGGTAACTCATTGTCACACCTAGAAAAAAGCCGGTTCTGGCGTGTGTGCCCCAAACAGCGACAAAACGATGTTAGACCGCCACCCCCCCAATTGCGCAGAGTCTGCTGCCCAACTCCAGTACCGCACAACCGGTTAGATACTATTTTGTATTTATAGCTCACTCCCGTCACGGCTTCGTAGCGGCAGATATCAGCATATTTTGTCCACTATGTTAAAACGGAATGTTTTTAACTCCACAAATGAGATTAGCCGTTTATCAGTCGGTGGGGATTAGTAGGAGATCTCCCGATTTAAATTACTAAATTACTAAATTAAGTAGGGTCCGGAAGGCTTATTGTAGTGACCAGTGTTCCACTTGATTCGCCTAGCTGCTTCAAGCAGCTACGCTCCTGCACCCAGGTCCCGCCGCTCGCCCTCTTAAACACGCCACAGCCTACCCGCCGATGATACCACCTCAAACACGTCAGCAGGAGAGCACCGAGGGTGTTTTCTCACTTTAATCCCCTCTCCCCCAGCCCACCCCCCAAGGACCTACCGTACCTCCTTGGAGGTTGAAACCCAATGGAATACTTTTCATTAATCTATGTGAAATTACCCTCCACCCACTGAATAAGGGCCCCTAAAACGTCTGCTCGGGGACCGCAGAAAGTATTCTGGCTGCTTGAGGACCCCAATTATATACTCAGCTGAGGGGAGCAGGTCCTTCAGGCTGGAACGCCAGTTACAGTGCTCCGAAGGGACGTAGTGCTTAAAGTGACAGAAGGACAATGAGAAGTAGCAATCAAAGGTAGTCACAAGACACACGAGCAACATCATGAAGATGCTACAGAAACGATAGCCATGCTGGAACAAGCGAGGCGACTCCCTGAAAGATACTCGAAAGAGCTGTAGTGTGAACGCAAGAACAAACATTCGGTTAAGGGGCATGGAAAGATGGGCGGGGCTTGTAAACATGCACCATCATCTTTCACCCTCCCCGAGACCCCTGTGGTCCCAGCGCAGTCAAATATAACAGAACAATGAACTTTCACTCAGAGGTGACTGCTTCTAAAATAGAATACACCTCAAATGAAAAGAAATCCTACATAAACGAATGCTCCGGGGAGCGGATGCTTTCTTTTGAACTCATGGTAGTCAGTAAGCACGTAGAAACAGTTTTAATAAAACTAAAATAACAAGCTGTTGCCACGCCACTTATAGCGTGTTGTGCGTGCCTGCAATGAGCTCACAGGAAACATGATCCAGCAGTACATGTGACGCCTCCTAAAGATAAGAAAGTGCTTTACGACAGCCATGAAGCAGACGACCTAGTCCGGATGGGCCGTCCAAAAGGGAGAAAGGGCAGTGGCCAAAAAGCATCACTTTCAATGGGAAGCCAGCGTTTAGCATAAACGCTAACGCGACCCAATTAAAATGATGGGCGGGGCTTCAAGTCCCCTTCTGAAATATCCTCTCTCACTACTTGTCTCGCCGAGTGAAGAGCGCATGCGCTGCAACGCTAGGCGAGACCTAAAAAACTTGGAAGTATCCAAACACTGGCAGGCTGAATTCAACTGTGGTGTAAAGGAGGCAATATACACTTCAAATTAAATAACAAGAACTCTGACTCTGTTAAACAAAACAGGAGTCCATAACGAGAGATAATTACTAGCCGTTTAATAAGCTGCTCTAGGGAAATGTGCGCATGGCCTGCAAATACAAACCCTGGTGCGCTCTCAGTAAAAGACAAGACAGTGGAGCGGGGGCAGGCAGGCAGAACACCCCATGTGGCCTTTCGCAGACTTCGCAGTCAAAACTTTAAAAGGTGAGGGTGCCTATTTTCTATGGTGTTGACCGAAGCAACTGGCTGTGTTTGGCTCCAGAGACTGTTGGCTGCTTTCCCTCACAAGAGACAGCAGAATGCACAGCACTCCCTGGACAAATGACAAAGCTGCCAGTGCTATAATGCCCCTTTGCTGTCATGTCCTCCAAAATCGAGCTATAGCTGACAAATACCATTTAATACATTTTGGAACAACCCAAGATGTGTGAGTGGCATAACATATTGTCTACATGCTGACAGAGTCGACAGCATTTACTCATACTGCACCTAGGCTCCCAGATAAGATTTGATCTGTGCACAAAGTGGAGGTGAGAGAAGGCAGTGTTGCTTTCAATCTCATTAAGAGCTAGGGGTTGGGGGACTCAATTCTCCTCATCTATTGTTAAAACTTCCACTGCACAACATTTAAAATGCACCACATTGCAGCAGCAGGGCATTCATAAAAAGAGCTGCCCACTTTAGTACTGGGGATCCAGCTTCGTATATAGTTTTGTATTTACCAATGGTCCACTGTTGAGATGTTTTTATGAATATACACTGCGCCGACCATTTCACATTTGTACCCAGGTTCGAATCCCAGCATTCGCGCAGCATCCTGTGATTCTGGGCAAATCTTTTTAATTCCTGTGCTGGTAAAAAATGAATAGGACCTTGTGTAATGTATTTGGTGCTCATGCCAAGCATGCCAATACTTTCTGGTCGAGTCCGAGCCACATACAAAAGCAAAATAAAATGTTGGCCAGTGTGACAACATTTTATAGTGCACACGTTCCCTTACTGGTAACTGCAGCTGCCCTTCAAGTCCACCTGTTATGTGCAGACCCAAGCGCACAGAATGTGTGCTTAAAATATTTCTATGAGCAAAGGATCAAGAACATTTAAAGCGAATGTCATTTCAATTTCACCGTCCTTCAGACCAGCCACTCACAATGTCAGAGCTGGTACAACAGAAACTGCTATCAATAGGTAAGCAGATGTCTCTGATATCACCTGTGCAGTGAGTGGAACAGGCTAAGATCTTCATCAGAAGAGCACAAGGGTTGAGGACTGAGAGGGTTTACCTAAGGGCAATGACCTGTGGGGCACACCATGAGAAAATTGCTCGATTCGCCAGTCGAGTTGAAGGTCCTAAGAGGAGGAAGAGCTGGTTGTGGAGGTAAACCAGCATTAACAAGACAGCCTGGACCCTGGGGCCCACCGTGAGCCAGGCACCAGCAGCGATGAAACTGAAGAATTAGAGAAAATCGGAGATCTGCGAGTATCACCAACGATTTTTTTTTTTAAGATTCTGTATAGCGTGAACTCACCCCGAAGGTATTGGAGCGCTTTTTACATGCGCACCAGCCACTTTACAGAAGGACACATTCATTTTTGGTAGGCACGGGGAGATTAAGTGATTTGCCCAGTATCACAGAATTTTCAGCCAACACCGAGGCTCGACCCTGGTTCCCAAGCTCCAAAGTTGGCAGCTCTGGCCGTTAGGCCACATTCTGCCACTGTACAAAAGGGAGCACGAAGAGAGGACAAGTAGCCTCCGAACGTGACTGCAACGCGAGTTCTATTGGTATGCTGGAGCATTCAACCCTATTTGTTCTTGCCGAAGTGGGGCCTTGCTGGAATTCACTTCTTTCCTAGCACGGCTGAATGCCTCCTCAGACGCCTGTTTTCAAGCGACAGGAGGTATTCCCAGACCACTTCTTACTGCTCTTCGGCTGGGACACCTGCACGTTCCTCATCTCTGGATGCACCTGCTGCAGTCACCTTTTGTATTGCAAAGCCCACGTACCTAGTAATCACAGATGCTGCACAGTGATTTTGGACTGAAAGGCAGACAGGCACATTTATTTTACGACCACCTACACCAGGTCACCAAGGTTTTAATTTTAACCTTGTAGTGATCACACTATTTTACTGTGAACAATTGGTCCTTTAAATAAAGTTGTTGGGGATCAGTTGGGATCTTTTATTGTCACCACACATTCACGATTTTCACATACTTCACTGCTGACATACCTGCTCCGCTGCAATCGCAGGCATTGAAGCACACAGGGGGGGATAGCCTGGCCCCCCTGTGACGAACCCCATGATGAAGCATGTCACCACTAGGGTGAGTGAGGGTTCTTTTAGAAAATAATTTTTTTCAGCTGTCTCTATAGTTTCCTAGTTTTTTTTTTAGTTTTTTGACTACCTACTATAATTAATTAATCAAATTCACTGTGTGTTTCGTCACTTGGACATAACGTCTTTAGGTATTCACAAAAATAGGCTCTCTTTTGTTGATGAGAACATTTATTTTGCATTCATCTTCTCTTGGCCGAGACGGACTTCTTCAAGGTCGCAGCGTGAGCATCTGAGGGTGACTTTTGACCACAGCTAGTCATCAGCAGTACCCAGATAGCTTTGTCATTCAGGTAGGCTGTCAGATTTGCATGGGTGCTATTTCAATATGCAGGATAATGTAAATAATTGTAGCTACTTCCAGGATGTTGAGTGGCACCACTTGCTTGCATGATTGAGAGCTCATGAGCTGTGGTTGAAAGCACTGCGATATTCTCACGGGGTCTATCAGTGGGTCAAAAAGGTGATCACAGTACATGGCCATCCAATCATCTGCCTCTCTGCAGAGCGCACAGGGCACTAGTCACATATTCGAGTTGTAATTGTGATTCTGTACAAATGGGTGTAATGGGGCCCCCTACATGTGTGTACACAGTTTTCACAATTATGACAAAGTGAGAGTAAAATAAAATGCAGTGGTTGCTCGCTACTTATAACTCATCCCTAATCTTTACACCCCACCAATGTCAAATGTCACCAGCCACCACTACTGGTCACCCTATCAGCATTACAGACAAATGTCCTTGACAGAGCTCATGCGAAAGTAGAAACACATGCAGCTTCCTACCTAAAAATATATTTTATACATTTGAATGTGGCTCGCTGGTGTGTATACGGAGACCGGCATAACTAATACACGACTCGGTTTTCTTTGACATGCTTTACGGCATTTTTTTATCTAACTGTTACCCTTTTGTACAGCAGATGACCCGCCTATGCTCTCTTGCAATTGTATTTACTGTCTGCTTTTAAAATAAAAGGAAGAACGTGACACACCTAAATCTATTAGGTGCGGGAAAGACAGCCTCAAGTACCTTATATGAAGGGTTGAAGAGGTATAGGGTGGTGACTTGTTTCTTTCCACAACCTTTATATTATTAGTTCTATTGACCGCACCAACGCACTCAACGGTCATGCTTACTTTTTGGGTACATTTCTTAATTAGGTTTTAACAATATCAGTTATATAACCATTACCTCACTCCTTACATGTCCAATCATACCAATGAACTTCGAACCTGCCCTCTCGACTCACAAGAGCCCCCAAATAAGTCAACAGTGCCAAGGCAAACTCCCCCCTCGTAGGTTTTCTTCCCCAGGTGACATAAGTGGCATTGTAGGGGAAATCCCCAGCAGTCAAAAGCACCGTAGTTCAAGCCAGTGTCTTTGTTTGTGTGTGTGTGTGTGTGTGTGTGTGTGTGTGTGTGTGTGGGGGGGGGGGGGGGGGGGTCGTGGGTGGGCTCATTACTATAGCTCATGAGTATTGGCCACTGGTGCTGACTTTCAGCTTAGTATATTCCATGTGTGGTTGTGTAGCCTGTATTCATCTGCCGACTGGTTGCACGGTTAAGGGGTTTAATGTTCTTTTTGGCTTCCATCCACCTTCGTAAATATCCCAAATCAGTGCCACATGGCCACGCCCAGTTTGTAGAACTGTGCCGTGTAATAACAGCAGCTTCTGCCTTAGCCCTTGTAAATAGATCACGTTTCCACAATCTTACTTCTGGGGCTTGCCTTCCATGATATGGCCATGCGCCGCTTAAATACAACCAGGGCCAAGTATATGAATTTACACAGCATTTTTTGTTTTTAGGTCTCGGCCGCCGAGACATTTAGTAGCTGCTTTGAAAAGTGATACTTTCCCGGCGACCAGCTTACTATCACGCGCACAAGCGCGCGCGTGACGTGCCCAGCTGCCATCGTGCACAGCTGCCATTTGGCTTCTTTTATTGCGCGTGTGAAGGCGGCACCCACTCTTTACTTAGAACATTAAAAGTAAAGCGCGGGTGCCGCGATTATACCAAAAGTAAAGAAATAGAAACAAACAATAATTTCTTTACTTTTGGTATAATCGCGTCACCCGCGCTTTACTTTTAACATTAAAAGTAAAGCGTTGGTGCCGCGATGCTTGTTTGTTTTTCTTTTGAATGTGCAGCACTTTGTTGCCTGTTCGTCGCCAGTATGGCATCAGCTCGTCACATTCATATATTGTTGTGCTTTTGATTCTTTTTTAATACTTTGCAACTTATCATAGAATTGTCATATAATGCAAATATACAGGCCACCGTGTTCATGGGTAGAAGAGCAAAAATAACTCCATTACGTAGATACCGAATGTGAAAATTGTGTTTGTGGGCTTCCGTCTTGGTATTTGGGCTTCGTGGTGCTCATTTCATTTTCTATTCCTGCATCTCTGCTTGACTTTCGCTGAAAGGCTGAAAAGGGGAGGGGGTATCAAAGACATAGTGACCTGTGTTGGCCTGTTTGTAGAAACCTCTTTCCAGCGAAAAAAGCAGCTGGAGATACAACTTGAGTTCCCTAAACAGAACAGATCAAGTATGGCTGTCAGGCCGTGATTTTATTTTCCTTTCCGTCAATCAACCCATTCTTCGAGCAAGATGGAGAAAAGCTGATTTTCATTGTGTTATTTTTAATACACAATCATTTCTCAGCTCTCCCGCTGTACCGACAGCGTTTGCTGGCAGTGCTGAGCACTTCTAAGGGTGCTTTTTTTAATGCTGGATTCCGATGGCATAATTACAGATGCTTAAACCGGAAGCAGTCAGAGAATTATTTTCGCCTCACGTAATCTCCCTCAATTGACTTTGGCGGGAACCAAAGACTGACCAGGCCATGTGACTTGGCTGAGCGACACAATGTCACACGGTAAATCAGACATTTCACATAGCAACCAGAGCTGGCATCGGAGTAATTAAAACACAAGAAAACCCCTTCTCCTAGCCTCGACTTTATTCATCGTATTCTACAAAGGACTGAAAATTAGATGGAAGCTGAAAGGAACCTCAGGAATCAAGAATGTAATCTAAACAGAAATTCATATTGATGTGTTCATTACATGCTAATTATGAATGCAATAACGGTAGTGTGGTGAAAAGATTTGCGAACTGGGCCGCATAGCCTGAGCAGTATATGTATTCAAATCTCAGCATCATTGCTGGCACGGATGTGATTATTTTAAATTTTTTTTTTTTAACCACAGTAAGTCTTTCTTTGAACAACCAAAATTGGAGATTATAAAAAGCGATCTGTCGCTTGAAATTGTCATAGAGAGGTCTTGCTCTGAAATGAACTGGGAGTTGTAGACCCTAAAAAATGACAAGTGTGACGATATTGTAAAACTGCTTCAGTAGGAGACGTTGTTGGCAGTGGATGCTGGTGACATTTGAAACTCCCACACGCCCACCTGGCCACAGCCAGTCTATATCCGACTCCCACATAGACACTCGGCTCTACCCCGGCTTGTCCCACCTACCACACACCCACTCGGCCCCAGCCAGACTTTATCCAACTCCCACACAGACACTCAGCTACACCTCGGCTTGTCCTGCCCACCACACACCCACACAGCTTACACTAACATGTATCCAACACCCACACAGGTATTCCGCTACACCCCAAACTATCCCACCCACCACACCCTACCTACCACAGCCAGTCTTCGTCCAATTCGCACACAGATACTCGACTCCACCCCAACCTGTCCCACCCACCACACCCACATCAAGCCGCAGGTAGTCCTTATTCCAGCCCTCACCCATATTTCAGGCAGTCTGCAGGCCCCTATCCAACCTACAACACAACCAAGTTCTCATGCCCACCCACGCAGCATCCCCGCTGCGGTGTGTGGTTTTTATTCACCTTCTGGGAACTCCTCGGGTGAAAGCTGGAGATGCTGCCCGGCGCACGGCACAGAGAGGGGAGCGTGCACTTTCCCTACTGTGGCAAATTCGTGGTGCGTACTTTCCACGGGCCAATGAGACTCGGACATTCATCTGTATTAAAGATATCTGCGCTCTCGGGTTCAGTCATTCAATAGTGCATTCGTCCACCCACTCCCATCTATCCATCCGACCACCATTACCGTGTTCATTTACCTATTTCTTTATGCATGCAGTCACCGGCACTTTCATTCATTCATGCTTTCTGTTCATTCTTGTATTTGTCAGTGATTGAATGAATTCATTCATCCAATCATTCATTCACCCATTCCTTCGCTGCCACCAATATCCACTTGGACTGGCACAGGAGCATTAATTCAGCCTGAATGTAGCCACACATGCTCTGCAGTGTTTTGTCGATACTGTCCAAACGTTTAACATAAAGGTATCCGGACAGAGCGAGATAGAGTGACTTGCCCAGATAACATAAGTTGGCAAAGGGGTAAAGCTGTGGTCCGGGTTCAGATCTCTTCTTTCCAATCCCCAAACTTTGCCAATCGACCAGCTCTCCCTTTGTTTGTCTGCACCCCTGTATATGAAGTGGACCCTGTCTCTCCTGCCCTTTCTTCTGTGAGCACCCCCTGGGGCTCACCTTAATCACCCTTAGACAGACATGACGTGCGAGAAGTTCCACGTCTCTCACTTCTAGTGCTTCATTTCAAGTGTCTTCTTTAAGCTTCGATGCGCCCCGCCCCACGCTTTGCAAAGTAGCGCTTAGAAGCACAGCCACAAAGCAGGTGGACGCAGGAGTGCGGGGAGGAGCAGTCACGTGACACTCTGGCAACAACCAAATGAGTTTCCACGCTCCCAAAAGGACCCTCCGCTCAGCCGACCTCGCATTGGCAGAGGTCCCCGCGTTCGCCGGAGCAGAGCGGGAGGTAGAGCTTTCTTTTACACCGCAGCCACAGCTTGGAACTCTCTCCCATTAGACATAAGACGCTCTCCAACCCTGCAAACCTTCAAACGGGCACTCAAGACCTGGCTTTTCGACTGACTGGAGCAGCCCCCCACCCTCTTTCCCTTCCCCAGCGCCTTGAGACCCTCACGTGTGAGTAGCGCGCTTTACCAACCCCTGATTGATTGATTGATTGGGCTGCTAATAATGCACCTGTAGTGAAGCTCAAAGGACACTTCACACTCGGGGGCCTGCATCCGGGCCTGCTAAGTCCCCAGCTTTCCTCCTTTTCCTGCATTAGTTTCTCCTTTCCTATTGTTCTCCTCGAGGTCCCACCTTCTTTCTTCCCCTTCCCCACCCCAATTTCTTCTGCAGTTCTTCTTGTTCATGCTGTTGTTTGTTTCCCAATTTTTTCTCCTCTTCCTATTTCTGCTGCCCCCTTCTCGGTACCCTCTTTTATTCTGCTCCTTACCGCCCTCCTCTGCACATTGTCTTCTCTTCTTTCTGATCCTCCTCCTACTCGGCCTCCTATTCATTCTCCTAAGTATTCTTCTTCGCCTTCTCCTCATTTCCCCCCCCCTCTCTTCCCTTTCCATCTTTTATATCTTTTCCTCCTCTGTTTTCAACAGCCAATCCCCAAACATCTCTAATCTCTTTCTCCTTTTTGTTCTTCTTCTTGTTCCCTTCCTTCTATTCATTATATTACCTTCTCGTCTCCTTTTATTTTTTTGTTCCCCTCTCCCCTGCTGTTGGTTGCTCCATACCTAGATTTCCCACCCCCTTCCCTGAACCTCTCACTGCTCTGCTTTTCCCATTTGTTGCTTGCTCCCCATACCTAAACCCCCCGTTTCTTCTCCCTACTACTCACCCACTCCTGTCTGTTTCTTCTCCACCCGAACCCCCCACCACCCATACCCATCCTTAAAGTCATGCAGTTGTGAGTGTAGCGGGTGTACTGTGTGCTCTTGTACAATCTGGCATCTTAAAGTTAAACAAGCATTGGCATAGCCAATTGCTCTCGCCTTAGGGACCTTATAAGTATTTAATTATGCAGCACAATATCCTTGGTGCAACATCAACTGTTGCATGGCTAAACACTGATAAAGTCCCAAAGGCGAGACCTATTGGCTATGCCAATGTTTGTTTGGGTCTTGGTATGAGGCATAATTCAGGTGTGCAGGGTATTGTAACGGCCACATTTACCTATACAACACTGACCATGCCTAATGCGCAGTTGCACAAATTCTTACTCCCTGCCGATCACTTCATATTTATGTTCACCACTATTCCGTCAAAGAGCACGGGCTGCACCCTACTATTTCCATGTAGGCCACGCTCCCACAAACACTCTTTAAATCGTGCATCCAGAAACAAAGTGCCAGTCGAAACTCTCTCTATGACCAAGTCAGGGCTGTGAGGCGCTATACAAATGAAACACAGGAAGGAACAACGTCCTCGATTATCCAGAGAAGAGCTTTGAACCGTGCCACCAGCTGTAGGCTACGCACTCTCTAAGTGGAAATACAATACAATAATGGTAGAATTCCTCCCTTTTGGGGGCCTTTTCAGAAAGGGTCTCATTTCAAGAGTGAACATTCTTTCCTCTCCACACAAACGGCGCACATTAAACAAAGCACATTTCCCCAACTCCTGTGCCACCCCCCTTCTAAGGCCGCTTTCAACTCGCAAAAGAGTTACTCAGTGAGAGAGGAGAAACAAAGCGGCAAGAGGTCAGTGAATTTAGATGAAGTGGCTGTGGCACATATAAAAAAAAAAAACTACGCACTGAACCTTAACAGTGCACGTTTCCGCTCTGTTCATGCAGAGGTGCTAATTGCTAATCTGAATGCAATCAACACCTCATCTGCAAAGTCTGGCAAGTGTTTCTTCCGGGTGAGCCACTTCCAGCAGGAGGACCCTGCAGGCGCCTGAAGGACCTCTACGTTGCGAGTCTTGTCAGGACCGCGATCGTCGCGGATGTCCACGTGACACGGTCACTCGGTCTTTGGCCAGTTCGCCATTCTTTCGTACACCAGATTCTAGGACTCGGCGTTCCAAATCATCAACGTAGCGATGTTGGCTTTAGTTTAATATTTACCTCAAGTCAGTGGTCGAAGAGGGAAATAAAAAGTAGGGGAACTGTGGGTGGAGAATCAGGGGGCAGGAATAACCAAAGATTGAATCAGTGGGCGGAGTCAGGGATGTGGCTAGAAATAGCAAAACATACCAATTTTTAGTACGTTTAGCATTTCACTGACCATTTACAGCTTATAACGTTATTTAATTAAAACAATGGATAAACATGTTTATTTGAGGTTTAATTCAGGAAAAAGCAAACACTTATAGGGAATACAGGTTTTTGTGGAGTGGTGTGGCTCACTGGTTAGAGGCGGCAGACCTGAGAGCAGAGAACGACCTGGGACCAGGGTTCGATTCCCGGCGCGGCAGGGTCTTGGACCAGGATCAGCGGACTCGATAATTCTCGCCTTGGTGCCTACTCTAACCAGGGATCATACTCGGCAACTCTGGGCATTAAGCTTGCCTCATCTCCACAACGGCCCCTCACAAACGCCGGGGATGCCTGGTTTCACCTTGGAGACTCCCAGGAGGGACTATCTCACAGGGAAAGCCAGGACGGGTTCCCCAGCGGTCTATAGCGCTACGAGGCCTGCGGTGCGGGTAGCAGTGCGCTTTACAAGACACACAATTTACAATTTAAAGCGTGTGAAATATAAGCAGGAACAACATGTTACCTTAACCCTTTCGTTGCTGCCGTAGGCACACAAGGCATAGCCCGGTTCAAACCAGTTGCTGGGGCACTCCAGCCCCAGCTCTGGCGCGAAACTGGACAAACGGAAAGTTGTGTAACCACCCCCTTCCCAGATTCCACCCATAGGAGGGACCTAGGGGGTAATCCAGCCCCTTACTTTAGTATAAAGTTAGGAGCTGTGTCTAGAGACTTTTGATTTATCCTGGAAAGAAACTCTGAAACGAAGCTCTTGGACCTTCGACGGTCCATATTGACTGGAAGACTGAAGACATCTCTCTTGTGGTCAAGGAGTGACCACCCTGTGCAAACAGGCACCAACAGTAACTTGCCGGTTTGCTTTGTCGACGCTCCCGCTAGAACCCGAAGACTTAGCGATGCAGGAACTGGACTTCCAGAATTCTCTGACTCCGACCCACATCCACAGCAAAACTGAGACCCGTGGCGGACACGAGAGACGTGGGACCGGATATCCTGGACTCCCTGCTTTTTGCTACCTGTGCAGCTTCTGAGGTACCCTTGAAGTTGTGCATTAGGGTTTGAGCAGCCCCAGACCAGAGCAGCATTTGCACTGAAGCTCAGCCCTCCACACTCAACGAGTGCCGCGTGGGGCCTATGCCTGTATTTCAGCTCAATGCGTCTTCGCGGTTGCTAGCCCGTTGGCTTGTAGGCCCTCTGAAGACATCTTTGTAAAACTACACTGCTTGCCTGGTTGCTCCGGGCTTGCTCCAGCTTCTCTGTGAAGGAGAAGCTCCCCAGACTTGCTGGTCTGAACTGAAGCCAATCTTCCCATCCTGCGTGGATTGCATTTGCCAAGGTGTGTTGGGTCCAATCTGGATACCGACACCGCCAACAGCTAGATCCGTCATGGGACAGCTCGACTCCAGCTCCTGGTCATCGTCGACGTTGCCTGGTCCTCGTGGCTGCAGAGACAGGCTTCACCTCTTCACCTGATTGCATCTCGACATAGCCTTGTTCCTTCCTGGTCCCTTCCTGGTCACTGGCTAGTGACCCAGACTCTGTCCCCTCTGCTTTCAGGTTCTTCTCGACTCAGATCTACCCTTGGATCCACCCGGACACTTTTCTCCTGGTCACCTGCAGCACTTTCTTGCAGCTCTGCATAGGAAACAGCGACGAAACCCGACACGAAAGAACACCTATGCACCCGGCTTCCCTGGGTGAGGTAACTCGAGTACTCCGGTGCTCCCGTGGGTATTAACTATCCAAGTGTTCTAGTTTAACAGGGTTTTCCCGTAGTCCATCCGGAAGTGTCCAAAATCTACTACTTCGTAACTTTTACGTTCCCATTGAAACTCTATGGTAACCTGCGTGACGCTTCCCGTGGGCCTCCTACTTCCAATCCCTTGGTTGCTCAGTGTAGCCCCAGCGATTTCCTAGGCCCTAGGCCTACTCACCTTTCCTGAAGTGGTTCTTATACCACTTATTCAGTATATGGTTAGTGAGGCCCCTAGGGCAGAATTGTATTTGTGCAACTTATAGTATGCTTATTGAGTAACTTGTGCTGTATCTCGAACTCTGACCTCATAAAGAGTACAGAGGGGTTGTGTTAGTAATAAATACATATATATTTGATATATACCGTGTGTGGTGTCCTTTCATTTGGTATTCATGGGATTATATATGGTAAAACAGCTGGCTTCACATGCTCTCTGAAGTTTTAGCCTAAATATGCTTTGTCCATGCTACCACTAGGATAGCCGGTCTATAAGGTTGACTTTACAAACATCCCCATAAGGGTTGTTTGGACTGGTGCAAGGTGCCCACTAGAATAGTGGACATCATATATCAGGCCAACTTCTCACACTGCCCCGTTCACTACACCTGCCCCGTTCACTACACCTGCCCCGTTCACTACACCTGCCCTGTTCACTGCTCCTGCCCCGCTCACCGCTCTTGCTCATGCCTAATCACTGCTCCTGCCCCATCACTTCTCCTGCTTCGTCACCTCTCCTGCCCAGTCACCTCTCCTGCCCCGTCACCTCTCCTGCCCTGTTACTCCTCCTGCCCGGTCACCTCTCCTCTCCTGCCCTGTCACGTCACCTGCCCGTCATGTCACCTGCCCGTCATGTCACCTGTCCGTCACGTCACCTGCCCGTCATGTCACCTGTCCGTCACGTCACCTGCCCGTCACTTCTTCTGCCCGGTCACTTCTCCAGTCCGTCACTTCTCCAGCCGTCACTTCTCCTGCCCGGTCACTTCACCTGCCCGGTCACCTCTCCTGCCCGGTCACCTCTCCTTCCCTGTCACTTCTCATTCCCTGTCACTTCTCCCTCCCAGACACTTCTCCTGGCCCGTCACTACTCCTGGCCCGTCACTACTCCTGGCCCGTCACTTCTCCTGTCCTGTCACTTTTCCTGCACCGTTGCTTCTGCCCCGTTCACTGCTCCTGCCCCATTCACTGCTCCTGCCCCATTCACTGCTCCTGCCCCATTCACTCCTACTGCCCCGTTCACTCCTACTGCCCCGTTCACTCCTACTGCCCCGTTCACTCCTACTGCCCCGTTCACTCCTACTGCCCCGTTCACTCCTACTGCCCCGTTCACTCCTACTGCCCCGTTCACTCCTACTGCCCCGTTCACTGCTCCTGCCCCGTTCACTGCTCCTGCCCCGTTCACTGCTCCTGCCCCGTTCACTGCTCCTGTCCGTTCACCGCTCCTGCCCGGTTACCACTCCTGCTCATGCCTAATCACCGCTCCTGCCCCATTACTTCTAATGCTTCGTCATTTCTCATGCCCAGTCACCTCTCCTGCCCATCACATCACCTACCTGTCATGTCACGTGCCTGTCACTTCTTGTGCCCAGCCACCTCTCCTGCCCTGTTGCCTCTCCTTACCAGTCACCTCTCCTGCCCTGTCACCTCTCCTGCCCTGTCACCTCTCCTGCCCTGTCACCTCTCCTGCCCTGTCACCTCTCCTGCCCTGTCACTTCTCCTGCCCCATCACTGCTCCTGCCCCGTCACTGCTCCTGCCCCGTCACTGCTCCTGCCCCGTCACTGCTCCTGCCCCATTCACTGCTCCTGTCCTTTCATCCCTCCTGCCCCGTCATCCCTCCTGCCCCGTCACCTCTCCTGCCCCGTCACCTCTCCTGCCCCGTCACCTCCCCTGCCCCGTCACCTCTCCTGCCCCGTCACCTCTCCTGCCCAGTTACCTCTCCTGCCCAGTTACCTCTCCTGCCCAGACACCTCTCCTTTCCTGTTGCCTCTTGTGCCCCGTTACTGCTCCTGGCCCGTCACTTTTCCTGCCTCGTCACATTTCCTGTCCCGTCACCGCTCCTGCCCGTTCACTGCTCCTGTCCGGTCAGCACTCCTGCCCGATCACCGCTCCAGCCCCATCACTTCTCTTGTCCCATCACTGCTCCTGCCCCGTCGCTACTCCTGCCCCGTTCACTGCTCCTGTCATTTCACCGCTCCTGCCCCGTCACCTCTCCTGCCCCGTCACCTCTCCTGCCCATCAACTCTCCTGCCCCATCACCTCTCCTGCCCCGTCACCTCTCCTGTCCATCAACTCTCCTGCCACTTTACCTCTCCTGCCCCGTCTTCTCTCCTGCCCCGTCACCTCTCCTGCCCCGTCACCTCTCCTGTCCTGTCACTTCTCCTGCCCGGTCACCTCTCCTGCCCAGTTACCTCAGCTGCCCAGTCACCTCTCCTTTCCTGTTGCCTCTTGTGCCTCGTCACTGCTCCTGGCCTGTCACTTTTCCTGCCTCGTCACATTTCCTGCCCCGTCACCGCTCTTGCCCGTTCACTGCTCCTGCCCGTTGACTGCTCCTGCTCGTTTACTGCTCCTGTCCAGTCAGCACTCCTGCCCGATCACCGCTCCAGCCCCATCACTTCTCTTTGCCCATCACTACTCCTGCCCCGTTCACTGCTCTTGTCCGTTCACTACCCCTATCCGTTCACTGCTCCTGCCCATTCCTAATCACCGCTCCTGCCCCTTCACTTCTCCTGCCCCATCACTTCTCCTGCCGCGTCACCTCACCTTTCCTGTCACCTCTCCTGTCCCATCACTGCTCCTGACACGTCACCTCTCCTGCCCCGCCAATTCTCCTATCAGTTACTTCTCCTGCCTGTCACTTCTCCTGCCCGTTACTTCTCCTGCCCAGTCACCTCTCCTGCCCTATTACCTCTCCTTTCCTGTCGCTTCTTCAGTCCCGACACTGCTCCTGCCCAGTTCACTCTGTGTACAACATTGACAAGATACACAAGGTGGCAAATTCCCCACAGTACTCTGTTTGGGGAAAGCTCCTCAGTAATCACTAACTCCAATCTCACTGGCACATGACATGCTAAAGCAGACGGCGGGCGCATTGTTTTTCGAAAGGAGGTAATCAGCCTCAATCGGAAACTAAAGCATTTTCAATCGGAAACTAAAGCATTTTCAATATTATATACAACAAAGCCATAGTTGTATGAATGTAGTATATTTATCTTTTCCAACCAACAACCTTTGACAAAGCCAATAGTCCTGGCTTGTTGTAGGTGTAATGTTACTTGTTGTATTATATATGTGGAGGCAATAACAGAAGCAGCAAAATACAAGTTGGGCAGCACATTACGCTGGGCACATATTTTTATCATAAATGTTTTAAGCCACATCCTTAATTATATCGGCCACGTCCCTTTGAGAGCCCCCCCAGTTTTTTCATCCCACTTCAGCCCTGCCCCAATTGTGCTGTGAGTGATGGAAGGTCATGAAAAGTTGGTCGTATGGGTGTCAAGGGGGATCATATTGTCAGAGCCACTGTAGCGTCACAACGAGAGATTCCCCAGCACACAGGCCCTTTACGAGGAGATTGAGACAAATAGTTTGTACTGGATTGCCTTCCTGAGGAACAGTGCAAAAAATGTCAGTGCATCAGTGAAAAAAAATGAGATTAACCCTATACACAGAAAAGGCATTTTTTTCAGGTCTTCTCACATAACATGACACAATCATTGTACTGTAATTGCATTTATATAGTGCTTACTACCCCCAACGAGGTGTCGAAGCGCTTTTTCAGGGAAAGCTCCTCTGTAATCACTAACTCCAATCTCAGTGGCATAGGACCCGGATCCCCCAGCATGCTCCCCGCTCCCTCCTTATGACTTCACAACCCACATGAGAATCAACCACAGAGATTTGTGTGGGTGTAAAAAACGGCCATGTTTAATATTTTGACATTTTCATAAACATGACAAGGCATTTCAAAATTCATTAAATGCAGTTATCTACACAATTTTATTCTTGTCTTCCTGATCTTCTTTCGCCAGATACAGCTTCCAAACCTCCAACACCAAGTGGGGGGGACTTCCGGCTCCCCTCTTCCATGCCGTGCATCCACGCGAGGTGCAACCCACCTGCGACTCCTGAGGAGAGGGCCCCCAACCTCTAATCCTTGTCCGCCTTCTCCAGGGGCCCACCCTCCGACCACCAGGCTGACCAGGGACCCAGGAGGCTCGTAACCTGTCGCCCTAGCCTCCCCAGCCGGGGCCCTATTTCACAGCGGGGACCTTACCGTCTCCCCCCTCAGTGCTAGCCTAGGGAGTACGCAAGGCGGACTCCCGTCCATTCCGTCGGTCAATTGTACTGTTCCAAGGTCTTTCTACCGCAACACGCCCCTCTAATCCACTGAGCTAAAGGGACGGGTGGGTGGGAGTTCAAATTATCCTAAGGGATGTAGTAGGGAGGACGCTTCAGGGAGGCCGCCACGATCCGGTGCCACAGAGGAAGGAGAGGCCGGGGTCACTGCCCCCAGTGCCTAAATAGGTCACCAGGCTCCGCCCCTCTGTCGCACCGGAAGTGCGTCCTCCTGACCCCGGAAGTGATCAGCGACCGGTCGCCCATTGGGGCAGACCGGTCGCCCCTATCTGGAACAGGTAGGAGGGCGGGGGCCGGGGGGCCGGGTCCTAAGGGCGCGCTTGCCGATGCTCAGCTCGCGCTTGGCATAGGACCCGGATCCCCCAGCATGCTCCCCGCTCCCTCCTTATGACTTCACAACCCACATGAGAATCAACCACAGAGATTTGTGTGGATGTAAAAAACGGCCATGTTTAATATTTTGACATTTTCATAAACATGACAAGGCATTTAAAAATTCATTAAATGCAGTTATCTACACAATTTTATTCTTGTCTTCCTGATCTTCTTTCGCCAGATACAGCTTCCAAACCTCCAACACCAAGTGGGGGGGACTTCCGGCTCCCCTCTTCCATGCCGTGCATCCACGCGAGGTGCAACCCACCTGCGACTCCTGAGGAGAGGGCCCCCAACCTCTAATCCTTGTCCGCCTTCTCCAGGGGCCCACCCTCCGACCACCAGGCTGACCAGGGACCCAGGAGGCTCGTAACCTGTCGCCCTAGCCTCCCCAGCCGGGGCCCTATTTCACAGCGGGGACCTTACCGTCTCCCCCCTCAGTGCTAGCCTAGGGAGTACGCAAGGCGGACTTCCGTCCATTCCGTCGGTCAATTGTACTGTTCCAAGGTCTTTCTACCGCCACAAAGGTGACCAGGGTCCACAGGTCCGTCACCTTCCCCACCTGCACTCTGCGTGAAAGACCCTAATGTTCTCACCCGGCTCAATGTACCGATGCCTGATAACTGCACCCCATCATTGCAATACCTCACCTTACCGGAAAAAACCATCCGGTGCGGAATGTGACACCAGCAGCCCTTCACTGAGCCCACCTGGTCGCTTCCAACCCTTGTGATACCTCACCTCTCCGGAAACTGGAAACCATTCAGGTGGAATGTTACCCCAGCGGCCCTACACTGAGCGCTGCTTGGGCAATTCCTACTTGAGCCGCCTCACCGAGACATTCCAGGCTCTCAACTTCCTCCCAGGGCCGGCTGCCCAGACACAGGAAACCTGGTCCCTTCAGGCCTTCTGGCCATACCACTCGCCCTCGCCACGGTCACCTTACTGCTTGCCGCATGGACGAGTGCCTTGTGGCACCACCACCTTCGTGGGTACACTAATGAACAGGAGAGAAATAGAAAAGTCAAGTATGGTCATTGGCAAATAATCGGCAATTCTGACACCACTATTCTGGTCCAACGGGTCTCCGCCACCGCAGGATGACCAGCGCCCGACATTGCCCGTTGTGCCGCCTCTGCAGTGGTTATCTCCTCCGGCACACCCGTGGTATAACAGATTTGTACAATCGGAATCCTTGTTATGCCCTCCTAGGATAGGCGGAACACTAATTTGACATCTGACTGTCTATGCACTCTGTTATGAGGCCTCACTCTGCTACTTATGGCAATAAGCCACCAATTATTGCTACAGGTTCGATTGATTCACAGGAATGACATACTTCTGTGTCCGTAGGCCTGGATTCTTTATTATTCCGAAGACAAGGCATGCCACGTATGTCAGCCTAGACCGAATAATTGCGAAAAAACATACCTCTGTGTCAACCGGCTGTTATTTCTAATACTAAAACCTACCGATAGGTAATTTGTCCCACCAAATACCAAACTGCCCTAGTAGGGAGTGAATTTTTCGTGTACTGATTCCTACTAAATTCGTTTATATGTATGCCCGGATCTTTTCATGTTTACCTTTTAATCATCCGATAACACACCCCTACCCACCCCACATATCCACAGGGCCTATGGGTCTACTATGTTCAGAAATGGTCTATCATTTATCCTCTGCTTTCACCCAGGACCACTATCTGCCTCGGGAAATTGCTCAGACTGTCTCAGTCAATGGCTGCCTTGCATATTGCGCCCAGCAATGCTAACGGTGTGCTGGCCCCTCGGTTCATCTGCGGTGCTCCACCTTACACGTGGTCATTCCACTAAGAATGCAAATTATGGCATGCAACTGGTCGACGTCATTCACTGTCTTCCCCCCCCAATATGACAGATATATTGATACCCATTGTGATGGTCGTGCTTCAACCGCCCTAGTATAGACTATTTCCCATCTAATTGCCAAATGGACCCCCTCTGCTCTAGTCCTATTTTAATGCAACATATGTTGCGTGTACAAGGCATCCTTTCCCACCTGCGTAGCTTTTGTTGCTGAATTTGGGTGCATTTTCTTGCCATTGTGTCAGAGGCTGACTGGGAAGCTAAACAGTGCATCGCTGAATTGATACGAGTGCCATGTGATTTACAGAGTGTGTGCCCAATTGATACTTGTGTACCCCCACGTAGGACAGAAAAGGCGCTTTCATACTTAACAAGCCAGACCAATTGATATCGCCAAAGCGCGTTAAATGTAGTTGTACTGGAGAGACCACTATACATTAACTCGTTCTCCGGTGTTATAGAACGTCTATATTTCCCAACTTTTTACGTTCCCCGGATGCCGCTCAGCTGAAGATATCCCGAAAAAACTGGGACTGTAAACTCCTAATGTTTGAGAAGAACCAAAAATATGAATGAAGGCAATTTCGCACAGGGATGATGCCCACTAGGACGTGCCTTAATGCTAGTGCCACGTGCTTTCAAGGGTCACGAATTCTCAGTCTGAAGAGTGACTGTTAAAATTGGCTTAGCGGATGATAGCACCTTCCATATGACTGCTGGGTAATGACCTCCCACGTTTCCCAGTTGAGCCAAGCAGGCATTACCACCCAGTTAGAGCCCCTTCTTAAACAAGCTGACTTGCCGGCACGACCAAATTATTCCATAGTATGCTGACACACCTCAAATCATCGAGTGTTCAATAACGTAGGACATTGCACGTTCAAAATTATTATAAGAACCTATTACAATAAAAGTTTCCATTACCCCTTTGTATCATAATCGTCCTATATGTTATGTACCAGTTCTAGACCTTACGTATCTCTTATCTTTCTGCTGCTGTATCGTGGGCTCAGACTCCCGCTGGCCAGATAATGGGTGAATGTGCCCTTTATACATACACATATTATGTTAATGTAACAATTAATACAGCTAGCAAGGAGCCATGTTACCCGCCAGAAAATCACATAACTTACAAGAAGCACGTCGCCTTTCGTAACGATAAAGGCCCCTGTTCCGCTTTATCTCAGCGCAGTCAATTACCAGAGCGGTTAGCGCAGCTATCAGCTTAAAGCGCTGAATTGTTCAACCTTGTATTAAACCCAGAAAGTCCGGCTCCTCCCGGCACTGCCCAAACAGGCACGGCGGAGGAGTTGAGGAGCAAGGAGCCCTGTTAACAATGTCTAAACAGGCGCTGCAGGGGAGTTGAGGCGTTTTAATTTACTATGAGATGCCCTCAATCACCTCGTGTCCAGTCCACAAATTCTCCCTCGAAGCGCAGCTGTACAACAACATTTCATCTCAACCCCTCTTATTTAAATGTGCACGGAGCAACTATGTAACCTATCCCTCAGCGTTCAACACTTTGAGAAGTCCCCCAGACTGCAGCCCCCGCCGTGTCAAACTGATATCAATATAACTTCCAAATTAAGACATGTTTTATGAGGACACACTCTTGACGAGAACCCCGTAATGCATGTATGCATACTAACACTCTACAGAAATAAGGCACTTCAATGCACATTTTTCCGCTCAGATCAAGATTTGGAACTAAGGCACTTTATAATGCACATTTGGACGCTCCGATCAAGATTTGGAAATAAGGCACTTTATAATGCCCGTTTGGACGCTTAGATCAAGATTTGGACAATATAGAAATACCATAAACTTACAAAGCATTGCTTCCAAGTTGTTGCCGGCCGCCACCTGACATAGCGCTCCCAAACAAACTTTGCCAAGCGCAAGTTAGTACCCGGGTCCTAGCAACTAATGCGGCGATCTGCAGGACCCGAGCACAACTATCGGCACACTGGTCCCAGCATTCCCTCGCACTAGGTCGGGAACCAAACTAAATGCCCTTCACAGATGTGCAACGCGGCCCTGCCGAGGGAGCACTGTTCTCACTCCCCATCACTCGAGACTCCCATCTAATCAGCAAGGGGACGCGATGCAACTCCCGCCCTCGGATCGCCAAGCAGTTCTCATCCACTGCAAGCAACAGAGACGGTATAAAGACGCCCCCACTCCCTGCACTAACCTGACTTCCAAGTACGACATGGCGTCCTCAATAGACCAGAGCCGTGTCCGTTCCCCAGACCAAACTCATCCGGAGCCAATTCAAAAGGCTTCACGATGGACGGAGCAGCCTCAATTCCCTGCCCCAATCCCTAAGCTATCTAACCCGACAACTCACTGAACAGTGCAGCCTGCATTGCGTGAACTATCCCTCGGCTACCTCATACTCGCTGCGCACGCATGAATGTAGTGTGATACTGGGAAATTACTTCACCGTCCGGTACCCCAAAAAAAGTAAAGTTGCACAATGGAACTGTAGAGATGTGATGCCACTCAGATGTACTCTGCCCTACACATATTCCGGTCGGAGCACCGAGAGGACGTGAGCCAAGCTCCACTTCCCCGCATACGCTATATCTTCACATACAGCACCACAACCCTATTGCCTATCTAGGTTCCCCTCGCCAAAACGAGCGCCCACCAGCGCGAGAAAGCAAGGAAGAGCCCGTCAGCACGAGCCCGAATGTACCACATCAAGAAATATCCATTACATCGACCCGTGCACTGTACCACTGCCTCGGTCCCTGTTACGATCTCCCCCCAGTCCACGTCGATACACGAGGTGAACAGCACGCCCGAGGGGCCCCCGCCAGCAGCCGAAACCACCCGATCCGGACACCCTCAGTCCGCCCTAATTACTTTGCCATCCACGGCTGCCCCCCAGGCCCCCCGAGCCGGCCTCCCACTTCACCTGGCGCGATGCATGTCTCCCGACGCCGAGGCCGCGAAATCCGGCCCATTCTCGTCGCCACCATCATCCACGAGGACCTGAGACACATCTACGCTGATTCCTGAGGCGAAAGACCGCCGACCTCCGACCCAACGCGAGGAGATACAGTTAATAAAGGTGGCCCGTGATCAGTTTACTCTCCGCCCCCCCTTCAGCCCGCCCACGTCCACCAGGAAGGAGCCCGCATGCCCAGGAGTCCTGCCGGCAGCCGCAGATCACCGGAGCCGGCCTCAACCCATCGCCCGATACCCCTCCCGCCGACCGCGGCTGCCCACAGGCACCCCAGGCACCCCCGACTCCTCACCTGGCGAGATGGACGGCTGCAACTCGACGCGCCTCTCCTCCTTGTCGCCTCCCGCCACGCACTTGGCTGGGTTGCCTCGCGGCCCGATGACCTCCAGCTCCGGACGAGGGGATACGGGGGCATTTAAAACGAAAGAAATTTACAACTAAGGAACTTTAAAACCAAGAGTTCAAATTATCCTAAGGGATCTAGTAGGGGGGACGCTTCAGGGAGGCCGCCACGATCCGGTGCCACAGAGGAAGGAGAGGCCGGGGTCACTGCCCCCAGTGCCTAAATAGGTCACCAGGCTCCGCCCCTCTGTCGCACCGGAAGTGCGTCCTCCTGACCCCGGAAGTGATCAGCGACCGGTCGCCCATTGGGGCAGACCGGTCGCCCCTATCTGGAACAGGTAGGAGGGCGGGGGCCGGGGGGCCAGGTCCTAAGGGCGCGCTTGCCGATGCTCAGCTCGCGCTTGGCACATGACATGCTAAAGGCAGACGGCGGGCGCATTGTCATTCTAAAGGGGGTAATCAGCCTCAATCGGAATGACAATGGGCCTGCCATCAGCCTGTGAGAGCTCAGGGAGGGGCTGCTGCAGCCTCTGGAGTACAACAGAGAAGTGCGAGCAGCCCCTGAAAGCTGAAAGAAAAAAGTTATTGTTTTTATTAGGTAGAACTATTCTTGCCGTCCCGGGATGCTTTTTTGAAAGCAAGAAGTAGGGGAACGGACTGGAATAATTTCTAGAAGTAGGGGCACGCCGTGCCCTTCCGTCCCCGCCCACTTCTACCACTGCCTCAAGTGGTTTGCAATGGCCGAGCAAACTATATAATATCCCAAGAACAACAAGCATTTGCAATGCAATAGGTCTCGCATTGGCCAGCGTTTGAGCTATTGGTAATGTAAATACCAGTGCCGTTTGTACTTACAGTCGTTGCTTACGAGAAGCAATGGCAGTAACTGCGCCTCCTTTTTACTGCGCAAGAACTATAAGTACAAAGTGTGTGTTCACGCACCACTTGCAGCTTTTCTAAACACATAAATAAAAGGCATTGTCATCCACAATGCCAATAGCTCAAACGCTCGCAAATGCGTGACCTATTGGACTGCAAATGCTTGTTTCTAATATCGTTAGTGGCTGTTGTAATATTATGCTTGGTTATTGATGGCCATGAAAGTAAGAAAATCTGTTATTGGCCTGCTGAAAGGCTACTCCACTTTCATATTTAAGCCCCTGTGGAGCACCCATCATCTACCAAGTAAACAAACACTTGACAAATAATGTTGTCATTAGCTGAGGGACATTGTTCAGAAGCGTACAATGGAGCAACCAGTCGGCCTGTGCAGGGACCTGGCTGCCCTGCCTCTTTACTTTACTAGTTAGATTAGAACTACCTAACTGCACTCGGAGCAGGGTTCTTGTTTCAGCCCCACACAGAGAATGGGAAAAACGCAGTATGTTTGTTCCCAGTCCCACGTGAAAACTAGGAAAACAGTGATTGTTTTTTTTACCTGCAGTATTTGTGAGGGTTCAATCTTTTGTTTTTGTGTACAACGTTGCCTTGACCTTGAATAAATAACCCCACTGGCCAACTCATAGGTGAAGCAAACGAAGTCTATAAATAATATATAATTTTTGGGACTAAACGGCATGTATATTATTATCATCAGATTTACTCGGGAGAGGCCGAGGGCTGCAGACAAAGGGTACGGTTTGAAAGGAACCTGCATGCATGTGTTAGGTACTCAAGTGCTCCTCGCCCAGGTCCGGTGTACCCAGTGTTACAGCCTGGCTTTCTCTACACCGCATTTGACTGCTCCGTGGCGGATGTTCATGAGGGCTACACACCCTAGCAAAAAGACAGCCTCTACTACCACTGACATGAAAGAGTACTGATGCATACACTTTGCACTAAGATGCCTGAAAAACTAAAGTTAGCTTAGAACAATCTAATGTACATGTTTAACCAAACACGTAATCACAATACCACCCTGGATTGGCAAATCCTCCTGTTTCATTGGTATCTATCTGATAATGTGTACCCGCGTATGACATAAATGAAATACTAGGGATGACGCCACTCCGGAACGGCATTATCGCCAGTCTTCACTGCAGTGCCAAATTGTGACATTCTGAAGTTCACCGACGCATGCATTCTCTACTGGTACACGTGAAAAAGTAGTTAGAACTTTACCATAATAACATTCTTTACCGAGGACGTTTATTGCATGTGTTAATTAGGTTTACGCTGATAATGGAGTGACAATAGTTAGAGCACAGCTTTCCAAACTGTGTGGCGCGACACAGTACTGTGTCGCGACCCACACCTAGGTGACGCGATGATGTGTGCCGGCCGGCCAATATTAAGGGAATGCGACTCTAGCCCCCTCACTCAGTGATCGCGACGTGCACACGACGTGAAGGCGGAAGGCGGAGCAGCTGCAGAGTGGAGCCTCGTGGACATGAGCTCCAGTGAGTATTGACACCCCCACTCGCCGTCCGCCCCCCCACCCCCTTCGGGAGCGCTACGGCGCTGCTCACGGCCCTGAGCGCGCGGCCTTGCTGGGACACTGATACCCCCTCTCCATGGCCTGTGAAATTCTGTGGTAAACGCAGCAGTCTATCAATGTCACGTATGTATGAGTCAGAACCGTTCCGCCCTCCATCCTTTCGCAGTCCAGTCCTGAGATTTCCGAATGCAGCAGAGTGCATGTCCATATACACCACACAGGGCAAAAGCGCAGCTCAGAAGTCCAAGAGTTTGACCCAGGGGCGGCTGGTGACATTTAAAAGTGGTGAGGCGTAAACTAATTTGCATATTGCAGCGAGCACGCGAGCCCGAACCACCTTGCATCCATCCATACATCATTCATGCATCCACCCATCCACCCATCCACCCACCCACCCATCCTGCATCCATACATCATTCATTCATGCATCCACCCATCCTGCATCCATACATCATTCATTCATGCATCCACCCATCCATCCACCCATCCATCCTGCATCCATCATTCATTCATGCATCCACCCACCCATCCTGCATCCATCATTCATTCATCCACCCATCCATCCATCCACCCATCCATCATCCATCATCCATTCCTGCATACATTCATCTATTCACCCATCCATTCATCCATCCTGCATCCATCATTCATTCATGCACCCATCCATCCATCCACCCACCCATCCTGCATCCATACATCATTCATTCATGCATCCACCCATCCATCCATCCTGCAT
The DNA here is from genome assembly GCF_964261635.1 of Lissotriton helveticus. Classification (NCBI taxonomy): domain Eukaryota; kingdom Metazoa; phylum Chordata; class Amphibia; order Caudata; family Salamandridae; genus Lissotriton; species Lissotriton helveticus. The sequence goes on along the minus strand of NC_136061.1, from coordinate 1,858,577,612 downwards.
CCATCATTCATTCATCCACCCATCCATCCACCCATCCATCATCCATCCTGCATCCATTCCTGCATCCATTCATCTATTCACCCATCCATCCATCCATCCACCCATCCATCCTGCATCCATAATTCATTCATCCACCCATCCATCCATCCACCCATCCATCATCCATCCTGCATCCATTCCTGCATCCATTCACCCATCCATCCATCCATCCTGCATCCATCATTCATTCACCCACCCATCCATCCATCCATCCATCCATCCACCCATCCATCATCCATCCATTCCTGCATCCATTCATCCATCCATTCATCCATCCATCCTGCATCCATCATTCATTCATGCACCCATCCATCCATCCACCCACCCATCCTGCATCCATACATCATTCATTCATGCATCCACCCATCCATCCACCCATCCACCCATCCTGCATCCATCATTCATTCATCCACCCATCCACTTTGTCATCTGGTAATTTGCCGGAGGTAGCGCCTAGATGCTCCATTGGAGCGATTGCTGCGCTATATAAATAAAATTTTACATTACATTACATTACATTACATCCACCCATCCATCATCCATCCTGCATCCATTCCTGCATCCATTCACCCATCCATCCCTCCACCCATCCATCCTGCATCCATCATTCATTCACCCACCCATCCATCCATCCATCATCCATCCTGCATCCATTCCTGCATCCATTCATCCATCCATCCATCCATCCATCCTGCATCCATCATTCATTCATGCACCCATCCATCCATCCACCCACCCATCCTGCATCCATACATCATTCATTCATGCATGCATCCACCCATCCATCCATCCTGCATCCATCATTCATTCATCCACCCATCCATCCTCCATTCCTGCATCCATTCCTGCATCCATTCCTGCATCCATTCCTGCATCCATTCCTCCATTCACCCATCCATCCTGCATCCATCATTCATTCATCCACCCATCCACCATCCATCCTGCATCCATTCCTGCATCCATTCATCCATTCACCCATCCATTCATCCATCCATCCATCCTGCATCCATCATTGGAACACTCATACCGTGTAGATTTTTCTGCGTGCTGAGCCAGAGCCAATGATAGTGAACCAGACACAAAATATAATTGTTGATCCGTGTTTTAAAAAAATTAGTTTGTATACCCATCTTGATTGAATGTAAAGCGCTCTGATATCTGCAAGATCTTGTTTACGACTTTTAGTATGCACCTGCACCTCTGCTCTGCGTGGTGCAGCATTAGCCCATTCAACCACCTTGGCCTCGAGCTTGCTTTGTCTCCCCACCTGCTTACCCCTCACTCAGATGTACGATCTCGTTCAGTGTGGAATCGTCTGGCGACAGATGCCTCTCCTCGCGGCCTGCATGACTCGTGGATACTGGGTTCGCGGGGGGGAGGCGGTGTGGGGATTAATTTAATGAATACAACAAAAAAATAAACTTACCAGGCATCTCCATTCTCCTCCAGTCCCGCGTCGCACTAACTTCTGCCCGCTCTTTTCTTTTGCAATGCTAACTGCCAAATCAGGGGACTGGATGCGCAGGGTGTCGGCTAACCCTTGTTTACTTACTCTATATCCTGCCACTTGATAGGGCACGGGGCGACTTTGCAAAAAACGCGTCACCGCCCGAGCAGGATCCTATCTCTAGACGCTTGCACCACATTAGGCATGCGCAGCATGCCTAATGGTTTGTGAATGTGAGTGAGGGGCGACGCTCCTCACTCACATGCGCAGACGGACCATCTTCTGGACTCCTCGCCTGCGTGTGCTGTGCCTTGACACATGCGCAATTTCACCCGTGACTCACAGGCCGGTCGGAAATGTAAACAGACAAATTCGTCTGCTTACCATTCCTGTTGCCCAAACTGCAGTGAGCCGTTTCTTTTGTAGGGCGCTGCCCCGTTGCCCCTATGGACCAGCCGCCACTGGCTTGACCCCACACAACATGGTGCAGAGGGCTTGATAATGAGGTGTTATTCGCTCGCAGAGACAAACATCTGTTGCTCTCAACTAGAACATGTCCTCTCCCAAAATGGAACTAAAATATATCTCCCTCTATTTTGTCCCCCGGAGTTTGGCCACATGCCATTCATCTGGCATTTGTGGCTCCGCTCGAAGGACCAGATTACGTCTGAGTGGGGAGCTGAAGAATCATAAATCCTTCTGCTGCACGCAGGCGTATCTGACAGACGCAGAGGTCACAGTGAAGAGCAGCGCAACTGTCCTTTGAGCTCCTTTATTCTCGCTTTTTCGGACATTCGATTCGGTAAATCTCAAAGTGGGAGGTTAGGCCCACGGCTGTAGGTGAAAACAGTGCTTTGCAGAAGGAGGGATATTGCTTAATTTGCTTTAATCCTGTATATCCAGCCAGTGTGATGAGAAGGATATTGGGTGCTCCGGGCAAGAAATATTTTGGTAAGGTAAAATGCCAGTTAAAACACGAAACATAGGAGTAGATGAGGTGGTAGGCCCCTCCCACCCGGCACGATTAATTTTGAATGGAATAAAAGGAACATTAATTTGATAGGAATACAGATTTGCCATGAAAATGTTAGTGTAAAGAGCGCATCACAAACACATTTTAGATTTCTGCAAGGTTATTTAAATATGCTAAATAATACTCTGAACCATGTGAGGAAGAACAGACCAGATCTTATTTTCGTAGAAAACAAGTAGAGTAGAGTGACACAGGCTGAAATGTAGTACCGGGTAAACAACTTAGTGAAGGAAAATAAAATGCTAATATGTCCGTCGAGTCATTTTGTTTTTACAAACAAATGTTATTGTTTAACAAGAAAGTAGGTAGTGCTTCAGACACACTGATTGCCTGTTAACATCAGCACCTTACTTCGCAGATAGTAGATCTTCCATATACTTCTTCAGCTCATTACTCTATCACAGCTAACATAGTGGAATTATTTAAAGCAGTGTACTTGCTCTGACATTAACAGCAACAATTGCGGTAATCTGGGCCTTTGAGATAAGCCAAAATTTGGTGATAACTTGCTCAAACTATGCGACTGTTGTGTTTGGTGGAGATTATTAATCGCATGAAGAAACATCACAGCTTGTGACATCACAACAGACCTTGTTCCCAGGACTGCTGTTGAGTGCCTCTCAGTTATATTGATTTTTTCCCCCTGAATGTGGGAGTGTGTGTGTGTGTGTGTGGGGGGTTGTGTGTTGGGTTGTGTGTGTGGCAGTATGCAAGTGACATCATGGTGCATGACATCGCATGAAGTAATATCACAGCTTGTGATATCACAACAGACCTTGTTCCCTGTCGAGGTGGGCAGTCCTAAAGGTTTTATGGACTGCTGTAGAGTGTCACTCAGTTATATTGATTTTCCCCCTGAAAGTGTGTGTGTGTGTGTGGGGGGCGTGGGGGGGGGTTGGGTTTGGGTTGTCTGTGTGGGTTGTGTGTGTTGGGTTGTGTGTGTGTGGGGCTGTGTGTGTGTGTGGCTGTGTGTGTGGGGCTGTGTGTGTGTGGGGCTGTGTGTGTGTGGGGCTGTGTGTATGTGGGGCTGTGTGTGTGGGTGGGGCTGTGTGTGTCGGTGGGGCTGTGTGTGTCGGTGGGGCTGTGTGTGTGGGTGGGGTTGTGTGTGTGGGTGTGTGTGTGCGGGTGGGGCTGTCTGTGTGTGGGGCATGTGTGTGTGTGGGGGTGGGGGTGCGTGGGTGTGTGTGGGGGCGGAGGTGTGGCGTTGGAGGTTTGGGGGTGGAGGTGTGGGGTTGTGTGGGTGTGTGTGGGTAGGCTTGTGTGAGTGTGTGTGTGAGTGGGTGTGTGTGTGGGGTGAGAGTGTGGGGCTGCGTGTGTGTGGGGCGCGTGTGTGTGTGGGGCTGCGTGTGTGTGGGGCTGCGTGTGTGTGGGGCTGTGTGTGTGTGGGGCTGTGTGTGTGTGGGGCTGTGTGTGGGGTTGTGTTTGTGTGGGTGTGGGTGTGTGTGTGCGTGGGGGTGTGTGGGGTTGTGTGTGGGTGGGGTTGTGCCGTAAATCACTGGGGCATGTGTCAATGTGTGCATGATTATATTCTTGTTTCATGCACAAACCTAACCTTGCTTAAACTCAGTTTTGACAGTCACTGGCTTTGTTAGACCAGATTACTAATTGCTTTATTAACCTTCCTGCTTTCTCAAATTTGCATGGAAATGCACCATTTGCCCACTACTTTTTCAAAAATTTCTCGCAACCCCCTTAGGTGTTTGGGCTCGCCAACTGCGCTCGCGTTACCGTGTCCCTGAAAGTTTTTTCACAAAAAGGTGTTTCACCAACAACAAAAGTTTGGAAAGCTGTGAGTTAGAGGGACTTTTTGGCAGCATGAACAGGTTGCTGCAATGCTAGTTTCTGGGGCTAAACATCTAACCGTTACTGTTCACTGGTTTAGATAACGTGCGAGGTGTGCTTTCGAAGTTTTAAAGAAAGTTTTCACGTTGGGGTTACAGACACGAGCAAGCCAAGGTGCACTGATGTTTGGGCGGATTTCCCAGCCCATCTCAAACTCTGTGGTTGTCACCAACGATGCGGCAGGTGCAGTGGCACCGGAGCGAATGGAGTTCTCACAGAGTATTGCTGTATACGTAGCAAAATGATGTAATTAAGGGTGCATTTTCGAGAGCTCCAAGGCCCGATTCACGCTCACTGTGCCACTAATTGTCGTAGGCAATTTCACGGTAGAGAAAGAAGACCAAATAGGTCTGTGGGAGTCCCCGTAGCAGCTGCGGACAAAAGATGGCACAGAGCCTTGCAGAACAATAATACAAGGTCTGGTTGATAGACAGGGACTGCCAGCCTACAGTAGTTACCCGAGAACGCAGTTTAGCTTGTGAAGAAAGTTACAAAACAAAAATAAGCTAAAGGGTTAATTTACAGCGGCAACCAGAAGGGCTAACCCAAGGCTGTTGAATGCAGGTGTGCGTGAGAGTAATAAGATTCATAAAGCGCAGCTCCAATGCCGGACTCTGTTCTGGCCATTACAGTTTTCCGGTATCCTGTTTCCCATCTCCCAGCATCCAACAGATGGTTTGGAAGCGCTGAGCTCTGTGCAGTAACCCCATCTGCCGTTAGAGTGAGCACTTTGTTAAAAAAAAAACGAACATTAAATAAAAAAATATAATAAACTGAGCGTGGTGTCCCTGAAGCGGATGCCACACTCGTATTAAAGTTTGAAATAAAAAAAATTAAAAAACAGAAAGCGAAATGCAAATTAGGTTAGGAAGCGGCCGTCATTACAGAAGCTGGGACCCCGTGCGTGCTGTGTCCCTTAATCAAGTAAATAGTTCTCAGAACTGGTAATGAAAGCTCAAGAGTTAGGACACAGTAAAAGATCGAGTCCTCTTGGGCGGTACCAAATGGAGATAGGGCGGTAACAAAGAGGGACTAATAAGCCTCATAATTAATCGGAAGCCAGCATTTACCAAGGACAATGACAACAGCCAATGAAAAGTCTAGGCAAGGCTTACAAAGCATACTCAAATACAGCATGCCTTGCAGAGCTAGCAGTGCATGCGCGCTGCCGCTAGGCTCAACCTAAATAGAAACCGACAAGTATTACAGACAAGACAGTTATAGACAAGATGGTTACACACAGTTTTTTTGTGTGTTTTTTAAAAAGCACAAGTCTGTCCAAAAAGCATTAGCGAGATATAAAATATAACATGACCACATTACACAGTTCTAGATCCCATTGCACACATCTAATAGGATATATATTGCGTCTTTCTGGCAGTGGCATAGGAAGGGGGTGTGGGCCGCCCCAGGTGTTATCATGGATGGGGGTTACACAATGGCAAAAATATGTGTTTTAAACACACATTTTTGCCATTTGTCAAGCCGGGGGGTGACAAGAAATTTTCCCGCACCGGGTCCCACCTTACCTTGCTGTGTCACTGCTTTCTGGCGCCAATGTATTGACAAAGTCAGAGCACACACAATGGTAAGATAGCCTCTCTACAGCACTTCCAGGCACTTTTAAACAGTGCTCAAGCACTGTGTGCTCTCACAACCATGCCCAGACTTGGGAATCTTGTCCCCTAAATGCCTGGAAGGAGGAAGCCCTTTGAGCTGTTGTTGTAAACTCTTCCTCAGTACATCCTGCAATAAATCACTTTGTGTGCACAAGTTTATTAAATAGACACAAGAGAGGAAGGGTGGGAGGAAAAAAGCAACGGGAAAATAAAAAGTGGTATGACATGATCAAAGCTCTTTGAGGGTGGGTAATATGGACAACAGGAAGGTAAGAAGCAACATGGCGGGAGGAGTGGTGGGAGAAGAAACACGGATAATGTGTGTTGGGTCGGAGGGGAAGAGGACAAATTAAAATGAAGTTAAATCTTAGTGGAAAAATATGCACTTTGTGGAGTTGGTACGCATACTGCAACAGCTTGGGGACACAGACTGCAGGGCTTGTTTTGGGCAAACTGACTATGTGAAGAGCTTTGGTCACGTATCCCGCAAGAAGCACCACTGGCAATGACACGAAGAGAGAAAACAAATAGCACCTTCAGGAGCCTGCTGTGGAAGGATACTGGCAACCAGAAGCAGTACTTGGTCCAGGCTCCACTGCATGACGAGGGAGGTGAAGAAAAGGCGCTGACCAGCAAGGAAACAAGAGTGACGTGGGAGCCAGCCAGTGGTGAGTAAAATGATATGTGAGCCGGCCAATGCTAAGTAACGAGACGGGGTAGTCCTGTGGGAGCCAGCTAATGGTAAGTACAGGTAAGTAATGAGCCGCCTCTAAGTCCCTTTTAAAAATGTTTTTCCAGTACAAAATATTTCCGAAGCACAGCACAAGCACTGTGCAGGCAAAACCTAACAATGCGAAGAAAATAAGTTGCCACAATCTGCATACGCAGCCACTCTTTATGTACTTATTAACCATACCACACTATGGGCCCAATTATGTCAGTGGGATCGCCACCGATAGGCCGTCAATAACAGTCTTAACAACATCCAGCATAGCGGTCTGACTGCCGAATTAGGATGTGGTCGGACCACAGCGGCGGGGGGACCATCCGATGCCTCCGACAGGCTCTAAGAGCCTGTTGGAGTGTCGGTCCCACCATAATCCCTACAATGGGGGCAGTGACTGCGGAGGCACCACCATTGGGATTACAATGGCTTTTTCTGACTGCCTTTTCATGGTGGTCCATCTGCCATGGAAAGGCAGCCGGAAAGGACTTTGGTGGCTTCTAACAGAGCCCCCGTCCACTGTGGGCCTCCGTTATGGGCCCAGGGGGGTACATGTGGTGCCCCCCCTAACATATATGCACCATATGCCAAACACCCCATGGTGCCTGGCACACAGTGAATGGATGTTTGCAAAATGCTTTTTACCATTGTGGCTTGTACTGCTGCAGCAAAATATGTCCCAATAGTAAAAGGCATTTTTAGGACCACCTACACGGGGGTCGCACTGTAATTGGGCAAGTGGAACCACCGACATACGGTTAGTCGGACACCTTCCCGAAATAATGGCGGTCGGACAAGAGTCTAACCGCTATTGAAATCAGGCCCTTTTTGTTGTTTAAAATAACAATCAACCTACGAGGTCCATATTTCACAAACACCTGATTGGCATTTCTAATGTCCTTTGTTTTCTCTAAGTGGTACTGTAGTGAATTAATCAGCAGCCACAGTGTCAAAGCAGAGATATTTATTAAAGAACACAGTCCAGTGGTGGTACACTGCAGGCCAGCCAACTTCGCAACTGACACCACAGAACCTCTACAAGGAGAATAAAGAAAGAGGGGCCCATTAAATTCATAACACATGGGATAATCAATTGTACACCTCACAGGGACACTGTTCAATTCTCAATGAATACTGTATAACATAAGTACAGTATATTTGGATAGTGAAGTGGTGATGGATATTGGATTGCTCAGTATCCAAATGCTTGAATAATCTATTCAAGAACAAATATGAATAAACAGCATATCCCAAGTTAAATACTAAATGTCCCTTTGGATCAGCAAGCTTCACAATTCATTTCTTCAAAAACTGATCAAAGGTTCTTTCTCCATGTGTTTCTTCTAATTTATAAAGTTTATTCCACTAGTAAATGTCCATACAAAAACCTTAAAAATTCTTTCTGCCAACATTTCTTTAATTTCCGTAACAGCTTTCCTTAGAACTTAATCGATTCCTTAGTGAATTTAAAAGAGTTGACAATTCGGCAAACTTGTCCTAATCCTTTTTGTCTATATTCCATTAGCTGTGCAATCATAAAGTGTCTCGTGTTATAATCAGATAATTCCACCACTTTAAAAATGAAAATGGGTGGCTTATTCCTGTATCTAGCCAAAACCCATTTTGATTTTGAAAAGAATGGATGAATTTGATTACGGTACAGGATACTTTACGATCACACAATAATCATAGAAGATGGAATATAGAAAAAAGGATTACTCCAAGTTTGAAGTTGGTGAAGCTCTAGATTACAACAATAAGCCCCTGATGAGGGTCTGTACAACCCAAGGAATCTAGTGTTGTAAATCAGACCTCCTTTGCCCTGGCTGGCTGGCTGGGACATCAAGCTAAACCTTTAGTTATGGTATGTTTTGTTAAAAGGATTTATTCAGGGCAAACATTTACCCGGATGTGTCATGGTGCTATGATCCACAGGGAGAGCTCAGGGTGTGATCCAAACTATGGAAACAGCCATGTTGTAAGGTTCTTCCTTAACTGAAGAAGATCTGGGATAATTCTAATGAAATGGGGGAGTGCATTCCATTCCTTGACTGTGGATATGAAAAAACTCCGTCCTCCCCGGTGTGTTTTCTGAATCTGTTTATTACATGTTTTTGAGATCCAGAAGAGCGTAGACATCTATCCAGAACATACCACTTAAAGGAGTGCTTAAGGAAATCCGGGCCAACTCCATGCAAGGCTTTGTGGGCAAGGCAGAGAGCCTTAAACTTTACTCGCTGCCTGACAGGTAACCAATGCCAGTATTTGATGGCCGGAGCTGCCGAGTTTGTCAAAGTGTTAGGATTTACAGCCTCCCTGACAGCGAGAACATATTCCTTCCAGGGCTTGGCCTACATCTATGTTCCCCATGTTCTCAGAGAATGGGAGTACCAGACAGGGTGGTGTTCACAGACAAACGGAGGGTAGTGTATTTAGGAAATTTGGAAAGCATGTGAAATGACAGCTTAGGGTATCAGTCATCTGGCCAAAGGTATCAAGCATAAGCTGTTAGAAACATACCACACCACATATTTTCAATATTTACAAATCCCAATGTTGTCCTGACCTGCTTATCCTGGGCAGAAGAACACGAAGAACATGACGTTTGTTTGATTGTTAGCATTTGTTTACAAAACATGCTAATATCATCCAGACTCCCTCATGCAGGAACGTATCACTGTCAAGGATTGGCCCACACCTGTGTTCCCCTCGGTTTCCTGACTATTAAATGGGCTGCTAACAAGTGAAGTTGAAGCACTGAGAAAAATGACAAATCTTCTAAGCTATTTTGGATATCTAAAGGTAGTGTGCACCACCCTACTACAGTACATTAAAGTGTAGTCAGGCTGTCTGCTCAAACCAGTATGGTTTTTACCAGGAGCTGTCCCGAAAATGCTTTGAGGGCTAGAAATACTTCTGTCATTTCTAACAAATCGATGTGGCATTTTGCGTCCGTGGGAATCCACCTCCCCCAAACCACCAGGCCTGACAAATGTCCCCCCAGTCTGTCATAGTGGCAAACATCATGAGTGTTCGCTGCAGATGAGTCTCTCCAAACTGTGCTCACACTAAGAGATTTTTCCTGTTTCACCATAACTATGTATGACTTACCTTGTGCAACAATAACACTACTTTCCCCCAGCAGCTTGAGTCCAGCGGTTCACTAATACCCTAATAAAGGATACAGCTGGAGTTGTACATTGGGTACAAAGCAATGCATGATGATAGCATTATGAAAAGTTTCATTAAATTCCTGGCAGTCAGAGTCTGAGGCTTAGGGTGAAAATGAATCACTTTCTGATATGCCTGCACTCTCTCTTTTGTGGGATAGGCATTCACTGCAATGGAATTAAGAGTTGAGTCGGTATCATCTGGAGATCTGACTATCACATTACCAACTACTCTTCTAGGTAAAGGTGTACATGAACTTTTGATGACACAGCTGAGCAGTTACAATTGCTAGGCAATAGGCAAAAACCATTGTCATACTGTCGTTATCCTAAAAAGTGGCTGTTGGATAATGGCACTCTCGGAAGGGTCACCCCAAATTTGTTGTCTTACTCCTCCTCTTTTTTTGACCTAGTTTTTGTTGGCTTTAGGACTCTGAGCACTTTACCACCGCTAACCAGTGCTAAGGTGCTTGTGCTCTCTCCTTTAAACATGGTAAAATTGGCTCATACCCAATTTGTCTATTTAATTGATCAGTTAATCCTTACCCAGGGCCTGCAAATTAAATGCTACTAATGTGTCTGCAGCACTGATTGTGCCATCCACACAAGTAGCCTCATGTCTCAGGCCTGCCACTGTAGAGCCTGTGTGTGCAGGTTATGCAGCCATGTCAATTTGGCATTTGAAACCCCTTTCCAAGTGTGAAACTGACATTTTATTGCATAAAAGTCACCCTAAGATATGCCCTATGTAGCCCATAGGGCAGGGTACTGTAGACATGTAGAACATGCACTTTTATGTTTTGCAAGTCCTGGTAGTGAAAAACACTTAAACTCGTTTTTCACTTCTGTGAGACCTACCACTCTCATAGGTTAACATTGGGAATTCCTTATTACAGTTTTAAGCTGTAATTTCTGCTTGAGAAGGAGAAGCTCTGAATTGGTTCTAAAGCCATAAGGTATGAGTTACCATAAAATGGAGCTGCCACAATGAGTTAGTTATAAGGTGAAGGGTAGAAAATGTGACAGTTGATTGTTTTTTGTTTTTGTAGATATGGCCAATATGTTCACACTAAGGAGCCCTGATGAAATCCCGTAAAAGAAAAAAACGAGGCTAGAAACGCGTCGGCAGGCATAATCAATTTAATTAATATTTTTTTCACAAATCAGGCTAATTGAATTAAGATATTAAATACTTGTTCATACATATAGACATACACTAGTAAGATGATGTTTTGTGGTATATATATATATGTGATGTATATGGGTCAAAAATGTCTTTAAGTCATTGACATATTGTGTATATTATGAGGTTATTGTAAAAGATATTAATGTTTCACATTGTCTAAACATGGTATTGTCATGAATGTTGAACGTTTATTTTTGTTTAATATATGTGTTGTTCTGAAAAAAAGAGAATTTCCAAAAAGAAATTAATAGAAGTATTGAAAAAATAGGGTAAATAAATAACCCCAATCACCAAAAGCACATAGTGTGGTTATTAATATTAAAGAAATAGGATTCCAGGTTTTTTTCTCGTTAATACTTTTAGAAAGATGGCATTTTTCTCCTCGTACAGCTCTGTGTGCCTGCAGCCTGTCTTAAATACATGTCTAGGGTGGGTGACAGCTGGCCTTTGGGCATTCCCTGTAGACAGCCACACACAAAGGAAGGGTAAGTGTGACTGAGTGCCCATTTACATCCTGATGGCTCATCCTGGGCACGATAGGAGGGAGGAGCTGACACTTACAGCTAAATGGTCAGGTTCCTGTCCCCGCACAAAGGGTTGTTTACCCCCCTGTAGTGAGCCAGGGCTGGGAGGGTCACCTATGTGCACTTCAAAGGCACAACTGGATATAAGTACTGGGTCCCAGACCCCACCAAATCAGACACTTCTGGACCTGTAAAGAAAATCTGCAAGGAAGGAGGACTGCTGTGCTGCTACAAGAACTGCTACTTTACTGGATGGCTGATTTGGAAGAACTGGTTTTCTGTTGTGCTGCCCTGCTCTCTGCTAAACTCTGCCTCTGCCGAAGAAGAACTGGGCTCTTGCTTGAACCCAGAGTGATCTCCAAGGGAATGCTGCCTTGCCTTCTGTTTAGAGACTTGGGGATTTCAAAGTCTAACCTCCAGCTCCTGTGCCTGGTCCTTTGCAAGCAGATCCAGGTGCCTGCTGCAGTAGAACCAACACATACTCTTTTGTATGAAGCAGAATTGACACATCACCACTTTTGCAGAACCAGATCAGTGCATTGCACTCAGAACCAGCGCTTCGCCTTAAGAACCGACGCATCGGAACTGCCACTGCAGTGTGAGAAGATCAACAAATTCTTTTGTCTGCGTGGAGAAACCGGGCTCTTCGGCTACGGAACCAATTTATCTCGGCTTCGGCGTTTCATCTTCGAAACTGGTGCACCATCATCATTGCATAGAGAAAATCAACGCATCACTTCGACTGCAGGGATCGACACAGACACATCACTCGGCTGCTCCCCGCATCTCACTCTTGTGACCAGTATCAAGGTACTTTGTTCAGCAGGCTTTGCATGGCTTCTGTATCCGGCGTGCGATCTATCGCTGTTGGCCTGAACTCTAGACTTTGCCCCGGTCCAGCACGACCAGATCAGCCCCATAGGCACTTATTGCTTTTAAGTGCTATTTTTACATTTAATCTTTAAAAAATCAGATCTCTATTTCTACTTATTGAATTTCTGTCATTTTAGTCTTGTTTTATTGAAGAAATCGTAATCTATTTTTTTTAATGGTGTGGGGTCTTATTTGTGGTGTTTTCACTGTTACTTTTTGAAGTGTTACACAAATACTTTACGTATTGCCTTTTAAGATAAGCCTGCCTGCTTTGTGCCAAGCTACCCGAGGGTGAGTACAGGTTAATTTACGGTGTGTTATCTAACTTACCCTGACTAGGATTGTGGTTCCTGCTTGGCCAGGGTGCATACCTCTGCCAACCAGAAACCCAGTTTCTAACATTGGCACTTTAAACCCACATGAAAGCTGAGGCACTGGCAATGATCTGAGTGAACAGAGATGTGAAAATAATATGGATCAAATATTGCCATAAAACTCCCTTACTGTAGAAGCGGGGTGAGCTCCTGAGTAGTTGTCATAATAAAGCGAATTCCCTTTAAATATGTGTTTAGAACATGCAGGTCAAACATGGCTCTCAACAACCTGTCTTTCTTGGGAATCAAGAAGGAGATAGAATATACTCATATGTCTTTTTGGATTACAGGGAATTGTTTTAAAGCGCCTTTCAAGAAAATGGGCCAAACAATTGCTTATCATCAATTAGCATATTTAGGAAGCACTGTGGCAATTCTGGTCTGAACTCCATCCCATCTAGCTAAGTACATTGTCACAAGAGAATGCTCGCGTTTACGCGTCTGCATGCAGTGCCTGCAGAATGGAGTACATAATGAATGTTAGCATTAGAAATAGGTTTAGATTCTGCAACTATTTCCTGTGCCCTATTGTTTTGGGCCTCTGGTTAATGATGTAATTGCGCTTCCATTTCCTTCCATCGAAATCTGCCATAATGACTACATGATTCTAGCAAGTTAGCAATCAACCAGGTCAAGGCAAGTACCAAAGCAACCTTTTTCCTAGTTGCATCAGTTCTTTTACTTTCCTTGTCAGGTGTTGGGCCACCCTTTGCAACCTGGCTGTAGCTCTCTTACACGTCGTGTGCATGGTCAGAGTAGGGGAGCACCTTCATTTAGACAGAATCTTGCGGACCTAACCAGCTATATCTTCCCAATTATGTCAGTGACAGATCTTGATTCAACTAGGGTTTTGGCATTTCGGCATCACATTTGAAATCCTTATATGCCTTTGGACTATCCTGCTTGAACCTCTCCTTTCCAAAGTGGCGCAGAATCTTTTATGTCTTAAATTGTCCATACAGTGAGCAAAGGAGGAAGGCACAAATTACATACCCAATAGGGATTCGAATTTGGGAACTTCATATTGCAGGAAGGGCAAAAATGAGTAGTAGTGTTTTGCATAAACCACCCGTCTCTGAGCCACCTGGAATCCTTCTCCTACGAGGAGGATATCTCTTGTGGCGTTGAAAACACTCCTTTCCAAGTCAGTGCTCCAACTCTTCATCAAGGGGGTTAATTCCATTTGTAACTTCCGGTTTATGATGCAGCTCTGCTCAAGGAGCACAAAACCTCAGCTCCTAAATTTATGGGGGGAAAAAACAAAATCATCGGTGGCGTCTGTGTCCTGAGGACCTGTGGATTTTGGGGAGAATCATCACGAGTCGTTCTATGCACACTCGGAAGCTAAACATTGACTGCAAAGAAAAACCCAATCCCAAAACTAGGCAGCAGGAGACTGCACCGCATGTGCTCTACAACACATGCTGCAAAAACAATGTTACAGATATTGAACCAAACTGCAACAGAGGTGGAAGGGCATAAACAGGGACGTGCATTTTGGACACGAGCTGTTAAAAGCTGTAATTAATACAAATAAACACACTGTGGCACAGACAAATGGCAGACGTGTTATCTCCTGTCTAGCTTGGTTTGTTTTGGTCTGCTGACGCAAAGTCAGAAGGGGAAGCATTCTGTAGCTATGCTTTTTGCTGTAAACATACCGGTGGCTCCGGTGAAGACATCTCCCTGAGCGCTGCTGTCTGACATGATGGCTGCTGCTTCGGGAGTGGTAGTATGGTCAAACGTCAGGGCTTCTGAGGCAGTAATCTCTCCCGATGGGGTCACCGTGACTGAAAAGAGAGGCATTTGTCCACAATTAGACGAAGTCCAGTACATCCAGTGCATTATTCATGAATCTGGTCCAAACCTCACAACACTTGTACTTATGTACACTTAAAACCTATAGATCCATCTTATTTGTGCATTGTGGAAATGAGGATGGGAAGGAGGTAAAATTCAAACATTCTTTTTCGTAATAATAATAATAAATATTTAGGTAATAACAATTGATTCAGTCTTGCCGCTTCAATGCACAATACATATCAGTTTCTTATTACCATTGCAATCCAAAAATCCTGCCTGGATAACTGGACCAACTATATCTAATCACCTGGAGCTTCTGCTTCGTTCGTCCTCATTCAATCATCTCCTTTCCGTAACCCTGAATCCTTCCAAACGCTGTTGCTATGAAAACAAAAATGTGGGCACTCCTCGCAAATGACATAAACCGAAAATCAATGTGCAGCTAGAAAACTAGAAATAAGCACTGTATGAGTGCAAAACTGCTCAGAAAATTGCATTATCTTACTTCTTTCAAGATCTGAAAATCTCTTTATGGTATAACTCCAACAACGTATTCGCCCAATCGACAAACTTCTCACACTCCACTCCCCCATTGCCCCTCTCAGCTCCTGGCTTTCTCTCTTAGTTTTCTTCTAAGTTACCTATCATTGCAATCATCCTTGACGCACTCTTATCTACAGCAACTTCCTCCTCATACTGCTCCTATCTGACGCCCTCCAGTCCCATCAAATAATGCATCCTCACACCATCACCCCCGGCGGAGGTCATCCTCATACTCAAAAAACCAAGTCCCTCCTGCGCACCCTCAGGCTCATTCAGTCCTCAAATCATCAAACCACTTCCTCTCTCTCATGAAGAGCTCTATATTGCCTGAATTCACTCAGCTGCACCTCAAGTCTTTTACCACACTACTACCTCAGCCACTCCCCTCCTTCACTCTTGCTCTCTAGAATCCCCTCCTGAAACTAAGGAGTTTCCGTAACCAATATCCCATCTTGAGGCTTTCAACTGTTTCTTTTCCCTAACCGCCTTGATGTACATGCGCACATTTCCTAAATTACTTGTAAGTCTGTATTTTGGCCCTCAACCATCACACAACTGTATTACACTTACCATTTTCATCATGTTTACCACACAATTGTAAATTATGTACAGGTTTTTTGTAATAAGTCTTGCTGAAGCAGTGTTTGTTGCTCAAAGTAAATAAATAAATTGTACTCACTTTATAGAACTGTGTAGGATGAAGACCAGGGATTGCAGTTGCAATATATCTTAGCAGAAGGTGGTAAATCACCGAGCTATGTTAACATTTACCGATTATCAGATTAAGCAGAAGTACTGTTTATATGCTTATTTACTGCATCTGTATAGGTGTATTTTGTGTAAGTCATCAAACACTACCCTTTATTCAAGCACTAGTCAACCAACAAGAGCTTTACATAGTGATGTCGCTTTCAGCCTTTCACAGCTGGCTGATGTCTAGCAAGATGCAGAATGCTGCGAGAGGGCCTTCTAGCTGGAGACAGACACAAAATCACTTCTGTCCTTCACAGCACACTCTAACTGTGCTTGTTGGTGTTGGCTACACAACTTCAATAAAGTCAGCTTCTGCTCATCTCCAAAACTTTCAAAGACGCATAAAATTCAGTAGGAGATCTGGTCTGTTTTTTCAATAGTTTGTGTCATTTTCAATAGACCTCCTCTACTAACTGTATGGCCCAAACACTGTGCGGTTGCTCACTTTCTTCCCATTAGGATCTCTTAAGCTCTTTCATCTCCTGATGTTGAGAAATCTAAAGCCGTTTTTAGCTATTTATAGAAGTGGTAAACTAAGGATATTGATAGGGTCACACACTGAGGAGACCAACAAGCACCGATTGCCCGCTTGGGTTCCAGATGGTTGACACACAGACTTCTTATTGTAAAAAAATATTAACCATATTCTTGAACTGTAGGCACACAACTACACTTCTCGGGTTAATACGGACTACAAAGTCCATGTTCAAAGGTAGAAGGCAGCAAATAAACAAACTAAAGAAAAAGTTATTTGCATTCAGTAAGACATTTCTGCTGCATACTTAATGTTTCCACAGATTCTTCACCTTAAAAATATCCCCCTGTCACCACACTAAAACCAGAAGCACTCTCTCCAGCTATAGCTCTCCAGGAAGGCCAGGTGGCGCCAAACAGCTTCACCTGCAACTCCTTCCTCACTGGATGAGATGAAATCAGAGTATATAAATCACTAAATGGCTTCAGTTCCTGGTACTTTTCCATGCCCCATCGAGGTGTGCTGAGACAACCCGGAAAGAAAATGAATGATAACGCAGGATCTATGTTTGCATGCAGTGGAATCTAATGAAAGACGTCACAAATTCACCACAGTGGAGGGAGGGTAGTGAGAAATCTATGAAAAGATTATGAATGAAACAGAACTACTCTTACCATCGGTAAGTAACCTTTTCGTCTGATGCACACATCTTCCTGCAGAGTACTTACTTGATGAATAAGTCCCAAAGCAATTCCTTTCATAAAGCAGGATTGAGTTAACCAAGGAAATCATGCAGCACAGTTCTGAGCAGAGTACCCATCACTGCATGCGTGGATTTGAGGCTGTAATGTTTAACAAAAGTTTGACCACATGGCTGTTAGGCAGGTGTCAACTACCAGCAAGAGCCATGAAAGAAGTCATGACGCTACCGTATGATTACTCGTTGAAGAGTCGTTCTTGATCAAAATGTAGCAGATCTTGACACAGAAGAGAGCACAAGGCAAAATGGTGTATTTGGTCGTCACTTTGCCATCCTATGCTGTGGTGAAGACCACAAAGAACTGATCATCCATTCTTTTTTTTGTCAAATGATGCACACATGGCGGTTCATCTATACAGCAACTCCTCCTCCTCTGTGGGACGAGGCGGAGGTGTGAAAGATGGAATATTGTTTGACTGGCCGATGTGCAAGGAAGATTCAATTTTTGGCAGAAAGAGCAGACCGGTGCAAATCACCACACTGTCCACTTGGAATACCACAAACAATGTGCAATGTGGGTAGGCCCGAGGTTCTCTACAATAAGGCCTGCATTTATTCCAACCAACAAGCAGTCTTCAGATTAAGTCGTCGAACTGGACAACTGTGCAATGGCTGGAATGAAGATGTCTTAAGGAAAATCAACATAAAATTCAAATCACAGTGAGGAAAAATGATAGGAAAGAAATACAGGAAACATTTAGAAAATGTGCTATTTGTGATGACTCACACAGAGAATGCTGGTCAAGGAGAGGCATGAAGGTAGATAGGGCTGCCATATAGCTTAACAGTAGCCACTGCTAAGCCTTGGTAGGCAAGACATGGTGCAAATCGGAGCACATCAGAAAGCATTACTGAAATTAGGTCAAGCATTTTGGCTCGCATCTCTGAATGAACTTGTTCGAGCCACGCATTTTAAGGTATTTTGAGGCAGATTTCCTGGCAGCCAAGATGATATCGATATTTTCCAACAGTAAGCAAGCAATGCTCGTCTCCAAGCCAGCAGCCGCAGTGTTTGGGGACTGTAATGAATGTGGCTTCTTAACAATAAGCCACACCCAACCCCTGCATTACCACTCTGGAGGCAAATAACACCCCCGCACTTCTAAATAATACACGTATGCAAAGCACTCCCACTCTGGAGGCAAAATGACCTATTCAGGTGCTTTTTAAGATAACAAACAGAAGTTTATGAATGCAACATTTTAAAAAGGCAGGCCGAATATATCAGCCATGGTAGACTCAAATAAACTGTTGATTAATGCAATGTTCAAAAAGGTAAGCTAAATATATCAGTAAATGTAGATTCCCAAAATGTTAAATGAATGATTAAATGAACAATTGAAATAGAATGCAGTATATACAGAAAGCAAAGAGTAGACAATATATACAAGAGAAAAAGTTATTGGGAATACCTCACCGATTGAATTTGCATCATCCTTGCCCGCTCAAGCTGTAGGAAGTCCGTCAAACAGCCCAGGTAGGAGTTTCAGTCAGGACCCAAGTTCCGTCATCTCCACAGCAATACATCTATTCGGTGAACTTCCCACCTGGCCCCCGTCGGCTCACAGCTTAAGTATCACTACTAAACGTAGGACGAAGTTTCTAGAAAACCCTGCCCCTTTCTCAATAGAAAAAAACGGAGCTGGTTGGTACCAGTCTGCGCCAAGGCAAAGTCAGTGGCTGGCCAAGCCTCTGTATTTTGACTTCGAAGCAGAGTTGCACATTCTACAGATAATATCCAGTTCACTCTGGTCAACGAGGGGCGAAAAACAAGTGAGGAGCAGAAAGACCTTGAATATGAATAGCAAGCACTGCTGTGTAGGCAGGAGCAAGGCAAAGTCAGACATGGGGCCATGCCAAAGCCAATAGTAAGCATTTATAATATAAATGTACTGTTCTACTCTGTGACAGCTCTCACTAAAAGTCAACAAGATTGCAAGACAGAAGAGAAGCAGGCATATGCAGGACAGTCTCATATATCCAGACTAAGGTAAAATAACACACTAAAGTCAGTTAAAATGGTGGTAGTTGAGGGTCATCATAGGGTGCAAAATCACAAGAGCGCTTCTTAGGGACTGGAGTTGAAGACCTGATCATTTACCCTGCAAGTGCAGGAGCACCTTGGGTTGGGAACATGACCATTTGTCCTGCAAGAGCGGATGCACCCTGCTTGGGATATGTAGAAGGGGCTGAATGCGGAGTTCAAAAAATCAGTGTAACAAATCCTCCTCGGCCAGGCTAAGGAGATCAGAGCCCGCTGTTTTGATCTTACTTTATTTCTGCAGTGAGACTGAAACAACTGACAGACATTTCATAAAAACACATGATGCAGTTGTTAAACCAAACAGAAGGAGAGTGAAGTGGTAACGTTGGGACCCCACAGTGCATCTCCCATAACATCTTGGGCAGATTGGAAGATAAAAGTAGGCATCCTGGAGGTCTAGAGTTGCCAACCAATCTGCAAAAATGAGGGCCAGCAGAATGTGTCTGAAGCAGGACATCTTCAACCTGTACTAACAAATGAACAAATTAAAGAGATGAAGGTCAAGAATGGGTTACAGCCAACTATCTTTCTTTGAATCAAAGAAGCAAAGGGAGTAGAATTCTATGCCCCTTTCCCCCAGAGGCACAGCCTCTATGGTTTCTTTGTTCAGCAGAGCAAGAACATCCATCTTCAAAATCAAGGCGTGTGCTGGAGAGTACATTCAAGTGGAAGAAAGGCAGACCAGAGGTAAGAACAGGAAGGGTAGGGTGCAGCCATTACAGATTTGCTGGATGACCAATCGATCCATCAAGAAGGTCTCTCAATTTGTGGAAAAACTGGACACCCTCCCCGTCTGGAGGCTCAAGGGTGAGGAGTTGGAGAAGGTTTGAGGTAGTAAAGCCAGCAGAAGATAGGAAAGACTGGATCTGCTTCTGTTGGTGGCGATGGCGTCCCCTAGATCCATCCCTGCTCAGAAAAGAGCAGTACAATTGAAGGGGGCATCTGGAATGATTGCGAAGGTTGATTTTGCTGGAACAGTGGCGGAATGGAGTAGCTTCAAGATTTCCAGTACTGTTGGTGTTATTGCCTCGCTGGTCAGGTTAGGACAAGCAAGCATGTTGCAACTCTGTCATTTTTTAAGTATTCCAAAGAG
Organism: Lissotriton helveticus; assembly: GCF_964261635.1. Taxonomy (NCBI): domain Eukaryota; kingdom Metazoa; phylum Chordata; class Amphibia; order Caudata; family Salamandridae; genus Lissotriton; species Lissotriton helveticus. Next base: position 1,858,557,310 of record NC_136061.1, on the reverse strand, counting down.
GAGTTGGGCTTTTCCACAACTTGCTGTTTACTGCTGAAAAGCATGTCTAAGAATGTGGCTTGGAAATATATTGAGAAGCCTGTGTAATTAATTCAGCCATGGTGACATAAGGTTACAGCCTTATTCATGGATTGAGACATGGAGTCTGGAGAATCTAACCTACACTTCAGGTTTTGTTGTGAAGCATTCAAACCACCATATACTGGGTCTGTGGAAGGCTTCACCATTTGGTCAGAGAGGCTGATGGTGGTCAGTTTTGTCACTTTTCAATGGGCATGGACATAAGGATTTAGAAGGCATGTATTTTTTGGGGGGGGAGTTTTATACAGCGCTGGCTAGACCCGGAGGATCAGAGCGCTTTACATAGATGGAAGTGAGGAAGTTTCACAAAAAACAGATACAATGTACAATAAATAAGGAGCAGCAACAGAGCGATGGGCATACACTAAATAAAAAGATACATAGAGTAGCGGGTGGTAGGAGATTGGGCAGACAGTCGGTTAGATAAAAATACAATTCCCGCAAACCAGCACCAACTAGTATAAAACCAGGGCCAGTCCATCACCCCCGGGCCAGAACAAAGGCAAGGTCCGATTCCAGAAAAGGAGTTAAGTCCACAGCCGGATTAATATCACTGCACCGCAGCGTAACAGGCTTGTCCTCACTCAAAGAGCGGAGATTAGTAAACAGCCGAGAGAACTGCGTATGCGTGAAAAGATGGCCGACACAATACCCGCCATCATCATCGAACAGACTGCCGACAGGAGGAGATGGGGAATGGGAGAGAAACTCAGCAGTCCACCGAAAATGCACCAAACCAGCTTGCTGATACCATGATCCACAGACAGGACAAGTTGCAGACGATGATCCCGCCAAGAACCACCCACAGCATGGGATGGAGGACTCCATTCGTATGAACCTCAGCCAATTCTGATTGTGAAGTGGAGCCAATGAGCACCTCCCCAGTGGAATAAGGCAGTCCCTACTCCTGGATCGCAAGAGGGGCAGTCCCTGAGAGAGAGGGGGCAGCAGACCGAGAGTCCGTGCTCTCCTTCCGCTCCGACCGGGGAAAAAACATGTATCATTAGCTGCGCAGAGGGCAAGGTCATCAGAGGCCAAGATTTTACAGCCCATAAAGTCCAGCTTCTTAGAATTTCAGTTTGTATGGGAAATGGGAAAGGCATTTCGATTTAACTTTGCAGAGGAGGCTTGAACTACTAGTCTTCTGGTGTGACAACAAGAACTTCAGCTCACACATGACTGGTCTCTGTTGTCTGTATTTGTCTGTGGACTGCCCGGCCTGAGAAGTATTTTTTTGTAGCATCCCAGGACAGAGTGATCAATGCCCATAATGTCATGTCTGTGTTACCATTCATGAGGTCATTATGTTCTGTGTTGGAATGTTAAGAGTCATTTGACTGAGCAACGGCAGTTGCCTGTAAGCAGTTGCCAGTACAAGATGCCGCTCCAGAGCGGTCTCTACCTTACTGATTAAATCTTCATTATTGTAACCTGACTTGAGCAATTACTACAATTTGTTTGGCGACGAGGATGGATTAAATATCACACCTCACACATCTCGAGGTATTCTGCAAGGTTGTTGCAATATGATATTGGTGTCTGAAATTGTAGAGGAAGAGGCTAATGTAGTGACCAATGCCCATGATGTTCTAGGTTACCATTCATCTGGTCATTTTGTTCCATATTGGAATGTTAGGAGTCACTTGATTGAGCAACAGCAGTTGCCAGTACAACAAACTCCTCCTTAGCATACTCTAAATTTTTCATTATTGGTAACCGGACTCGAGTAATTACTACATACAGGTTAAAAAAGTGCCTCATTATAAGGTAGTAAAGGATCTCAAATTAAAGAGGAGGACTTCAAGATAAATGTTAAAATGTTAGATTTTTCTTATGCAGAGGAAAATTCAACTCCAATGCTTTATATACCACCAACGTGAACAAAGAGACTTCCTCTGAAGAAAAGGTAGCGGTGTGAGAGAAGATGGGTACCAGCCTTCGAGTCATCATCTTCTGTACAGACATTACCTTTATACCTAATCAGTGCGAAGCCCTAGGTGTCCAAATGTGAGTGCAGTGATCACTGTGCTACTGGAACTAAGCTGCACTCGACAGAGGAATACCAATCAGGGATAAAACCGGTCTTGGGTTGCTTGTGTTGCAGTTAAGGGAGGAGCCGGCCTGGCAGTTCGGGTTGGATTGTTCTTATTTGAGCAGGGTCACGGCTGATTTTCATATGGCTGGGTCCAAACTAATGTATCAGGGAGTGCAAGAGAACAATGGACTGGGATGCAGCCCTCACTAATTATCAGTGACTGACATTAATTCAGGCAGCATTCCACCCCTCTTTCTTTGTATACTAGAATACTTATCAGGCATGACCAGAGCATCGGTGATGGAAGCAAACATTCTTCCATTGAGTTACATTTCTGCACCACGGAAAAGAGCTGTTCCAAGACATCAAAACAGGACTTAACTTTCTCTTTTGTCAAATTAGATTAATTAAGATAAATTGGAGGGCTTAAAAGGCAGCGCCAAATGTGGCTCAGAGGGGTTACAGAGGGGGTGGGGCATGGCTATGACGAGGACTCACGTAGTCATGTCCTCACTGAGATTCTGAGGCAGGTGAGCTCCCTGAACAGTTACATTAATGATTTCCAGCAAAAATACCTTAGGTTGGGAACTATTTTAAGTAATTATCTGGCTTGACTGGTTGGTTTTACTCCTTGGTTTATCTGTCGTATAAAGTTGATTCAGTTTGCAAAGACCCTGAGTGGTGCTGTTATGACTTCTGTTATGCTTCATATCTGGTACCTTGTCAATGTGCAATGTCAAGTCATTGCCTTCTGAAGTTTGCCACTGTGTTAAAATCAAATGCAATACGTTCACCAGTGTATGCTGTTTGAAAATTAACTAGTTTTCTGCTTCACTTTGTGTATTTCTAGATCAATGATAAAAACAGAGGTTAAACCTTTGCCACAGTTAGTAAATCTTTTTTTATTCTTTCTATACAAACCAAACTTAAAATACACAAACATTAGAAATTCTTCATTTATAGTTATACATTAAATTGATAATTTACATACAACCTTTAAAAATTTAAATTTATAAACGTATATCTTTAATGTATAATTTAGGCAACATCTTCAAATTATTATAACTCGCACATCTCCATACACAGTGTATACGACTTGATAGGTACACTACATTAACTATAACTTGCGTCTTCTTCATAATAATAAATAATAAGGATATTTATAAAGCGCCTGGTTATGCCTTCCCGGCGTGCCCCCGCGCGTCCCCGCGCTGTGGAGAAGGACTGTCAGACACAGAGCATAACCCTTAGCATTAGCAGAAACTACTGGGTGAACAGGAGAGTTTTAAGAAGACTCCTAAACCTGGTCTCCGACTTTTCCAGTTTCAGATAGGCCGGGAGTTTGTTCCAGTTTTGTGAAGCTAAGAAGCTAGGGATTTCCAGCTGCCCAGTCCCATCAGATCTCAAAGTTCTACCTGGCACATACCTAGTGATCAAGTTCCCGAGGTACGTCGGAGCCTTGTGCCAGAGAACGCGGTGGCAAATGAGAAGGGATTTAAACAGCACCCTCTTCTTGACAGGGAGCCAATGGAGAGTTTCAAGCGCTGACTTTGACGACGCCCGCCTGGGTAGTTTCAAAATCAGCCGTGCTGCTGCATTTTGCAGGACTTGCAGCCGTCCCAGATTCTTTTGAGACGCTCCCAAATATAATACATTCCCGTAATCCAGACGGGAAGTAATAAGAGAGTGCGTCATCGTCTGTCTAGTTTATAGAGGGAGCAGATCCAGTGTTTTATTTAAGGTTTTGAACACACCAAAATATTTCCCCACTAGTCGACGAATATGACCTTCATAAGAAAGGGCGGGGTCCACCCATACTCCTAGATTCTTAGCCTCCGTACAGGGTAGAGGAGTAGGACCTAGACATTGTGGCCACCAATCCGCAGTCCAACTGGATTTGTCTCCACCCACCACCATCACCTCGTTTTACCTCCATTCAACTTTAAGCAGTTCTTATTCATCCAGGAAGCCAAGTCCTGCATGCATGCCTTAAAGTTGGAAGCCTCAGCCGAGGGTGCCTGGGATAGGGAGATCAGCAGCTGGGTGTCGTCTGCATATGAGATTAACTCCACCCCGAAAGCCTGTACCACCTCAGCCAAGAGAGACATGTACAGGTTGAACAGAGTGGGGCTCAGGGCAGAGCCCTGAGGCACCCCTTGCTCCAGTGCAACATCGTTGGACTGAAAAGTCCCACGTCGAACCTGAAAACTATGCCCTGTTAGAAAAGATTTCAGCCAGCCCAGAGCAGGACCCGAAACACCACCTCTGTTCAGACACTGCAGCAAGGTGAAATGTGCCACAGTGTCGAACGCTGCACTAAGGTCTAACATTATCAGTGCCATGGTGTGCCCCGCGTCTACTCCTTGCCTGATGGTCTCCGTGGCTCTTAGCAGAGCGGTTTCCGTGGAAAATCCTGGCCGAAATCCTGATTGGGAGGGGTGAAGGAGATTAGCCACCTCCAGGTGCGCCATCAGTTGGGTATTGACCACTTTCTCCGCTACCTTCGCTACATAAGGCAGCAGTGAAATGGGTCTTAGGTTTTCCAGAATGTCATGGCTGATAGTGGATTTTTTTCTGATCGGCAGAACCACCGCTCTTTTCCAGTTCACTGGCAACGTATGGGATGCAAAAGAGATCTCCAAAACGTGCCTGATGTAAGACTCCAGAATCTCCAGACTCTCTCCTAGCACTTTAGGAGGGGCTGGATCCCTAGGGGAACCAGATTTAATACTGAGACAAATGCTTCTTAAAGTCTCCGGAGGGGGGACTGTAAAATATTCCAGTCTCTGACCCATCCCACTATCTCCCACCACTTCTTCAAAGTCCAGTCCACTCCTCGGGCTGCAGGTGAAAGAGGAATAGATGTTCCTCACCTTCAGGGAGAAGTATTCTGCTATTCTGTTGCACTCATCCACTGAGTCACTACTGGGCGCATTCAAGCAAGCCACAGTGGAGATTTCCTTGTAAATTCTAAAAAGTTCCTTTGAGGAGTTCTCAGCCTGTCCAATTCTGATTTTGTAATGGGCAGCCTTAGCCCCTCTCAATAGTACTTGATATCTCCTCTGTTCTTCTCTGTATAGCCTCTTCTCCTGAGCTCTGGAACCCCTTCTCCAACTCCCTTACAGTCGCTTGCAGTCTGCCTTGGCCTTCTGCAAGGCGGGGGTAAACCAAGGAGCGGACTTTCTTACTCCATTGTCGGATCTCTTCAGATGTAACGGCGCCACTTCGTTAAGCGGTACAAAAGGGGATGGTGATGGACGGAGCATCTGAACCAATCAAACACTCACACCCAGTCCATCACCACCCCCTTTTGTACCGCTTTTGGCCGCCATAAGTGTGGCAGGGTATGCTCAGACGTGAGTCCCTTGCTCACTTTGCCACTGGATTCAAGCAAGCCGGGCTGAAGACGGCTGGAATGCCAGAAACCGGTCCTCGGAAGCTTATTTCCGGTCCAGGGAAGGCATGGCTTAGCAGTTCGGGCTGGACTGTTCCCATGAGGCACAGGGTCAGACTGATTTGCATATAGCCATGTCTGAACTGGGGTGGAAGAGTGGGCTAAAGAACGGTGATGGATTAAACCCAGATCTTTTGACTGGGTGTGAGTGTTTGATTGATTCAGAAGCTCCGTCCATCACCACCCCCTTTTGTACCGCCACTTCGTTAAGGGCATTCAGAATGCGTTCATTCAGATTTTCATTAGCACTTTCGCTGGCCCCCTTCCCTCAGCTCCCTATTAAAGGTGTCCTGTGAGAAGTTCTTCCACTTTCTACAGGGATAGTTGTTATTTATTCCCTTCAGTGAGTCTTCCGTAATTATGTCAATACTAAGATGCACCAGAAAGTGGTCCGACCAGGGAACTGGGAGCAGCGTTCCTACTTCCACACCCTCCCAGCTGGCAAACACAGGATCTAGCAAGTGGCCTAGCTGATGAGTGGGGGCGCAGGATTTAAGATCCAGCCGCATAGACTGCAAGTCCTGGCGCAGCTCCGCTGCCTCCTTTTGCAGAGAGTCTTCAAAATGCACATTCAGATCACCCAACACAAGAAGTTTGCTCCGACTGATCGCCAAGTGGGCGATGCCCTCTTGAAGACTAAGCCTAAAATTCCCAAGGGCTCCGGGAGGTCTATAAATGAGGATCCCAGTAATAGAGGACTTAGGGCCTAGTTTTAACACAAAGTGTCCGGCCTCGCTGATCTTCACTAGTAAGGGTTCCAGGATTGCATTCGTAGGGTGTTTTTATAATAACTGCAATCCCACCCCCCCTACCCGTCGATCTATCAATTCTGGCTATATTGTATCCAAGGGGGAGGGCCTCTATTATATCAGGGTCCGAGTTTGCCCCCAGCCAGGTCTCCGTAAGGAACAGCACATCCAGCATTTCATCCATGAGAAGCTCTGAAATCTCAACACTGTGCTTACTGAGGGATCTGCAGTTCAGTAGTCCACCCATAAGCAATTTCTTGCTCGTCTGACTGTATTGCTCCCAGCTTCCCTTAAAGGAGCAATGTTGGCAGCTCCTGAATTGCGTCGCAACCATAGAGTGTCTGCAAGCCTTCGTAATGGGAGGGCAAAGCTGTATAAGTTCCTCTCTCCCATACTGAGTAGGAAGGCACTTAATTTGGGCGTATGGCGAGTTATAGTAAATGTAGTGGGCTACTGAGTTGAAAACACTGGGCCTGATTCACAAAGGTATACTTACACTTACAGTGGAGTGGTGCAGAGTGGAATATGTTGATTGTTACTAGCATACAGTGCAGAGACGTATAGTGGAGTGGCATATAGTGGAATAGTGTACAGTAGAGTAGAGTAGAATGGAGTGTCATGCAGTGGACTAGGGTAGAGTGTAGTAGGGTAGAGTAGATTGGCATAGAGTGGAACGGTGTACAGTGGAGTGGCATATAATGGAACTGAAGTACAGGGTAATAGTGTACAGTGCATTCTCATTGAGTGGCGTGACGTACAGTGCAGTGGCACAGACTGGAGTGGCACAGAGTGGAGTGGCGTAGAGTGGAGTGGTGTAGATTGGAGTGGGATAGAGTGGAGTGGGATAGAGTGGAGTGGGATAGAGTGGGGGGTAGAGTGGAGTGGCAGAGTGGAATAGCATATACTAGAGTGATGCAGAGTGGAGTGGAACTGCACAGAGTAGAGATTTGTACAGTGGAATAGTGTAGAGTGTATTGATTGATTGATTGATTGGCATATAGGGTAGTAGCGTGCAGTGGAGTGGCATGGACTAGAGTGTCGTACAGTTGAACAGCATACACTGAAATACAGTACAGTGGAGTGGTGCAAATTGCAGTGGCATAAAAAGGATTGTGTTAGAGTGGAGTGCAGCATAGTGGAGTAGCATAGAGTAGAGTAGCGTACAGTGGAGTGGAGTACAAGAGTGTTATAGACTGGAGTGAGGCGCAGTGTAGTGGCGTATATGGGAATAGCATACAGTGGAGTAGCGTAGCATGAAATGGCATTCACTGGAGTGGCATACAGTGGAAAAGCGTTCACTGGACTGGGGTACAGTGGTGTAGAGTGGAGAAGTGTAATGTCGTACAGTGGAGTAGAGTGGCGTAGAGTGTAGGGAAGTAGAGTTAATGGCATATAGTGGAAGAGAATACAGTGGAGTGGCGTACAGTCTGGTGGTGTAGAGTGGAGTGTTGTAGAGTGGAATATTGTAGGGTGGAGTGTTGTAGAGTGGAGCAGAGTACTGTGTAGTAGGGTAGAGTGCAGTGGGGTACAGTGTGATAGCGTACTGTGGAGAGGGGTAGAGATGAGTTTTGTAGAGTGGAATAGCATAAAGTGGAGTGGTGTAGAGTGGAGTAGCGTACAGTATTGTGGTGCAGAGTGGAATAATGTTGAGAGTTACTGGCGAACAGTGTAGTGACATATCATGGAATGGTGTGGAGAGTACAGTGTAGTACAGTAAAGTGGACTGGCGTAGAGATTAGTGGAGATTAATGCAGTGATGTACAACGTAATAGAGTACAATGGATTGCCATGAAGAGGAGTGGTGTATATTGGAGTTGTGCAAAATGCAGTGGCGTACTGAAGAATAGCGTACAGTGCAGGGGTGTACACTGAAATGGCGTACAGTGGAGTGGCATGATGTGGAACAGAGTAGAGTGTAGTTGCGTACAGTGGAATAGCATTGAGTGGAAGGGCGTAGTGTATTGGCGTACACTGGAGTGTCATAAATGTGGCACAAAGTGTAATAGAATACAGTGGAGTGGAGTAGCGGGGAGTGGATTGGCGTAGAGTGGAGAGGCATACAGTGGATTAGAATGGAGTGGTGTAAGTAGGAGTGATGTAGAGTGGAGTGGCGCAGAGTACAGTCGTATGGAGCATAAATTGTAGTGGAGTACAGTGGTGTGTGGTAATTAAAACTGACCTAGTGTTAAAGTGTATTAATGGATTTAGATGTAATGTAGCAGGAAAATATATTATTTGATGTAACTGGTAATTTTTGGTAGTATGTCTGACAAGTGCAAGTAGTTTTAAAGTTATCGTTTTTAAAATACCTAGTTATATATTGTGCCGCGGGATACCGCAGAAATTTCACAGTATACTGCGGTTAATTTTAAAGTATACCGTTATACACCACAGTAAGTTTGCAGTATACCGCTGTACATGTGCATATAATTGGGTAATGTCTGCGTTTACCAGAGGTAAAAGGCAGCAATGTCGTTTTCAGCACATTTTGTCAGAGTTCTGCTGCATTCTGGTTACTGTCTTAGATACAGGTAAGTAGTATGTTTTAATATTGTCCTCTACCTATTACAAATTTATGAAAGTTTTAATAGGAAGAGAAATGTATTTATATAATTTTCTATATATTTTTACAGCAGTATAGGAGAACTGTGCATATTTAAAACATTTATTTTTAAGTAGCACAGCAATTTGTTGGTATTATCACAGAATTTCGTAGACTTTTTATTAAAGATTTCAATATATTAGAAATGAAAAAATATCTGTAATACCCTCTATTTATAAAATATAGGGTACTACAGTGTATTCTGAATTTTATAACATATTTCTTTTTTTTTGGTATAGGGGTACTCCTAAGGCAGTGCTGCAGTACAATGTACATGTTTTGTAAATGTATAGAAACCTATTCATATTTTTCCCTACCTATTACCGCTTTAATAAAGTGGCAATAGTTAGGGGAAAAATATCATATCTAATACTTACCTACATCTAAGGGGAAAGGCAGAACACAGGTAAAGTGGACCTAAAAACAAAATAGCTGCCTTTAACTTTTGTAAAGGCAGTCGTTAGCCATTGACATAATGACTTGTCATCGCTATGTATCGCGGAAATACAGGGAAATTTTGCAAAGATACAGTGGCCACAGACATCATTAGGTTAAAATGCCTAATAACTTAAAAAATACTTACCTGTAGTACCCAAAAGTATTATCTGTGCACCATAATAGCTAATCCTGCCAAATTTCATATAAATCTGTTCAATAGTTTTCATGCTACGAGAGATACAAATGTCTGTGCAAAATGCATTTGTGAAAAAAAGTTTTATGGGACCCTCCTTTTATCTTTTCACCTCTTTGACAAATCAACGCAAAACTTTGAAACATCTGCCAAAGCACAAGGAAGAACAATTCTGCAAAGTTCCGTGGAGATTTTTCAAAAGGGCGCCAAGTTATTAGCAACCAAAATTAAAAAGGAATTCCTATGCCTGGGAATCCTAACTATGTCTCAGAATGGCTACTGCCACTCTGTAATATCAGTTATGCTACATAGCAATTACTTCAGCAGTGTGAGGGGTAGGGATAAAGGAACCACTGTCCACAGTTTGTAAATCAAGCATGGTGACTGGTTGCAGACTTGTGAGGTTGTTTGCTGTGATACAGTCCTTTTACTTATAAAAAGTAAATTCAGGAATTTAAAGCCAACTCTTTCCGATTAAGGGAATATAAGGATAAATATAATGAGTAGCAATGTATCTATTATCTAGCATTTGACACCAGATGACTCAAATAATCACCTTATTCAGTACACCTGATCTCGCTGGCCTATCACGAAGATGTTTAAGGCTTATTGGAACAACCTGAACATAGCTTACCATCTTCGCATTGTGACCATCTGTCAATGAGTCATATTTTCACATGATGATAAACATTGGTAGTTTCAATCACTGTACGAAGCTACACGTCCATGAATAACAAAGAGACAAAGACAAGAATGCATGTGGCTGCTGTAAACATACATGTAGTTGCTGCAGTACCAGGCAGTAGGGTGATGCTCTTTGGGGAATCCTTCTTTGCTGGAGTTGATGAGACCTCATTCTCCTTTCTTCGCCTCTTGTAAGGAACAAAGAGTCGTACTGGCCCGCTCTAGCAAAAATTGAAAACACAATGTCATCACGCAAGCAGGTGCCATAACAGTACCTACACAATCTTTAAATGTATACCTCTAGCATATCTGGTTGGCTCACTGAGTTGATGTTTTTTAATTGTTCTGCGTAATTAGTATATTAATTGTTTCTAATGTTCGAGGCAAACTAGGAGGCACCAAACCCCTAGTTAAAATGAGACAGAAGGTTTATTTAATCTCTGTGTCCTAACTGCTTATTTGACAATAACCCTGTTTGAGAAAAATACAGGTGACATGTTGGATAGCCAATTGGCCAGACAGGAAAAATGTTCTCCAAATTACTAAAATGCTAATTTAACAGGTGGTTCAAAAACACACATCCCAAGAGGAAAATATCAGATGTTCTCCTTAAAGAGACCCAGTAGGAAGTGCCGGGGGCACATGTATTTTTCAAGATGGATTATGAAATCCCTGGAAAATCCATGAAAACCTTACAATATCACAGGAAAATAAACTATACTTAGTTTAATCCCATCCGAACCTGAAATAGAGATTTGAGACGGGAATTGCTTAGTTCCATTAGACTTCGTTATAAGATTTCAACATTGCTCCTTTAGTGCAGCTTGGAGTAAATCAAAGAAATTTTAGTCTGCTGTTTTTCTTTCAAAGTCAGAACAAATAGGTCTCCTTTTTCTATAAAATTAGGATTTCTTTTCCCCTAGGATTCAATGAATAAATGTTGCAATCATTTGTTTATCTTGAGGGAAAGTTCTCCATCCCTGGGATCTTTTTGTGTTTAGCCTTCTTCTTTAGTGGTTTACTAAGTCTCTGAATCGTATGAACAGCTGCATACATTCTATCCTCAAAGCCATGGATGAGATTTGCTGTACCTGCTATGCTGCTCCCAAAGAGAGGTGGTGATAATGTTCTTGCTAGAGATAATGCTAGAGTTCTAGAAAATTCTATCTTGGTTTTAATCAACTGTTGCAGTGTCATTACCGGAATTTAGTGACCAGTTTGAATCTTGCTGAATATGTAAATCAAGCATTGAGTCAATGATTGCATGCATGGTCACTGCCTTGATTAGTTATTGAGAAACCAGAAACACTTCTTGTAAAAGATGTCAGGATGTCCCTTTCAATTCTCCCGTTTAGGATCACCCCATGATGCTCGAAAGTAAGTCGAGATGCAATCGTCCATGTTTAGCTGCCTTGTTTTTAGAAGGGAAGATCAGGAATGTTTAGAGTATAGATATGTGATCTCTATGATTGGTAAGCAAGAAGAAGTAATACTAAGCGGAGAATCTGCCTTCAGTGGCTTACAGCTGAAATTAGTAGCAGAAGCAGCGCGAATAGTAGAAGTTCCCTCGAGCATTATGTGTGCACTGCTGAATTCGGGTGCATGAGGAATTAGCTCAACATGCGTCTCTTTATGAATAGTGGAATAGTCTTTGATACCTGGGCTCCCTGTTCTAGTTTTAGTTGAAGGGAGTCTTTGCATACTTTATTAACATTGTTTTCTGGTGTGTCATGTCTTTCAAATTGTGGATCAAGTTATGCGATGGGATCTTTTTGTAGTAATTTTGCATGTGTTACTTTTTTTTTGCATCTTCCCTTGATTTGATAGGTTTTATCTTAATGCATTGCTGGCATTCTATGCTCAAACTTCCAACTAGTATCCTGTTTCCTCCCTCCCTCCCTCCCTCCCTCCCTCCCTCCCTCTTGAGTTGCTTCCGCGTGTTGCCCTCTCTTCTCAGGAGATTAACGACTAGTCTGTCCCTACAGTGGGATCTTTTGATTGCATGCGTCATGTGTCCCTATGTCGATGGGGGCTTCCTGGGGAGGACCTGTCTCCTCTCTATCTGTCCTGCTCTACCTCTGCCGTCCGGTTTCACGGAGGAGAGCCATCAGGAGTTGGCTGCTCCTGTTCCTGCTCAGTTGCCGCCAGTTCCTCTACTAATTGTCCCCATGCTCTAGCTCGACCAGTTCTGCCTCTGCCAACAGAATCCTTCCTTCTGCACTTGCCCATTTTCCGAGCTTATGCTTCCAAGTTCTAGCCTTTGGCGCCCCTACCAATTTCCAATTCCTAGATAACTGAGTCTGGAAACCCAGATCAACAAAACTGCTGGATGCTGTTTTGCTCTCATCAGGGTGCTCCGAAAGAATCTCCCGATGCGACCATCACAGGCCAGAGCACTGGTAATCAGAAGCATTAACTTGAGTAGACTAGACTACTGTAACGCGCTGCTGCTAGAGTCTCCAAAGTACCTAATTGAGAGACTGCAGAGGGTCCAGTCAGTGGCGGCCAAGCTGGGTTTATCAAGACCAAGATACTCATCCGCCTCGCAAGCGCTGGCAGAGCTACACTGGCTCCCAGTGTCAGAAAGGATAACGTTTAAATCCCTCTGACTTGTGTTCAAAGCTCTGCATGGTGCTGGACCTAAACACATGCAGTACAAATTTGCATGATATGTCCCCACCCGGAGTCTACGCTCATCCTCGGCCAATCTGGTTACGGTGCTCAAATTCACAAAGATAACAATCAGGTGGGAGAGCTTTCAGCATTGCGGCTGCAAAACTTTGGAATAAACTCCCTATCAATATTAGACAGTCAGAAGAGCTGATGCAGTTTAGGAAAGGAGTCAAAACCTGGCTCTTTTCCAGGAAATGAACCATCTCCTAATCAGCCTGCCTCGATCAATCTGCTCACGGCCGTTTATGCATCCACGGCTGATTTGAGCACATGTTCGATAGCGCCAGGATACCATTTGGGCGACAGTGCGCTTTACAAGTGCTTAATACATACATACATACATACATACATCTCCCGCTCGGCTAATACTAATGCCAGATCCTGGAATTTCGCTGTTGTTTTGGTCTTGGCTTCATGTGGGAACCAGCCCAGTATGAGGTGCTCCGGGGTGCGCAGGATTTCTTTATCTACAAATGCTCCTAAGATGTGAAGGCTCTCTTCCCAGAATGGAATCAATTTTGGGCAGTCCCCGAACATGTGCAGTATGTGTGCCTCTCTAAACCCACACCTAGGGCATGCCGCCGCCTCAACATGGAAGTGCTTTCTGATGCGTGCAGGAGTGAGGTAGGCCCTTTGTAAGATGTAATAGTTAATAAGTTTAAACCTCGCATTTCTGGTTGCTTTTAATGTTCTCTCGACTATACTCTCCCAGGCCTCCTCCAGGAGCGGAATCCCTAGATCTTCCTCCCACTGCAATCGCTCAATCGGTTTCTGAATGTCTGGGCTCATGCCTCCATATAGGAAAGAGACAGTTTTTATCCTCCCCGCCGATATGGCGATATATCGGCAGCCGTCTAGTGCCTGGGGATTCACGGTTCCTGTCCATAATCTTTTCTCATACTCATGGTGATTGCCCTATGTAGTAGGAAGTGACCCTGAGGTAGATCATATTCAGCCCAAAAGTTCTCGAAGGGGCGCATTTCTGAGTTGTGGTGTAAGTCCCCCGTTCTCTGTACTCCGGCCTCCTCCCAGTCACCTATACCCGCCCAGCTCCCCCTATGCAGGAGGCCACAAAGTAGCAGCAGCGGCAGCTCAGGCGAGTATGGGATTCTATGATTCGCACATTGGAGGTACCTGGACCAGCACTTAATGATCATCTTGGTTTCCATAGTGTCTTGTGTCGTCTGCCTTCGTCCTCGCAGTACCAGTTTAGCCTGCTCCGCGTCTGTTGGCGCGAATGGATACTGGGTCCGTTCCGGGTTCCGCCATGCTGCCAGCCACTGGATCAGCCAGTTGAGCTGCGCCGCCGGGTAATATAGCTCTAGATCTGACACCACCAGTCCACCTGTTGCCGAAAATCGTTTCAGCGTGGTTAGGGCCACTCGCCTGCTGCCTGTTCCCCAAGGGAACAATGTGATCATGGAATCCAGGTCCTTAAACAATGCCCTTGGGATCCATACTGGGAGGGCCCCGAAAAAGTACAACAGTCTGTGCAGGGCCACCATCTTCAGTAGGGCGACCTGGCCAGCCATAGACAATGGCAGGGTTCCCCAGAAGCTCATAAACGCCCTCAGAGAGCTTACTGCGCTGCCCACGTTGCCCTCTAGCAGGTCCGCTGTTTCATGGTCGATTCTTACTCCCAGATATGACAGACATCGGGTCTCCCTTTGGAGGTTGTCCAATACCAGGGGCGGTGGTGTGTTTGGCACCAGAGGGAATAGTTTTGACTTCTGGCAATCACCTTTGAGTCCCAACAGGTTGCCAAACTCCTCCAGCATGATCTGCGCACACTGCAGGTCCCTCCCCAGGTCTCAAAGGAAGATCAGTAGATAGTCCGCATATAGTGCTATGTGGTGTTACACGTCTCTCATCAGAAGGCCTGTCCCGGTCTCGCTCGGGAGGCCAACGGCTCCATAGCTAGGGTGAACAGCAGTGGGGAGAGGGGGCAGCCCTAACGCGTTCCCCGATGCACCACCTGCGTTCCAGATATCACTTTACCTGTGCGCACCCTTGCCATAGGGTTGGTGTACAACAATCTCACCCATGCACAAAACCACATCCCAGACCCAATGGCATCCAGCACCACATATAGGAAGGACCACTCAGGGCTATCAAAGGCCTCCTCAATGTCCACTGCGAACACTGCTTCCTCAGGCATGTTGTGATCCCATGAGTCCATGATGGCTAGTATGTTTATCGCTGTGTTTCGCACCGGGATAAACCCGGCCTGATCCAGGTGCACTAACTTTGTCATATGAGGTAATAGTCGGGTTGCTAGGATTTTACTTAGTATTTTGTAGTCCATGTTTAACATGGACAGGGGTCGATATGCTGTACGGTCGTGTGTCGGCTTCCCTGGCTTTAATATTGGTACAATGAGTACTTCGCTGGAGCTCTCTAGCAGTACTGTGGCCTCGCGGGCTGCACTGTACAGTGCAGTTAGTCTAGGAGCCAATTCTTCAGTATATGTCCCATAAAACTCCCCTGGCAACCCATCGGTGCTGGGGGTTTTGTTACATGCCATGTGTTTTATGGCTCCACGTACCTCCTGTTTTGCGATGTCCTCCCCTAGTTCATCAGTCTCTTCTAGTTCTAGTCTAGGTAATTGTGCCCCCTCTAGATATTCTTGTGCTGTGGATCTGTCTCGCCCTGCGGGACTGCAAAATAGTCCTGCATAATATTGCGCAAAGATGGTATTGATTGCCTCTTGGATAAAGCATCTAGTGCCTGCTTGGTCCTCTAATTCCACTATCGGGGAGTTTCTGTTATTGAGGTTAGCTAGCCATGCTAACAGAGATCCAGAATTGTCTCTCTCCACGTGCGCCCTGCTCAGGTATTGTTTATAATCGAAACTTCTCAGGCGCTTTGTTTTCTTTGCTACCTCTTCCCTAGCATCCTTCACTTGTGTCTTCATCTCTGGTTTCCCTGGGCGCTCCTTCTCTAGGTCTCTGAGGGTCGGCTCCACCCCTTCTATCTCCAAGAGGACCGTTCGTCTGATCCCCTTGCATTCTTCTATGCAGTGACCTCACACAACTGCCTTAAAGGCGTCCCACTCCGTCATTGGGGAGGAAGCTGTCCCTGCGTTGTCCTCGAAGTATTGTGTGATTTTCGTTCAGATCCTTTCCCTGAAAACCTTGTCATCTAGCACCTCCGGGCGGAACTTCCATGTTGGGATTACAGGTCGGGTCTGAGTCCTAGCAACACTGGGTTATGGTCTGAGATCATTCGGGCCAGATACTCAATCATGGACACAGCACTCTGCACATCCACTGTGCACAAAAAGGTATCGAGTCGGACATGGAGTTCGTCTATGGGCGAGAAGTAAGAATAGTCCCTATCGTGAGGGTGCAGTCTCCTCCAAGAGTCCAGGAGTCCCCAGTGTTTCTACCAGGCAACGAATGTTCGAGCAGCACGTGTTGTTGCTGAATCGCGCAGCGGGGGATGGAATCTGTCCAATCCTACGTCAGCCACGCTATTAAAGTCCCCTCCTATGAGTGTAGGGCCAGTCAAGTATGGAGCTAATCTACGGGACAACCGCTCAAAGAATGCTGGTTGGTCCGTGTTCGAGGCGTATACACTTATTATGTTTAGGTCTCGTCCATCTAGTCGCCCTCGCACCACCACATACTGTCCCTCCGAGGTCTACTAAGGAGCCCATCACCTGGAAAGGGACCACAGCCTGTACCTAGATCAATGTCCCACGAGCGTAAGCGGAGTATGTGGTGTAGTATGTCTGGCCTCTCCATCACCTCTGCAATGCCCTCCCTTCCTTCTGCGTAAGATGTGTGTCTTGTAGGAGTGCTATTTGCACTCCCCTCTTCCTGAGATAATATAGCACTTTATATTGTTTTGCCATTGACTGCATTCCCCGGATATTCCATGACATGCATTTATATGTATGTGCCCCAGTCGCCATTCTTACTCTCAAATAAACCACTCCCCATTTCCTCCCCAGGTCCCCCCTTTCTGTATGTAGTAGTTTCCCAGTCATCCTGTCTTAACTCTAGCTCTTGGAGGTGCTCTTTCAAATGCATAGAACGCAGATAGTCCCTCAGGCGCCACATCCTTACTTATCCATTGTTCAATAGCCCACCTTGTTGACCCCTTCCACTTTCTCAGGAAGGCCCACTATTCTTATATTATTCCTACGTGACCTGTTTTCTTGGTCTTCAGCCCTGAGTTCTAATGCTCACACCTTGCTTTCCAATGCAGCCATCTGCTTTTCCAAGGCTGAGATGCCCAAGGACACCTCTAACAGCTGTCGCTCGTTCGCTGTTACTCGCTTTGCTAGGCGTTTATGGTTGTCTATTAAAATGCTCAGGTCCACTCCTATCGAGTCTATTTTCGCCTCTAAGCTCTCACTGGAGCTTGTTATTGCTTGAAGAATTTCTTGCAGAGTTGGGGCCGAAGTGCAGTTCGTCTGGGTTTAAGGGTTCTCTCCTCCCTCCATCGCTATCTCCAGCAGGGTTCCTTCAGTGCCCTTCTTCTTCGTGATTTTCCCCATTTCTCACTCACCGTCCGCGTCAGGCCTATGAGTGTGCTTTTCTCAGGGCCTATGCTGCTGTAGCCCGTTCCCCCGTGGGGGTGGGGGGGAGCGCTTCCCTTGTCCGAGCTGGGGATCTTTTAGTGTCTGCTTGTCTGTGAGCCTTTACTGTGCAGGGGTATGGTCTTCCCCCCCTATTTGGCGCCCCTGGGGGCTGTTCTTCCCCGGGCGTTACTGCTCTCTGCTGTGTGCCCCTCTTCAGGGAGGGCTGATTCCCCGGTTTGTTGCGAGGACTCTCACTGCGTTGCGCCAATGTCTTGACCCCCGTTCCATGCTTCGGGGGGTGGGGGGGCTCAGCAGTGCGTGTCAATTATCTCTGAGCTCCGGGGGCTTTTTGTTACTCTCCCGGCTTCTCAGTCGACCAGGCCTGGGTCCGTGTTCTCGCCCCTGGCTTCATCTTCCACCGGTCGTCTCCTGCCTGCGCACTTTGGGAGGGGGGACACAGATGCCCTTTGCTGCCGCTCACGGACTCCGGCCCTCTCCTCCTCTTATTTTCTGGGGGAGGGGGGGCGCAGGTGCTCCCTATCAGCTCCCCCTGCCTTTGGGTGCCTATGTTCTGCTCGCTGCTGAGAAAAGGGAGGGGGTAGTGGTGAGCCTTACTGGCGTGCCCCCTGGTCTCTCATCGTCTCTCGATCTACTCCAGCCCTCACCTCAGTCCTTGGCGCCCGCTCCGCCGTCTGCGGCATCTCACTGGGGTTCCGCCATCTTGGGTGAGGCAGCCGCCTCCTCCGTTCTCTTGGCGTCACTGGTGTTCTCCCTCCTGGGTCCCTCCGCAGCCACTGCTTACCGCACCACAGAGGGGACTCACACTGCTGAGCCCTCTTCTTCACTTGCTACTCTCCGCTCATCTCACTCCGCAGGGTGTCTTCCTCCGCAGCCAATTC
Source organism: Lissotriton helveticus (assembly GCF_964261635.1). NCBI lineage: Eukaryota > Metazoa > Chordata > Amphibia > Caudata > Salamandridae > Lissotriton > Lissotriton helveticus. Next base: position 1,858,538,974 of record NC_136061.1, on the reverse strand, counting down.
AGCCGCGGATTACCTTACCTTCACAGCTCGCTGATTCTCTGCGCGCCTGCTACTCGCTGCTGCTCTCCGGGGTCCAGAGCAGCCTGCCGCCGTAGTATGTGGCAGGCTCCCTACCTTTTCAGTGGTGGCAGCTTCCGGGGGCAGTCTCAGGTGTTGGGGGTTCTCTTCAGTTGCCGTTGGACGCTGCCATTTTGAGGAGACGCGTTACCTCTCTCGGTCGAGCTCTCTCAGGCGCGCTGTCTCGGGCGCTCGTTTTGTTGCCGCACTGCCACTTCTTGTTGCCACAGTGTGCTCCCTCACTTCAGAGGTGGTCCGGATTGTTTCTTGGGTCAGGTTTGGCCCTAGGTGGGGGTCATGATGGATCGTGATGGCGGTTGTTTGGACGGAGCTTCGCTGCTTACTCCATCTATGCCAGGCCCCGCCCCCTCGATTTGATAGTTCTTGTCACTTTTGATGGAATAATTGAAATTCCTGCCATACAGGTCTGTACTTCTAGGTGGTTTTCATTACATCAGGAACCTTTGTGCTTACTAATATATAGGATAAGCAGAGAGCAAGAGACTGGGGTCAATGGCAGTACCAGAACTTTTGAAACATCTGAGAATAGATTACATACATAGTGGACGATTCCTTTTCTTTCTAATTTTCTCAATTAGATCATATTCTCCTTGGTTTGTTGCTTTTCTTTATTTTCATAATGTACCATTATGATTTATTAATGATTTTAGAATTTCTGTTTGAATTTCGAGACTGAGATCTGAACTGGACATTGTTTTTTCTAGGAATGTGAAGATAGATTCAAGATTCTTTGGAGGGCCTGCAAGGCTTCAGAGTGATAAACGAAATCCCCCGGAGGATGAAGGAAAGTGCTTTAGGGAAAATCAGGCATGCTGGAGAGATACTTCGTTGACTCAGCTCCATTACTAGGTGGGCTATTGAAAAGCTCTAGTGTCTCTTTTGAGAACTTATTCCTGACGGTATGAATTAACGGGTTTCTGTCTGTATCAGGCAACGTGAAGTCCAAAGGAGGAGCGAGCGATAGTGCGTTCTCTGTGGGTTGCTGGAGTGTGATAAAGGGGGACAGTGAATTGTTGTCACCTGTATTTGGTGGAACTTTGGGTGGACAGGCACTCATTTGCTACTGAGACAGGATTATCACGTTGATCAGAAGTTGCGCCACTGTTAATTTTGGGTGGAATGATTTCAGTTCCTGGTTTGGAAGATGTTTATTTAATAAATAACTTGGGCGACGATCTTGCAAACCTATGAGTAGGGATTTTTCCCTCCCTCACTTTATCATTTGCACTCCAATTTATCTCTTCATTTAGACAGTACGATTTCTTAGTTCTTTGAGGATGAGTATGGAACTCGCACTTTCAATTCAGATGACCTTTGTTAGAGAAGGAGGCGAGCCAAGACAGTTGCCACTTTATTTAATAGATTGAGTCTTTCTAAGAGTAACATATGTGTAACGACTGGTAGAGGAAAAGAGAGGACACAGAATATTAAATCAATAAAGAACTGTGATGAGGATTTCCTCAATAGACTAGATGGATATATCAGATGTTATAACTAAATTAACAAGAAAGCCAACCAACTCACCTCTCCCTGAAAAGACAGTCATCCCCACCTACACCCACTAGCCAGAATTAAAAAAATCATAATAAAAGATCTGGAGATTTTTGAAGCGTGAGTGTTGCCAGCAAACTTGCAAGTCTGTCACTGAGAGGAGGTTATTCCAAATGTATCCACTGAGTAAGGTTTCAGGGGTAGTTTCTGTAATTCCGCCTCATATTGAGTGTAAAATGTGCGTAAGAAATGTGTATTGTAAGAGTTATGTGCCTTCCCAAGAAGGAGGCACAGCTCGCAGCTCTCTGTTGCAGAGAGCACCAAGAATGGGACAGCAGACTAATGCACCAGGTGGGGAGGGGCATATGCCCGGAATCCCCCCACACTCTACAAGTGCAACAACAAACAGCCGCAGTAAGATCAGCCGGTGCAGCGGACCAAAAAAAAGAGGGCAGCGGAGTGGAGAAGCTGAGGAGGAAAAATAAATTACTCAGAAACCCAAACCATAGTGTAGAAGGAGCTGGAGAGTCCCACTGCAGGCTTTGCGTCTCCTACAATGATTGGGGCTGCACTTACTGCTTTCCTGGTGTTGTAAGCAGTCGGAAGGTATGAGCACAATCAGGCTTCAGAGAGAAGTGAAATGCCAATGATAGTCACTGGTCAAAAAAGACCGGGATCTAGGTGCAATTTGTGGTTGACCATGATGGAACACGGGTCGGATGTACCAACCAGGTTCATCCTAGTTAAAGATGTCACCTTCTAACTTAGTCATTTAGGTCCCAATCCACCACAGAAGCACATTTCTAAAGACCCCCCCCAAAAAAACATCAGGTAGACAATTAGAAACCAATAGGTTGTCAGACATTTTTCTAGCTAGTCCCATTCCGCAGATACAGTATTAGTATTTTAATCTGCCCTCTGGTTTTCTTCACAGGCCAGCTAGAACTGCCACAATGAACAAATAGCTTTGGCGTACTAGTTGCTGTACGGACATCTTAACATTACATTTCTACATGTCCAACTTTTGAATACCATATACTATGCATTGAGGCACAAGGCCTACATAGAAGTAACTTATTAATATTTAAAAGGGAGGTTTTGACTTGCCAAAAGGGTTTATTTTGACAGGTCAGAATTTTACACTGATGCAATCAGGCTACACAGGATAGTCCTGAAGCCATGATTGCACAACCACAGTAGTGAACGGCACAATAAGTGCATGGACCCAGCATTGTATCCTATGCAGATGACACCCAGCTTATTCTTTCCCTCGCAAAAGACCCCAAACCTAACAGAGTCAGCTCCCAAGAATGAATGAAAGATTTCACAGCTTGGATGAGCAGCAGCTGCCTGAAACGCAACTCGGAGAAGACAGAAGTCCTAGTCCTCAGACGCTCCCCCTCTGCGTGGGACACCTCCTGGTGACCCTGCGCCTTCAGCACCTCCCCACCCCCATGAACCACGCACGGAACCTCAGCATCATACTCAACTCCTCCCTCACCATGATCTGACAGATCAATGCGGTCACCTTCACCTGCTACAACACCCTCTGCATCCTCTGCAAGACCTTTAAGTGGATCCCCCATGTAGCCCACGCACTCATAACAAGCAGACTGGACTATGGAAACGCCCTCTGAGCTGGAATCAACAAATCCCTGCTACACAAACTCCAGACCATCTAGAACACCACGGCCAGACTCGTACTCGGCATCCCATGACATGAGCAAATCACCCAACACCTGCAAGACCTCCACTGGCTCCCCGTTGAGAAGAGAGTAACCTTCAATCTACTCACCCACGCCTTCAAATCCCTCCACAACACCGGACCCAAATACCTCAACGAAAGATTCTGCTTCCATGTACCCAAAAGGAACCTCCGCTCCGCCGCCCTCGCCCTAACAGAAAGCCTGCTCATCGGCAGGACCAGAGCAGGTGGAAGAGCCTTCTCGTACATCACGGCCAAAGCCTGGAACGAGCTCCCAGTCAACATCAGATGCTACTCTACTCTGCACACCTTCAGGAAGAGCCTCAAGGCCTGGCTCTTCGGCAGAACTGGAGTTGCACCCCTCCCCCACAGCACCTCCCCCCCAAGCACCTTGAGTCCCTCACAGGTGAGTAGCGTGCTTTAAACCCACTGATTGAAGTGCTACAGTCTGCTAGCGGCATTCAACTTTCATTCCCTGGGTACACCTTGTACCATATATTAGTGCCTTATAAGTAAGTTAAATATAGTAATAAAATATATGCCGATACGTCCATGTCTAAACGGGAAGCACAGGATCTTTACTACTGGTTAGCAGGTGTAAAGTGCACAGAGTTTTACAGCAGCAAAAATATAGCATCCAGAAAAAGGCAAAATATCCTGGGTGACAACGCAGAATAGGCAGATTTCCTACACCGAGCAATCAGCATGGCAGTATTGTAGGGAGAACAATGTTTAACAATGTTGTCGTTGGGATAGTGTTATCAGCATCTCGACACACTGGGGACCCATTTGTACAGTCTATCATCTGGATGTCAGACACCGTGCTTCACAGCAGAAGAGTACAGCTGCTTTAACAGGATGGCTGCCAGTAGTCTTCCAAAGCAACAGCTATATGCTTCTCTTCTAGATTGGCATAAGGTCTCCTCTGATAGATGGTCTCTGAAGCTGGTGAGTCATCCTGGGCTCAAAGTAGGTCAACTTAGTAGATGGGAGCGGGCGTGACCTCAAGCTCACCCACAGACACTGTCACTACTGGGCTTCCAAGATAATGAACTGCAACAGGCATGATCAGGCTTCCTCTCTAGCTGGGACCCACAAAGTTTCTGAGTACTCGCTGGGCACTTCTCTGCAGTAGCCTGACTCTCAGTCAGCATACTGCCCACCACTTGGTGATGTCTGATACAGGATGAGTTTGTCTGAAAGTTCAGGAGCTGAGCGGCTTATGGAGGTAGGCATGTTGGTTGGCTTTCGCCTATGTTCTCCACTTTTCCCCCGGTAAACTTTATCAAGGAAGAGATTGTTATTGCTAAGTAATCCTTGTCCATCTCCTTCTCCATTTACACTTTTGGAAAGTCAAGCTAGAAGCATGCATTTTGATAGTGTTTACTTTTATTGGTCTTGGACTAGACCTATTCCATCTTAAGAGCAATTATTACAAAAGACTACTGCAACCTTCAGGATAGAGCAGACATACAATCAATTGAACCAAGGCTAAACAAGTAACAGAGTACAGTATGATGGCTCAAAGACCACTTAAACTATAGATCCTGATGGGTGGAATAGGAGAACAAGGCATCTCAATTTACCATTAGGAAATATTGGTGAAGAAACTTTCAAGAACTGTAGGGAAGCTTGAGGACAGATGCCAGAGAATGAGTCAGTAATTTGGAAAGGGTGTACCATTACCAACTGAAAAAGCACACCCGGGTTAGGCCTCAACATAGTTCTAAGAGAAACTCTGCTAAATCACTAATAACTGAGGCACAAGCAACAGGCAAATTCCCTGTTTTGTAGAAACAACAATATTAAATTCAAGAAAACAACAAAACACTTTTCCTCAAAGCACATTAGAAAATAAAGAAAAATGTAATGAGCAAAAAGAAACCAAAACAATTAAAATCGGATAAGCGGAACTAAAGTTGTGCATTTTTAAAGTACTGTGGCAAAACAAGCTTTGAAAATAGATAAAGAGGCAATCAAAAGTATCAGTTTAAGTTTGACCAGAACCTAAGTGAGATTTCAGGTCGTCTGTAATACAGCAGGGGTCAGCTACACTAAGTGGGTTCCACCGATTTAAGTTTTGACCTTTAGACTTATTATTCTTTTTAGAGTGCAGAGTGTCACAACCCCCTTTTGCACCCCATATGTGGTGAGTCTGGCATGCAGGGCTCTTATGCTACCCCTGGGGCATCTTATGGCGTGCTATGATTCATAGCCTGAGTTTCCCCAATCACCCCGATTCCAGTATATCTGAGCTTACAAGCATTCCCTGAACAGGTGAACCAATGGCTTGTCCAGCTGTTACTAGGGTCTTGGAGTGTTTTCCCTTGTTCACATTTAGATAACACAATATATTTGTTTCCTGTTAACTGCTTTAGTTTGCAAGTATGCACCTGCTCTTCCTTTATGGTCAAAGCCAGTGCACTAACATGTTTCCTTCAGGAATCTTGGAGAACCTTCCAGATTGTCACATGCGACCCATGTCAGGGGATTCAGTTGTATCCATTGGACCCTAAACATATTACATAAACCATGCCCAAACCCTAGCCCATTGCTTGGCCTATGCTCCTTGAGGAACAAGCTTCCTTCCTACCCACTCACCTGAAGAATCGATTAGACCTGGGTAGCGCACTTCTCGGCTGCAGTTCAAACTCTTCAGTTGATTTCCTTGGCTCCAGCTCCCTCGACGTCTCCGCCTCCTGCTCAGCTACTCCAGCTCCTCTGCAACGTCCCGAGTCAAGACATTCTTTGTACTTAGGACATGTTAAAATACTAGGCTAAGCACTTGATATCAGGATAGTGTACACTATCATTTAATAGTAGAAAGCAGGCTGGAGTATCGGTGTCTTCAAGGCTATAGACTTGTCTTCAAGATTCCTTCCCCAGACTTTCCTCAAGTTCACCTTGATTGTTCTTGTTCCAGATCCTTCCTGTACCCTTGGCTTTTGAACTGTGTTTATACAATGACTAGAGATTTTGCTCTGTGTTTCTCTGGTGAACAGTAGTGCCTGGAGAACTCTCCTCATAGCGCTTGATTTATGTATGAACCCTGTACCGAGATCTATTTTGAACTTATCCATGAAAGTGTCATTAACTCAAATCTATGTTTTGAGTGTCACACTTGGAGTGCCAGTAGCTCCAATCTGTATTTCAAGTTATTCCTTGGGAAAGTATAGCTCCAATCTGTGGTTTTGGCTATTCTGTTTCCTTGCTGTATTTCTGATAGAGACTGTAAGTGTATGTTACTGAATGAAGTTCATTGTAAATCCATTGTTTGAGAGGCCTGTAGTGTGTTGATGGTAATTGTCTCTTCTTGTTATTTACAGTGCATTGCGTCTTCGCAGGATCAAGAGGTCATGGTCCTGTGCACATCTACCTAGCAGACTCAGAGGGTCTCCAGTTAATGCTATGCTACACAGTTGCTGACCAGAACCTCATGTCTCTCTTTTCTTATTGTGTCCCATCCCCGCTTCACCCCCAAGGGCCTCGCCTTATTTAGGGAGAAGCTATTCCTTCAATGGGCAAGGCCCTGCAGGGATAGGAAGTCCAGCATCAGTTCCAGTATAGTCTCCGCAGTTGGAAACAGGTGAGTGCATGACTCAAAGGCCACCACCAGCAGGGCAAATTGATGTCAGCAAGGAGTTGGGTATGCCATTGTTCAGCTCCTGCTGAAGCCATAGGTGTTTGCGACAGAAGGTCCAAGCATGACAAAGCTGGATTCTATGGTCACAGAAGTTGCTTTGCTGCTGGGATAAATTTGCTGCCTCACCCTGTCCAAAGTTTTATCTTTGGCTGCCAGAATCCACCAGTGGGTCAAGGATTGAAATTTTGGTCAGATGGCGCTTCATGAGACCAGATACCTATATGGTGAGAGAATTTTCAGCACAGCATAAAGAACTAAGCAAGATTAATTCTAGTTTTTTTTGCACACAAAGAGTGTGTTGCTCTGGTTAACGCTCAGCACCTTGTCCTGGTCATTTAGAGGAGGAAATAAATAAATGTTATTCAAAGTTCTGGAAAAGTTCCTCTTATTCACTCTTGAAGCTCTAGATCCTCAGGTTAGACTTCTGGGCAAACACTCCCTCTCCATCCAGGGCTCCCATAGAGTCTAGTCCTCAGTGGTCAGTGGGGACTTCTTCAAATCAGGAGGCCTACTGCTTATTGTGACCTTGTTATAGGTAAGAGAAGGTCATCCACTTGCTCCTTGGAGAGCAGTTCCAGTTCCTTGTCCCTTGAATGACTGAGTCTTCTTTCTTCCAGATCCCAGAGTCTTTTTCATTTTAAGAGATTCCCTTCCTATGCCCATGAGCATTCTGTGGAGTCGGTAATGGGGTGCTAGCCTTTTCAACTGCACTAGCCAGAGATAGGAGAATTCCTTACACTCAGTCCTGACTATTTTCTTGCAGAATCCCCACCTTCCTTATCAGCACCTCCTCTCTTGGCTTTATGCAAATTCGCCAAGAGTCCCACAACCAAGATGGTTTCCTCCATCTGCAGCAGCTCTGGCTAGTATTCTAGTATTTCCCCTCTGGAGGGGAAGAGTAATCTCCTCTGACAAGACTAAAACTGGTTTTCTCTCCTACTGAGTATAGAGCCCAACCGTCTGAGGTGGGACTGAAAATGAATGGTAGCAATTGTTTACTGCCCCATTTGGCATTTTTGTGTCAAAGAAAAAACAGTGAAAGCTGTGTTTCTTTTTCTAGCTGTGTTCTCGCCCTCCAGATGGCTAATCCCTGCTAAGTGACTACTTGCTGGCATCCTGCTGAGAGAATCCCAGCTACTGTCCATCAGAAGTGCAATTGTTAACAGGGTTCTAAATCTATTTATTCTCGAGCAGCCCAAAGTACACTTTCTTAAAGTTACATTTCTATTAAAGTTATCAAAAAACTACGTTCGCCATTTAATTAGGTTTAAGAAACTAAGTAAAAAAATATTTTTTTCAATCAGTTTTTGATCCCAAACGCAGATACGAAATAGGAATTTTCATCTGACCTGTTCCTGGAAAATGGAGCTTTACATGCAAGGTGAAAATATAATTTGAGTAATTGATCACAGGGTCGGCAAGTTATTGCCATTGGTAGTATGCCCAATTTAATGTATTAAGCATCTAGCCTTGATGTCGCTCATGGCCCACTTTAAGAGTGATGCAGCAAATATATAAAATGGGTCTTTCTACAAGGCAAAGGCACTTTTCCCTGCCATATATCACTGCAGCCTGAGCGACATGGTACTCTCTGAATCCACATATACGGGTGGTGTAAATACACACTATGACATTTAACTTTCAAGCGACTACCCTTCTTGTGCCATTCACCATTTCCGTACAGGAGAGTTAGGTGACACCAGTGTACAGCACATGTTTTCGGGGGGGAAAAAACACAAACGTTGCCACTGTTTAAATGTGATATACGACAAGACAAGAAAAAGTGCGAATGCAATGACGAAAACAACAGGTGAATGAGGGACAGCTGAAAGTCGGGGTTGAAGTGCTAAACGAGTATAACAAAAATCTGCATTGTTTCCCAAAAAAACATGTTTGAAGTAAAGTGTGTGTTTGCTTGTTCTTAATTGAACTCAGAAGTGGCTCTCGAGCAACAGTGCAGATGGCCATCTGGGAATGATAAGCAGAGATGTAATCTGAGGTGTGGTGGTGATCAAAGTATGGCACAGACTCCCAAGAACTGCTGGATTAAACGCCAAACAGCGTCCTTTGGTCTCGGCAAACCTGCCTCCGTCAAAGTAATATGCAGTAGTCAATCATACCATGCAATAAGCCTAAATGAGGACAACATGGCTCATCCCTATTACCTGCCTGCTCGCTTTATACAATCAGATAGCATAGTGTCCTAGCCAACAAAGTTTACAGGCAAAAAAGGTAACCATGGGACTATGTTTCTTTCAAACACAAGACCATTCTGACCCCAAATGTAAGCTTGGTATGGTAACTCCAGGAAGACAGTACAGGAAGTGGAGAACATGAGTTTATTAATCTATTAGGAGGTTGTATGAAGTGTTGTGCGTCATCTTTCAGCTATGCCCTAACATTCATATATACCATAATGTGCTTTGATAGTAGAAAAACTGGGTAACCAATAAACTACAGGAGCATGGTTCCGACCATAGCTGGTGACTAAAAATAGACAACTTACCACAGAGAGGTCATCACAGCAGGCGGCACAGGTGCAGGAAGCTGCATGAGGATTTAGGAGCTCATCCTACAGCAAGAAAGACAAGATGAAGTAATGGATACAGAACTTGAGCAGGCCTGTCTTGTATAGCAGTTGCCAACACTTACACCTGAAATGGCGCTCAAACTCTGTTCTCGCCACTCTCCTGCTGATCAAATTTGAAATCAATGATATATTTTCATTTGAAATTTGATCAGGATGCAATTACCACATGGATCAGGCTGCACTTATCACATGGACAAAGATGCATTCTTTGATTGATATTATTGTGTTTAAAGTGACACTTCATCTACATTGGCACATGATTCTGAGATTGGCTTAAACTCATTGAGGTTAAAAAGTGCATCTCTCCATTAAGAAATGACTTACACACAACTTGCATCAAGATCGAGGCTTGCAAAAAATCCTCTGCAAAGGGCCAGCCAGGGCATACATTCATTTGTGGTTAACCCCTTCGGTTTCATTTCTTTATAATCAAGACTGTAGATAGCTGACAATGTTATTATTTAAAATGATACCTTAACAATCTTATAAAGTTATGAGATTTTATTTGGAACAATTGAATATAAAAAGAGGGCCACCTTTGAAGGCTGGCGTGTACGAGGAACAGGAGGCACTACACGCTTCTTTGGGCACAGAAATGCGCATGAAGGCCAATAGGATTGAGGCCTGATGGAAGAGGACTTCCTTAATGAAAGATACCTTTTCTGAAATTGCCCGAGTAGGGGAATAGAAAGAGCGCGGGAGGGAACAGGAAACCGCGAATTAAATTGGTTGCGCTGTTGGCAGGCTTAATAGACATTGAACTAACGAGGAGTTACATGAGGTTATAACAGCTGACAAAGAGTGTCAAATAGACGACAGGGGGTGGAAGATAGAACCACTCATAATAGTGAGTGTCGCCCTGAAGAAGTCCCACGTGAACAGTCCCACTCAAGATCACGCGCTCCCCCCAAATACATGCGGACCCTTGCTCCGTTCATCATGCCGATCCTCTGCTTAGTTTGCACCCCCTTTCATCGGATTGTAGAAAATTGTGGGGATCCTCTGAATTCGTACATCAATGACTCATCCCCCCCTGCCTGACCTCAAGATGGTCCCCTCAGTCATTGACTCTGAACTCTCCATCAACAGCTGAGGCCCAGCCATTTTGACTGATGCCCGGTGGTGCTACCTCGCGAGCTAAAGGGGAGATGGGCTATGGATTCCCTCCTTGGCCATCACCTACTCAGCCGGTCCTTGGGCAAACTCTCCTGCGTCTCTCCTGACCTTATCTCCCTACTCCCCCTTCACCCTACCATTCTACTCTTCTCTTCTTTCCAGCTATTGACTCCTGCCCTCACCCGTCCTTGCTCCTTGTTCCCACCCTGTTTATCCACTGGACTTTCTTATGTGAACTTTCCCTCGTCAGTTGAGACCTAGCTATTTGACTGATGCCTGATGGAGCTACCCTGTTTAGCTAAAGGGGAGATGAGCTGTGGATTCCCTCCTCGGTCGTCACCTACCCAGTCGGTCTTTGGGCAGACTTCCATTCGTATCTCCTGCCGTCTTTTCCCTCATGCTCCCCCTTCACACTTCCCACCCTCCTCCCTACTTATCTCACCTTTATTTCCTCTTTTAATGAGTTGTTTATTTTTGACGTAATATGTAATTGTTATCATTTTCTGTAACATTGTGTAACCGAATGTAAAGCGCTCTGATACCTACGGGTCTAGCCAGCGCTATATAAAACTCATTAAATAAATAAAAAAAAATCTCCACATTTTCTACCACTTCATTGATTCTGGGGCGTAAATGCTTAGAAAACATGGTGGCTATGTTAAATATAGGTAATCAGTGACAGTGTCCTTTTCTATTGCTCATTACAGTTTTTTTCTTATTTTTAGGCTTAGATTACATCTAATTTTTAGGCTTAGCTGTCTGTTAAAAAACATATTGCTAAAAATGCAAATTCATAGACTTCTTATTCGATGACTTTCCTTTCTTGTGTTTCGCTCACACTTGCGAAGCATAGGTTCCTTGCAATCCTTTTGTTTGGATAAATTATATTTTTCCATGGTTCCCCATCAGGGACCTACCTTTTTTTTGTTTCTGAACTCTATTGGCGTGCATGGATTTTCTTGCTTTTTGTGTGTGGCTTCCTACTCAAATCCGAACTCCTGTTCAACTTTTTTTTGTCGTTTTTTTTTCCTCACACCGCCCAACATCTTTGTTTTTCTTCTACCCCTCTGGTCTCCTTCGCTCACGCTGCTCAGTGGAGTTTACTTGTTCACAAGCTCCTTAATTGCTGCCATTCCCTCACCCCTTGAGTTTTTAAAAAAGTGTTTTTCTTTTTCTTTTCCTGATCACTCCTTTTAAATATTGCACTTTTGAGCACCTTTTATAGTTTTGTAATTTACCTGATAGGCATACGCTATCTTGGAACGTTAAATAAATTAAAAAGTAAAAAACATGCCCTCCTCAGGATCTTGACATATATGTCTATGCAGAGTGAAGCATGCACATGAATTTATCATCATTCTCAGGTTGCCATGGCATCATCACACATAGGCTTACATTGCGCAATAACACATGTTGCAAGCATCATTACTCTGTGTTTTTTTAGGTTTCGCCTGTCGAAAGCTGCGCAAGCAGCGTTTCGCGTAGGCGAAATCTAATGTTAGAACAGTATGGGGGACTTGAACCCACCCCTTCTTCCATTGGCTAGCTCCATAAATGGAGGCTAGCCATTGGAAGACATCGTTGTCAATCACTTTTCCCGGTCAGAACGCGAATCGTGGGCGTTTGACTCTTTTTTTAAGTCCCGCCCCTTTTTGCCGTGTGTCCCGGGCCGCGCTGTGATTGGCTGCCGGCCCGGGACACCCCCGTGACGTCATTCCCCAGGCCACGCTGTGATTGGCTGCCGGCTCGGGACACCCACGTGATGTCATTTCCCGGGCCGTGCTGTGATTGGCTGCCGGCCCAGGACCTGACTTGTTTTCTCGTTTTAGGGACGTGCTTATTTCCTTCCCCATTGTCCCCTGTTTTGACTTACACAACTTTTTTTTTTTTTTTAACTAGGTAAACGGTTCTTCAAAAGCTGCACATGGTGTGAAATAACACACTTTAAAAGTAATCAATCAAAATTCAGTACTCCCCACACCCATCAATAGAATTTGAAGTGCAAATCCTCCTGTGGTGGACTCTGGAAAATGCACGGCTCATCAGCCAATTAAACACTGCGCATGGTGACGTCGTCCTCCAGATCAGTCTCTCTTTCATGAAAAGGTTAAAAGTACAGGCAAGTGTCCTTTTTTGTGTTCAACACATTTTTCCCAAGTGAAGCATGTCATCTCTGATTCCTGTGGTGACATAGCTTTTACACATGTGGGCTGCATTCATTGCTGCCTAAAAGGAGCCCACAACGTAGCAGTAAAATCCATCTATAGGTTAGCAAGGGACTGTTGCATCTAACCAAAAACCATGCAAACAAAAAAGAAAGGCTGTTTCCTTTGGTGCAAGTTTGCTTCGGGTTTTTACGGAGGTAATACTGCCTTGTAAAATACAACCCTGCTATACAAGTGGGTATCACGAGGGCCGTGCTAGAGGCGGGACACGAGTAATTTGGTGGTGGACGGAGGAGCCTGAGACCAAGTTACTGTGCAGCAGACTGCAAATGCTGACTGGCTACTGCAGCGGTGATTTCATCTTCCCTGCAGCAAGGTGCAACTAATATCTGCACATTATAATGCCTCTCACTTTCCCTCAGCCCGCTTCCTTACGCAGATCAAGTTAAGTAAAGTGCGACCCCAGTCACTTGATATTTGTGTCATGAAAATCTGTCAATACGGTGACAAAGCACAGTTCAGGTGATACGTGGAAAACTGGACGTCCTGGGCAGGCTGTGGCATACTCCTCTTCCTCATGGCAAAGGTCTCATTGTTTCCTTGTTGGTAATATTTTCTGCGCATCTTAAATAAACATGAATATATATTATATAAAAAATCCTTTTGTTATTCATCATCAAAGTTCTGACTGAGGAGAAAAGTTCTCATTCTTCTCACATGCGAAATATGCCTGGATGACCAAGCCCTCTGGGAAGCCCAACGCCTTCAGCCTCTCTATTGCTTCCTTCTCTTGTGGTGTGACTTACACAACTTTCGAGCCCCCCGACATTCTCGTAAACTGTCGGCCTGGCACACTTGCTGTTTTTTGTATGTCCATGTATGTTGGAGTGCGACCCATGACTTACACTTGCTGTTTTTGTCTGGCAGCGGCTTCGTCGTGTTTCTGCGCAGCAGAAAACACCCCAGGTGGTGGCATAAATATGTGTCTCTTTGAGAAGACGGAAAGGGGGGGCGGGTACGAGGGGTCGGGTCAGGGATGCTCGGGTCAGGTCAGGTACTTGAAAGTGTGCGCAGAGAACAGAATATTGACTTCACTCCTATTATATGTGAAGGCTAATTGCGCCACAGGTCACACAGAGCGTCGGAAGCCTCGGGGTGGAGCATTAGGGTGATCCCAACCCTCGGTTGTCAGAGGGAGATGGTACATGGGTCGCCCTGCTCTCCAGGAGCCTGGAAATGGTGAAGAGGGAGCGAGATTTTAAGGCGTCTGAATGTCGGCAGCGCCAACTCAGCATTTCATTCTTCAAAGCGGAACACATTGAATAATTGTAACAGCGGTAATTTGTAGCACCTAGCAACGTCAAAGGGCTACGCAAAAACCATTGCTATTATTACAAATATCCAATGTCTACTTGAACGTTTTCTGCTCTATTTTCTTGTTGCAGCAGTCTGCTATTCTGGTTTCATGGGGGATTTTTTTTAGAGGTCATGTATGTATCTGACGGTGCCTGCCTTATCGTGACGTGAGGCAGTTCTAGATCTTTTGTTTCGTTAATTAGACTGTCCGTTTTTTAGTCACACCAATCAGCTCTAGGTCGGGTATTTCATTAAAAGACAATGTGCAATCGGCTAATGTCTGGCAGTTCTCGTCCGTGTGTTTTATTATTTGAAATACTCTACTTTAGGTTAATGTCCGGTAGTTCTATTCTTACATTTTCTAGCCATGGCCCAGCCAGTAAGTCCACTTGGATCCGCAGACATGAAGCTGAAATCGCCACTGGGAAAATGTTCTCATGCCACTGAAAGGGTGAGATTTTGATCGATACCTTATATCTATTGATCCAAACCTCGATCTGGTCGACTGAACCTTTATTGCCTGTCTTGGAAGGAAACAGTACACCTATCTGCAAATTAGTTCACCCAAGAAAGGACTCTACTCTCAAAGATCACGGACAACTTCTAGGTTTCAAAAGTTTATTGTAAAGATATAATGAGCTGCAAATACAAGCATCTCAGAATGAGATTCACGAGGTACACAGGTCCAATTACATACATGTGCTCTCGAAAAGCCCTCAGACGAGCAACAGAAATCACTAACACAAGTTCCAAAAATAGCAAAGCTATCAGCATAGACGCATATCTCTCCTTCATTTAGGTTGGAGGAAAACAAACACAGGTTAGGCGTCCCTACCCTGTTCTAGATGGTATCCCTACTTAACCAAATCCCAACCTAACAAAGGTGTCAGCAATGAATGACCCCCAAGGGAAGTCACCCACTCTAAGTCTCTTGGTGAAAACCTAAAGTTCTCCAGTCATGACCCCTCACTGCCTACCCATCCGCTCTCTAAAGGGTCCTCAGGTCTCTGCTCTAACTCCACCCAGGGGTGCTGTCCCTAATACAAAACAGTCAACAACATTTGAGACGCCCCTTGCGAAACGCCTCTCACGTGGTGCAACTTCAGGCTTTTTCCATGATGCTTTGTATTGGGCCTCAGACGTTAGAGTTGACCTTGCTTCTCAGTCTCTTCTCCGGCCCGCTGATACCCCTTAAACATTCCAGAACCCTCCTCCATGTCTGGGCCGTCTACTGAACAGACCTCTATTCATTCACTTATAATTGGATCCCCCCTTTCCTGTTGCAGACAGATATCTGCCGCCAAGAACCCAACTCTCATAGACTTCTAAAAAAAGCTTGCAACATTTCTCAGCCCAGACATGTACGTGTAAATCAATGCTAAAACATCTCAGGCCTACAATATTTCACATTATGATTATAGCATTCAATTTCTTCATTTAATTAAAGCATGTTAAAACTCTTATTCTATTATTTAGAAAACATTACTCTAAATCATGGCCCATTAATGCAATGACCAAAAACGTTAAACAATCTGTGTCGTGAAAAGAAACACCTTCCCTTTTAGCTCCAGCTCTGGCCCTGAGGCCTACCACGTTCTGCGTTTTACCACAGACCATCTTATATGTTAACAGCTACACGACATAGATTCAAAATAATCTCGTCTAATAAAATCATATAATGTCACGCATTTCTGTATTAGTTCCACTTCTACTTAAATCTCTATATTAGCTATACATTTAGAATATAATTTCAGATACTATTAGCACTCATGGCATTTCTCTTCATGAATTATGCTCTCTATAGGTAAGTGTGATGTACTCATATATTTATATCAGTTTGCGCTCTCTCAGTTCCCCCCTTTGATGACCTCTCGGGGTCATCACTAACATTTAAACTGCAGTTATTGCTGGCATTCTCTGCGCTTCCAGAGCTCTCAGGCTCCTGTACTGATTATCTTGTATGGCAGCCAATCTCTGCAACTGTTCTCTTTGGGCCCTTTCTGACCTTCTTGCTCTGTACCATTTGAATACCCTCACCAATCCCCACAATATTATCCCACAGATCAATACTATGATGATAGGCTTTAGGATATACCAAATAAAGCTTTTGCCCAAGGTGGAAAACCACCCTCCAACTGTACTCATTCCGTGGCCCACCTTTTCCCAGACATTTTCTCTACTCAAGTCTTCGATCTCTTTGTGTATATTAGTTATGTTCTTAATAACTTTCTCAAGGGGTTTTGAAAGGTCTGGAATGTAAGTGCAACATTCCTGAACCTTCAAAGCCTTACAGACTCCGCCCTCTTTTGCTAATAAGACATCTAATGCAAGCCGATTTTGAAGAACCATAGCCCTTATCGATTGCATCTCTCCTTCTACCAGCATTAAGGACTGAGCAGTGCTGGCAGACAACCTGTCGACAACTGTTGCCAGTCGTCTAATTTTAACATCATTAAGGATTATTCCCAAAAGAGGGAACATAGCTCCAAAGACATCTCCAACCATTTCGGCATCACCTACATCTCTCCTTCCCCTCGATGATGTCTGGCCCTCAATGATCAATAAGTCTTGTGCATGATATATTTTGGGGAAGACAATTGCCAAGTAACATGATCCATACCAGTTGTCAGGTAGTCTCACGTAAGCATTTCTTCCACATACAAAATACACATTTGGAATCACTTGCATTCCCTTCAGGAAATCCTTAGTGTAGTACTCTAAATTAAAAGCATGTTCACAGTCAACTTCACCCACGTATACATTTTCATAATACGTTTTGGCTCGGTGAAGACATAACTTTCCTTTCTGCGCTTTATCTAAAGCTATTGGACCACTACTACCCTTTCTCTTGTGTGACTTCTCTTCCTCGGTCCAATCTAATTTCCCTTGTCCTGATTTTTTCAAAATCTTTTGTCTCCTGTAACGATCATCCACCTGCCCTATGAACTTTTTCTCGACTTCTGACACCTTGCATGTCAGATTATTTCTACGGGCATGTGAAGTATCTAAGGTAATCCAAGGAATGAAGAACTTGGCCAATCTGTCTTCACTCTTCCAGTAATCCCATTTATTCATCTGCTTATAATTCGGGACTTCTGGCAACACAGAATCATAATTGGAGAAATAGTATTCAAAACTATCTCTCTCATAAAATATACTAAGCAATAAGCTACATGTAATGCCATATGTCAGAGGGAGGTGATGATATCGAATTCCTTCATCTACAGACGCAGGCAACTGCATGCAGACGTAACAATCCTTAACCTCCATGGCATCCACGTATTCATACAAAAGTTTAGCATAAGCATTTGACCTAAAGTCTCCTTGGGACTCGTCTACATGTAACCTGCGGGCTTCTGCAGCCAATAACGCTTTCTCTTGAGTGTTTTCCCTTTTCTCACCTGCAACAGTGGGTGTAAGTGTTACTACAGAATTCGCATCAGTTACCTTTACCTCTTCCTCATGTCCCTTTACATAAGAAATTGTTACCACTAAAGCTATTAATATTATCACTCCTACTATTAGTGTACCTATTATACATTTAGCTCTGCGGTTCGGGGTGCCGGCCTCCATTTCGTCAGACAATCTAGCTTTTCCCTTTCTCTTTGCAAAAAAAGTTCTTTTCCTCTCGTTCCTTTACAGTCTCTTTCAATCCTTTTTTGTCTTTAGAATCCACACAGCTGGAGGCTGACAGCCTTTTTCGCAAAAAGTCCTTTCACAGTTCAAAAAGACAACCCTAGCCCTTCTCCATCCACTCAAGGGGTTCCCTAAAATTCTCTGCTTCCTGGGCGCTAGGTAATCTTCTTTTCTTCTGCTTGCTTTATTTACAAAGTCCTTTAACAATCGACTATTAGATTTGTGGTTGCAGCTTCAATAGCATAGTTCAATATTTCCATGCGAAGAGTATGCTCTTCATGTGCTGTTATCGTGGTACCAAAGTCGGGGAATTTCAATTCTGTAAGAAACATGTGTTTTAACTTGCTGAGGCGGGGAGGTCTGGGGAGCACGAATGTTAGTGACCCTTCTTGTTCGACACCGGGTACCAACAGTTGTATTTCCACGGTGATAATGGGCTCAGAACTGGACACCACCACCGCTCGGATCCTCCCTGTCTCCGGTTTCACAGACATTTGTCGCCAGATATGTCCACTCAGGTGTGGAGTATCTTCTGTTAGGCACACGCACTCTTCTTGACCTTCTTCGGTCCGGTGCCTCAGCGCCCTGAGCACCTTCTTCTGGGTCTGAGTCTTCTGATATCGGAGGAAGGGTTGCTTCTGGAGTTGACCTCAGGCTAGAACTTCTTCTTTGCGGCCAATTTGCTTCTCCACGTGCCCTTCTACTCCTTCTCCTTCTGGTCTGTTCTCGCTCTCTTTCAGACCTGTCAGGGTCAGACTCGTACTCCCAGCTGTCTTCTCCTTCTGTAGCGTCTTCTGTTTCGCTGTTGTACTGACCGTCCTCAGCTTGGTCAGACTCGTTCCCTGCTTCTACTGGCACCTCTACAGCTTGGCTAGCCCCCTCTATGGCTTCTTGGTCCTCAGCTGGACGTCCATCCGAGAGAGGAGCTGTTTCCAGAGGTGCTGGAACCCTTTTCGTATGCGACGCGTGTATCCAATTGGGCAGGCCTCCCACCTTTACAGCTGTACTTGTGATCAGGATGACCTGGTAGGGCCCACGCCAACGAATATCCAAGCAGCTTCTTCTCACATGTTTCTTCACCAGGACCCAGTCCCCAGGATACAGGTCATGGCAAGGGCCCTGGCACGCTGGAACCTCTGCAGCCTGCACCTGAAGGGACACAGAACGCATGGCGTCAGACAGCCCCTTACAATAGTCCAGGATCATATCATCTGTGATATTTAACAGTGCAGTAGCTGGAATAGATGGCAGCCTCATTGCTCTCCCCATTAACACCTCATGTGGTGACAACCCTGTTCTTCTGTCTGGGGTACTACGAAGGCTCATGAGTACCAATGGCAGGGCATCAGGCCAACTCAGGGTCGTTGAGGAGCAAACTTTCGCTATTCTGGACTTGATCGTGCCATTAATTTGTTCCACAATTCCTGAGGCTTCTGGTCGGTAACTGCAATGGAGCTTTTGGTCTATATTCAGTGCAACACAAATCATCTTCACAAGCTCGCTGTTAAAATGTGTTCCCCTATCTGATTCCAAAAAGGCCGGCACCCCGAAACGAGGGATAAGTTCTCTAAGCAGTAACTTAGCCACTGTGAGGGTGTCGCACCTACGTGTAGGGTATGCCTCAACCCATCTGGAGAACACACAAACAACCACCAGGACATAGCGGAGGCGGTTGCATCTTGGCATTTCAATGAAATCTATCTGCATTCTGTTGAATGGACCTCCAGACCTTCCTATGTGACTTAGTGCAACTGGTGTTCTTTTCCCTACATTCAGCTGCTGGCAGGTCACACAACGCTGGCACACTGCTTCTGCTGCTATTCTAAACTTAGGATTGTACCAAGTCTGTCTAAACACTCTCAGCATAGCATCTCTCCCTAAGTGTACTGGACCATGTATGAGTCTAGCCATTGGACTCACCATCTCATTGGGCAACACTGCTCTGCCGTCTGCTGAGACCCAAAAATGAGTCTCACCCATTACACATCCTGCCTTTTCCCTTTCTGCTTCTGCAGCATTGATGCACTTTTGAGCCTTCACTGCCTCATCCCACTGCTTCATGTACTCATTTAGTTCTTGAAAGGACTTTCGTCCAGATCCCCTCAGATCCATTGGCCATCTGGGGCCCCCAGGATCTCCCCCTGGGTCCCCTGCTGTGTGCATCGGGGTACTCCACTCTCTGGGTATCGGCATCTGACTTGGGGAATTAGTGGTATCGTTCCTCCTTGCCTGCTCTGCTCTTTCTCTGTCTTTCCGCTTCCGTTCTTCCCCTTTTGCTCTCTCTTGGTCATATATCGATATTATAGGACCTATGGTAACAGGTACCTGTAGTGCATCTGGTAATGGGTAGGATGTGGCGCTTTCCGTTTCCGGCGCTCTTTGTACCACAAACCTACCGACCACCTGCTGCACCTGACTAGGCTGGAACAACTCTTTCTTTGGCTCAGGATCCCACTGTGAACTGGGAAGCGGTCTATGCTCTCCTGCAATGCCCCCCTTTTCTCCTTCAGTATTCTCGACCTCTCCCCCTGCTCTATTATACGGGGGTGGCCTGTCTGTCAGTAATCTGTTTATCAGGCTGTCCTCTGTTTCGCTCTCATCATCTTCTTCTAGGGGGCTTTTATTTACTGGCGCCTCTAACACTGGGTACAGTTTATTTATTTCCAAATTATGCACTCTCCATCTTTTAGCATCCGCATCCCACCTGGCATCCTGTACTGCCCTTACCGAGCGTTTCACCCTTTCTTGTCGTCTGTTCATATTCCTTTCATGCGCTGCCCTAAGCCATGCTTCAAGGGCTTCAAACTGGGTTGGTCTAGGCAAGGGTCTCTTTGAGGTCATGACTGATTTCAATCGATGTAACACCTCTAATCTGAACGTCCCGTACTTCGGGAACGTCAGTTCCTCGTTTCCTTCAGTAATCTTACTCCACTCTGATATCCAAAGGATCGTATGCAACCCAACATTTACTGCCATATAACGAGCTGGCGTACCCTCCGGCGGGGCTTCTTCCCCTTCATACGATCCTCGCCTCTCTTTCTTAAACAGCGCTTTCAACCATTTAAAACACTTCATAATTATGCGCACAAAATCCAGCCTCGCTACTCTGTTTACTTCCTGATGACAATCCACCAATCCTGTCGCGGCTTTTCTAGCTTGGCCTATCACAGCGCGGTCTTTCTCCTGTTGGCCAATCACGTCGCGACCCTGTATGACGTGTTCGCTAGCTGGCCTATCACAGCGCGGTCTTTCTCCTGTCAGCCAATCACTGCGCGACACCACCTGACGTCTCTTTTCTCCGCTTCGCAGCAGCACCCCTCCTTTCTCAACTCGTCTCCCGGTTATGCATGCGTCCCATTCATACACTGAAAAAATGACTACTTCCGACCAAGCGGTCACTTCTCTCGACTGTACGTCCACAGTCTATCTGTAATTGTCAACACAACTGACGAGATGTCTATCGTCTCTCTGATAGGTTACTTACACACACAGTAACTTCCGACCAGCGTCCGTTACTCACGCACTCACTCTTACGTTCCCCCTATCTCGGTCTCTCGGGTGATCAATGGTACCTCATGACCCCCTTCACACTAGTTGACAATTACTCTGGGTGTCCGATACACCCGAACCACTTAAGCTCTCCTTGAACTTAAGATTTCCACCGGTTGCGCGCGCTCACAACCTGTTCCACAGTCACTCTACAGACATTCAACTCCGCCAGACATTACAACATAGACACAATACAAAAACACCGCAATCTAACACGCATAACCCTTTATACTCACTCTCGACCGATACTGCTGCTTTTTCTGTCTCACGTCATCCGGATCTTCATCTGCGGGCTGTTCTTCCGATCATCGATTTCTAGGGGCCTTGGGGTAAGCTAACCTGGCCTAGGTCACCGTCCTCAAGAAGGCAACCATCCTCTATAGCTACCAACTGAAAGGGTGAGATTTTGATCGATACCTTATATCTATTGATCCAAACCTCGATCTGGTCGACTGAACCTTTATTGCCTGTCTTGGAAGGAAACAGTACACCTATCTGCAAATTAGTTCACCCAAGAAAGGACTCTACTCTCAAAGATCACGGACAACTTCTAGGTTTCAAAAGTTTATTGTAAAGATATAATGAGCTGCAAATACAAGCATCTCAGAATGAGATTCACGAGGTACACAGGTCCAATTACATACATGTGCTCTCGAAAAGCCCTCAGACGAGCAACAGAAATCACTAACACAAGTTCCAAAAATAGCAAAGCTATCAGCATAGACGCATATCTCTCCTTCATTTAGGTTGGAGGAAAACAAACACAGGTTAGGCGTCCCTACCCTGTTCTAGATGGTATCCCTACTTAACCAAATCCCAACCTAACAAAGGTGTCAGCAATGAATGACCCCCAAGGGAAGTCACCCACTCTAAGTCTCTTGGTGAAAACCTAAAGTTCTCCAGTCATGACCCCTCACTGCCTACCCATCCGCTCTCTAAAGGGTCCTCAGGTCTCTGCTCTAACTCCACCCAGGGGTGCTGTCCCTAATACAAAACAGTCAACAACATTTGAGACGCCCCTTGCGAAACGCCTCTCACGTGGTGCAACTTCAGGCTTTTTCCATGATGCTTTGTATTGGGCCTCAGACGTTAGAGTTGACCTTGCTTCTCAGTCTCTTCTCCGGCCCGCTGATACCCCTTAAACATTCCAGAACCCTCCTCCATGTCTGGGCCGTCTACTGAACAGACCTCTATTCATTCACTTATAATTGGATCCCCCCTTTCCTGTTGCAGACAGATATCTGCCGCCAAGAACCCAACTCTCATAGACTTCTAAAAAAAGCTTGCAACATTTCTCAGCCCAGACATGTACGTGTAAATCAATGCTAAAACATCTCAGGCCTACAATATTTCACATTATGATTATAGCATTCAATTTCTTCATTTAATTAAAGCATGTTAAAACTCTTATTCTATTATTTAGAAAACATTACTCTAAATCATGGCCCATTAATGCAATGACCAAAAACGTTAAACAATCTGTGTCGTGAAAAGAAACACCTTCCCTTTTAGCTCCAGCTCTGGCCCTGAGGCCTACCACGTTCTGCGTTTTACCACAGACCATCTTATATGTTAACAGCTACACGACATAGATTCAAAATAATCTCGTCTAATAAAATCATATAATGTCACGCATTTCTGTATTAGTTCCACTTCTACTTAAATCTCTATATTAGCTATACATTTAGAATATAATTTCAGATACTATTAGCACTCATGGCATTTCTCTTCATGAATTATGCTCTCTATAGGTAAGTGTGATGTACTCATATATTTATATCAGTTTGCGCTCTCTCACCCAGTTTGGCTTGAATGTCACAGTCGGTTTCATTTTTTTCCCCCCATGAAATGGTCCATAGTTTAATGTTTACCATGTATGCACTAATTAAGAATCAATCGGTGTACGGAAGAAAGTCCGCCCAAAGCGTTGTTACATAGCTGCCTCAAAATACTGAAGAGATTTACAACAAACCACAAAAAAGAGCCTTTTAGCTGTAAAATTCGGTCTCCAAGCCAAGGTGAGTGGAAATCAGTTCAGCCGTTATTGGTGCGGTACAGAGAAAAGACTTCCAGGGGCCTGAAAACTGAACATGCTGGTTCCAAATCACCACACATAGCTTTGGTCATGTCGTGGCATGAAAATGTTGTGCACATTCGTGAAACACTGTGTCGTTTGGCCACAGATGGCGTTATATGTGCAAATTTCAGAGAGAGAAATCCGAATTACAGGGTGAAAGCCCCTTAACGGAAGTTCACCTAATTGCATCTTGTGCAAAGTGCAGGGGAATGAAGTAGCCACATATCTTTATACTTAAACGGGCAACTCCAGTTTCCGATGGAGGCCCGTTAATAGGGGTGTTTGGGATCCACCCTCCCAGGCTATACATGCTACAAAATACTGCTGTGGCTCCTACAGACTCTGATATGCCACATTATTTACTGCATAGCATGAATTTGTATGTTATGGCTGCCTGCCCTGACACCTAGCACTACGCCAAACCAGGGTGGGTCTGGTGGCTTAGTGGACTAATACGTCCACTGTACGGGCCTGTGTTCGACCTCATGGTCACAGGTTCAAATCCCAGTGGGCCCACTCAACTTTTCATCCTTCTGAGGTTGATAAAATGAGTACCATTGAGTTGGGTAACAATACATATCTGTTACCCAACACCTAGATACCCTTCTGGGTGAACGTGCTTGACATGAGGTGTGGCGCAGTGGCCAGGGCGACTGACACCGGACGCTGGGGCTCACGGTTCGATCCCCGGCACCGGCGGCAGGTCAGCCCAGCACCATGTAACTCTGTGCAATAGCTTGCTTAATCTTCCCCACGGCCCCCAGCGCTGGGATGCCTCCGGGTAGCTGTGCGCTTTACAAATGCTGGATTTACATTTACATGTGTGGGGGTCGAGCAGGGCACGGTCATATGAAGCCTTCTGACCCCTCCTGAAGCACTGATTGCCCAGAGCTCACTATTTAATCCAGCTTCAGTCTTGGGTGGCGTGTGCAGCTCTGACCTGAGGCAGAACGTGATGCAAGAATCCATTCCTTGCCTTTAACTCCGAGTTTTGCCACCTTGTGGCAGGTAGGGCGCAGTTCCCAAACTCAGTGAGCCCACCCAGCCAGTGAGCAAGTTGGAAAAGATAAAGTTAGGGTAAGAACCCCCCACCCCATCCTTCGTTTGGCCATGATTTCCATACCTCACTGAGCATCAGAGCTTTCCTACCTCCTCTTTCCTATATATTTGCAGACCGTATGAGTCTGAATGTACAGGATGGATCAGCCATCACAATGATTTTTTCTTACTTTGTGATCCAAAAGAACATAGTTTACAATCACAATGATGGAGCGCCTCATGAACAACTAGGGACATTCCATCATATCAAATTAGCATTCATTTGAATTCAACAATACACAACACATTTGTGCAAAGGAATCTAAAGTGACAATAACTCATCACCATTGTGGAAGGGTTTTAAGGGCAAGATATGCCCACAGAATAATATTTTGCAGCAGATAAATACAACAGTTTTTTGAATGATAAAGGTTAGTGTCCACCAGTCCATCGGTTTGGATTTCAAGTGGGAGTATTGTGTCATGTAGATCTTCAGAGGATGTAGTATCTTTCCCACTACCAATAGTCAATAGTATGTGTGAGCACTTGTAAATTCGATAGAGTTTGTCTGTCCTTTAAAATGTCATTTTTTTCTCGGTGGGGGGGTAGGGCAGTGCGATTCAAACCTTATTTACTAGGGGTTCTCCACAGGACAGGGTCTGGTGAAAATGGTTCTGCTGGGTAATACTACTTAGAGTTTAGACTGGCAACCGTCTCAGGAGGTTTGGGAGGGACCATAGGAGGTTGATATCTTGAAAAACACTGCATAGCACCAGGACATGTGTACTGGTTGTGATGGTCTCCATGTCAGTCTGCTGGCTCAAGGGAAGGGATCTTTCTTAGTGTGAGTGTTCGTGGCATTATGGGGAATGTAGTACAAGTGGGGGCAATGCTTCCAGAGTAATGAGTTAGGTCTAGCCTACAAGACAGACCAAGCTACTAAGGACCAACTGTTAACAGCTGCGAGGCACAGTGTGTGCTTATAGTGGGCTTATAACCTGCCCATCAGTTACCACTGGATAGCTTTATTGTCACCCATTTGCTTGCTTCTTATTTGTTAGCTTGTCAGGGCTTGCCTTCTTCTTCTGTGTTTGTCCTTCCCCTGAATGTGTGTGTGTATGTGTGTGTGGCTGGGTGTGTGTGGCTGGGTGTGTGTGGCTCTGTGTGTGGGGGCTCTGTGTGTGGGGGCTCTGTGTGTGGGGGGGCTCTGTGTGTGGGGGGGGCTCTGTGTGTGGGGGGGGCTCTGTGTGTGGGGGGGCTCTGTGTGTGGGGGGGCTCTGTGTGTGGGGGGGGCTCTGTGTGTGTGTAGGTGTGGGTCTGTGTGTTTGTGTGTAGCATTTGCGAGAGATTAAGCTATTGGCATTATCTGTTTTCAAAACCAACAAATAAATGACAATTTTGTCATTTACAATGCCAATAGCTCTAACTTTTGCAAAGGCAAAACCGTTGCATTGTAAATGCTTGTTTTTTTTGCTGATGCTGTTCAGCATCTGTAATAAGCACCTTTTTCCCAACAGTGCATAACATTGGTTAAAAAACATTGGTAAAGTCAATAGAATAGAGCTATTGACAGTGTCAATGCTTGTTGAACTTACTATATCATTCTGGCAGTTCGTTACTAGCTAAAATAAATGGTGTTCAACAGAGGAATCCAGCATAGATCCGGACCTATGTCAGATATTTAGGGTACCCATCTATGACAAAATTATATAAGACAAAACTACATGGAGCTCGTTTATACACTCAGTTGTTATCCTGAAATTTTGAAATAGATTCCGCCGTTCTGGACTTACATTTAACACCATGGTGAACATTATTATTACTTTGATTCCCCAATAGAAAGGTAAAGCATTTTGTAGGTGGCAGTAAATTAACCTTTGAAAACATAAATGAGTTTGATGAAAGGTTCCCGCTTAAGGAATCTGATGCCCGTTTGCTGTCATAGGTTTAGACTCCGGTGTTTTTATTGAATCCCTAAAAACCCTTACTCATTTGGTGGACGCGACTAGCCACTTCATCCTAGAAGGCCTGAACAGGCACTCACAGCCTTATTAAGCTCACACATTTACCAATACTAGCCAAGTAAATCCCACCGACAGGCTGGGTCGTTAAAACACTTTCTGCACGAGGGGAGCAAGCATTTAGCATACTTTGATTGCCAACTGCCAGGTATTTTGCCAGCATGTCCTGTAGTTTTAAGTCACAGCCAGCAAAAACACTGGGAAATCAATAAACGCCTGTATATTCCCCATGTGAAAGATACAGTTTAAACAACAATGTAAGGAGAAATCCCTTCAAAATTAGTATAGAGCTATCCAAACTAATCATAAATTATCATTACAGCAGAGTCAGAATGACTGTGTTAAAAAGGAACACAGAAGTGCAAATCCGGCCGCATTCCAGAATCTAAAAACATGATGAAATGGCCGCTATTTTTCTCTCAGACAGGTTGCGACCCTACTCATACTACTTCATCTGAGTCTGGAAAACAAATTCTACAGAGGTCTACAGATGTGTCATATTGGAAAATGGCCCTCTCTGGAGGGTCACCCCAAACTTTTTGCTTTCCTCCTCCTCTTTTTTGACCTTCTTTTTGTTGGATTTAGGACTCTGAGCACTTTACCACCGTTGACCAGTGCTAAAGTGCATGTGCTTCTTGCCAAATATGGTGACATTGGTGTATACCAAATTGGCTTATTTAGTTTACTTATAAGTCCCTTGCAAAGTGGTATACAATGTACCTAGGGCCTGTAATCTAAATGCTACTAGTGGACCTACAGCACTGGTTGTGCCACCCACACAAGTAGCCTTTCAAACCTGACTCAGGCCTGCTATTGCAAGGCTTGAGTTGGCAGTTTACTGCCACTCAGACATGACATTTTAAACAGCTTGAAAAGCCTTAAACTCACTTTTTGTTACACAGAAATCACCCCTAAGTTAAGCCCTAAGGGCAGGGTGCTGTGTATATTAAAGGAAGGACACATACTTTTAGTGGCAAACAGCTACATTCGTATTTTCACTACTGTGAGGCCAACTCCTCTCAAAGGCTAGCATTGGGAATTCCTTAAAACATGTTAAAGCTGTTCTTCATATTCAGAAAGGAGTAGCTGTATCTTGTGTTATATCTTTGGAATGGCAATGATAAATTTCCTTTAATGCTAAAGTTGAATTTAACATTACTGTTTTAGAAATGGCACTTTTAGAAAGTGGACATTTCTCTGCTCTTACTGCTCTGTGTGCGTGCAGCCTGTCTCCAATACACATCTGGGGTGGGTGACAGCTACAACTTGTGCATTCCCCTGCATTCTGATAGGTCTTCCTGGGCAGGAAGAGAGATGGAATCTGACACACCTGAAAAGGCAGTGTCCTGTTTTCCACATAAAGGGCTGATTACCTCCTACTGATAGTCTGGCGCCCGGTCTTGGAAGAAAGGGGGACCTGTGCTCTTTAAGGGCCTGCTTTGAAGCCACCCCCAATTCAAAGGCACAACTGGGTATGAGTACTGGGCATCTGACCCTGCCAAGACAATACACTATTGGATCTGTGAAAAACTCTGCCAGAGTAAAGACTTCTGCCGTGGCTCGATGACAATGCGGTGCCTGCATAATAAAAGGGTTAATCGACAAAGCCTTCATCGCCTGCTTGGAACGGAACTGACGCATAAAGTCTTCGACGTCTGCTCCATCCTAGGTACTTTTTCAGCTAGACCAGCGTGAGTCCTGAATTTTGGATTCACCCCAGTCTAGCGTGCAATGAAGTAACCCCCTCCCCCCTCGAAGCGCTATTTAATTCTAAGCACTAGATTTTGATTTGATCTTTCAAAATTCATAACTTTGGTTCTACTCAGTGGAATTTTGTCATCTTGGTCATGATTTACTCATACAATTATTATCGACTGAAGAGGAAGAAGAGGAATAGAAAGAAGAATAAGAGTAGGAAGAGTATGTGTTTTTTTTTGCACAAATACTTCACACATTGCCCCTTTAGATAAGCCTTACTGCTCTGTGCCAAGCTACTGGCGGGTGAGCACAGGTTATCTTTCAATGTTCATCTAGATTACCCTGACTAGAGTGGTGGTTCCTGTTTGTACAGAGTGCATACTCTGACAACCAGAAACCCCATTTCTAACACCTGCAGACTAATGCCTCAACCTTTCAAACTTCTGACTCTTCAATTCTACATGCTGCCATTTTTCGTTGGCAGCAGTTTTCCTCTGAAGAATCGCACAGGCCACAAATTACTGACTTGAAGAAAATAATTCAAATAAAATAATATGTGACCCACATGCAATGGTGGCTCCGCTCAACACAGTCTGTCTCCCCGGTGCTGGACATACTGCTGGAATTAAAACTCTAATATCATGTAAAATGTCAATGCACAAGAAAAGATCGGACAAATTCTGGTGGATTGCAGA
Source organism: Lissotriton helveticus (assembly GCF_964261635.1). Lineage (NCBI taxonomy): Eukaryota > Metazoa > Chordata > Amphibia > Caudata > Salamandridae > Lissotriton > Lissotriton helveticus. The sequence goes on along the minus strand of NC_136061.1, from coordinate 1,858,510,116 downwards.
GAAATACATTTTGCTCGACACATGGCGATGGGTATAAATATTAGATCAAATATAATGTAAAAAAATAGTCTTGTTATACAGATGGACAGGAGCAGACAAGAGGTCAATGCTTACGCATCACAGTCCTTTGGCGCTCAGCTCTTTCCAGGGCGGTCTGTGATGTTGTATCAACGTCTTTCCGAGGGCTGAAATCAATGATGCCACAGTCTGCCCTTCGACCACTCTTTTCAAGATTACTATTAACATTTTAGACCAGTAGGTATCACGTTGGCAAGCTGGTGCGACTGTTAATTTTAATTTGGACTTTACTGCAAGTATATTGCTTTTTTTATAGGCAGATGTAAAAGAGAAAAATATTTCCTGACTCAGAGTGCAATAGAGCCAGTGGCTAAATTGGGGTGGAAGCTAAATGTGAATGGCACAATGACAGACCAATGAAAGAAGACAGCTGGCTTAAAGTCCCTCTTTGTTATCCATCTATATATATATATATTTCTCCACAATGACCGCTCCTTTTCAACGGTCCAGCCACACTCACTCCATGTAACAGTCATGGATACCACAAAATCCGCCTACTTAATTCATCAAATTCTTTTATCGCATGACTAATATGCCGCAACACAAGACGCCTACGCGTTTCGACTTACATCTTGAACCGAGATATATATATATATATATATATATATATATATATATATATATATATATATATATATATATATATATATATAAGCGGTGAGGAGGACTAATGAAAGGGAGAAGGGACTTGCCTCCTGGTAAACACTCACCTGGCACTGAAGAAGGCAAAACTTGCCGAAATGCATTTGCCGAGTGTGTTCTAATAAAGTTTCCTCCGACCTGATCCCCCGCAGTGGCTTCTCTCTTTTCACGGAAGGAGGTGTTCCTATATATATATATATATATATATATATATATATATATATATACATATATATATATATATATATATATTTTTTTTTTTTTACAGTACAAGAGGTTGGAAAGACATCCCAAACTGTCTCTATGCCAGACCTAATCAGACCTAATGAGACCTACTGCATTAGAAAACTGGCTATTACCCTGACTGATTTGCAGGAGCGAGCTGAAAAGTGTGTGCCATCCAAAATGGGGGGAAATATACTGTACTCACAAGGTGTGATTGTATAGGTGTGAATGTGCGGCACACTTAGTTGGGAAGCAAGTGTACACTATACATCAACTGGAAGTAGGAAGATAATTCGAACACACTGGATTTATTATATATTTAAAATTCGAGACATGGGGCCATTCAGTAATTTCCCTGAAAATGATTTTTTGATCTAGTGTTGGAGTAAGAATTGTAACTCGGGGTTGTAAAGTCAAAAAATAACCAAAAGGCCGCATCTCATCATTTAACCTCTTCTGAGGGGATATCATTGACTCCCTGTCTGAAATGCACCTATTAGATGTTCAGCACTCGGATGTCATGTGTAATTAAAAATAGAATCCAAATACATCATTGACTGGTAATGTGTCTCATTGTTGACCTCGTTCTTCCACGACACCTTCGACGCTGAATGTTATCTTACAAACAGGCATCATATTTTTCTTTTAAAATAGCATGAAAGTGTAAAATTCTGAAATCTCTCACGTTTGTTTTTGGGGCTCCTGAGATCCTTGGCACATCTGCAGCAGTGATCTGGTCTACAGGGGATATTAAAAGGTTTAAAGTGAACTGGTGTGGCTCGATGACTTGTAGGACAAGCTTGAATGACTGAATACCAGCCCTTTTAGCTTTTTTGAAATATAATCTTTTTATTGATTTTGCCATAGAAACGAAGTGAACAATTGTAATGTATCAGCACAGTAACCCTCTTCCAACCCTGTGGGGTACAATGTGTAACTTATCAGAATTACCAACCAGAGAATGCCAATACAGGTAGACAACATCTGGCCAAAGCGACAGACATGAACACTATTACATATCATTTCTTCAAGCGTAGTCCCACCATTTGTCCCACACCTTTACTTGTTTTTGGGGGCATCCACACGAACCCACTCAATCATTTCTTTCCTGACTGCACAGAAGTCTATTCCCTCAAAAATACCCAATATTAGGATTTTTAGATCCATGGTACTGCCAACCACGCTACATTGTCAATAGCCTGGGCTACTTGCCTATAGAATGTGACAACCTTCAGACATCCCCAAATGATATGGTAAACGGAAGCCTTTGCCTTGTTGCAACTAGTACAGTGAGGGTGTGCAAGTTTACCCATCTTCCAGAGCCATTCAAAATTGTAGTAAAACCTGTGCAAGTATTTAAATTGCACCAAGCATAGGCGGGAGGAAATTACCAACGTATGATCCACCATCTTTGCTTCTACCCAGTCCTCATCTTCCAACTGACCTACATTTCTCTCCCATTTGTAGGTCGAATTCTACCAGACAGCGTGGCTATCTGGTTTGCTAAAGACATCTTGGGGATATTTGGAATACTTCCCTGGGAATGCATTATGCCCTTTGCTTACCATTGGCGTTGTAGTTTGTAACTCACATTTGCTTGCTTTCTATTTGCTGGTTTTATTTGCTTTAGCATGTCTAGCTTCAGCTTGTCACTTCACTTGCCCAAACCCTATTTACTGTATTCTTCCACTAGCACTGAATTTCTGTAAACAGGCCTTTATATCTTGTTCTTATCTTGTCACATTTGCAGTGCATTCAAAGACTGAGGTCAGAAGAAAGGCGGTGTCTTCCAGGAAGCCTTGTCTTAACTTTTCTTTCTCTGACTTCAAAGTGAGAGGATTTATGTGACAATCCTGCTAGGTACGCATGTGAGACATAAAGGCTGCAGGATGTTATTTTTCTAGCTGTCTACTCAGGGTGTGCTGTGTAATGCTATTTTTCTTTCTAGCACAAAACAAAATTGAAATGTCTGTTTATGAACTGCGCAAATATTTCAGAATACGGAAAGCACAAATGAAAGCAATTTTTTGGATAATTCTGTAGTGTGATTGAAACAAATAATTTAATACGACCAAAACAAATCAATATGTTATGTTATGTTAACCTCCATTTATAACGCGCACGGCTACTTGGAAGTGTCCCGGCGCGGAAGCCAAAGGATGGAGATAAAAAGGGAGCTGACCCGGCTGAAAAATTATTTGAATAACAGAGTTTTTAAATGTTTTTTAAACAGCCTGAGGTCACCGATGCTGCGAAGTTCAAAGGGCAAGGCATTCAAGGCCATGGCCGCCTCGAAGCTAGCCAAACGGTACCTAGGTACGACAGCGAGGCATTGGCCTGAGGAGCGCAAATGTCTGGGTGGCACATAAAAAGTAAAGCGTCTCCTAAGATACTGCGTCAGTGCCTTGTAGAGGGCACCATGGGCCAGTGTAAGAACCTTAAACAGATTCTGTTGGTCAACCGGAAGCCAGTGCAGATCCCGTAGCGACTGTCTTACGCTACACCTACCAGAGATCCCCAGTAAAGCTCTCTATGTCGCGTTCTGGACAATCTGCAGCTTTTTTAGCTGATATGCCGGGAGACCAATGTTCAAAGCATTGGTATAGTCCAGTCGTGACATGATGAGCGCGCGTCACCATTTCCTAGGCCCCTTTGGGCAATAAGGGCAGGAACTTCTTTAATCGTTTAAGTGTGCCGAAGCACACACGGCTAATTTATTAATCTGAGGCAGAAATTTTAATACCTCACTGAACCAGACCCCCAGATTTTTCGTTGGGCTCCCCATAGAATTAGGCAAGGGTTTAACCCACAGGCCAGATTTCCTCTCTGAAACGCGGAGGGAAGGATCCATAAAGGAGTACCTCCGATTTCTCCTAGTTGCACATCACTTGGGCCTGCGCTAACCATTTAAAGACTTCCGCAAGACAGTTTTTAGGAATTGTCGGAGAAAAATCAGTTTTCTTCCACGAGAAGAGGAGCTAGGTATCATCAGCATAAGCTATGATCTTAGCACCCAGCTCCTCTCCCAGGTAGATAAGGGGCGTCATATAAACATTAAAAAGAAGAGGGCTCAATGTAGAGCCCTGAGGAACCCCTGTGGTCAGACTCCGCGGAGTTGAGGAGCAAGGAGGCAGCCATACTTGCTGTGTTCTATTGGCAAGAAAAGATTCAATCCAATCCCACACCTGAACGGTGATGCTGATGTGAGACAGCCGCGCCAACAGTTGGCGGTGTGGCACGGTGTTAAAAGCGGCAGAGATATCTAATAAAACCAGAGCTGCTCTGCCGCTGGCATCCAGGCACTCCCTAATCGCCTCCGCCACCTCGACCAGAGCTCTCTCAGTGCTATGAGAGGCCCTGAAACCCGACTGGGCGAAGTGGAGGGCACCAGAAGTCTCCACAAACTACGAGAGCTGCTTGTGAGCGGCTTTCTCACACACCTTAGCCACAGCCAGGAGGAGGGAAATAGGGCGGTAACTAGCTGGGGTAGCGGGATTTAATGTAGGTTTTTTCAACAAAGGGAAGAGTTTTGCTTGTTTCCACTCAGGTGGGACCATTGCTGGACCATTGCCGTCAAGAGGGACAGATAGACTATTTTGTTGACTTCTGGATTAAGCGATTTAAGTATTGCCAAAGTGTCTGCCAGCGGGATAGTGGTAAATGTAGTCAAACATGGGCAGACTGGATCAGAGGTAACGGCTGTCTGATGTGAATGAATCACCTGCAATTGAAGGGCAGTCCCGAAACTATCCTGTATGGCTTGAATTTTATCAATAAAAAATCCACAGAGCTGCTCACACCAATCGTTCCGCGCATGGATTCAGGAAGCTTTGAACTTTTGCAAATATTTCTTCTGAATTATTTTTAGATTGGACAATGCGCTCTCCAGAGAAGTGGCCTTTGGCCAACTTAACCATTGAATAAAAATTGTTCTGAGCCTTCCTGAGCGCTATTTTAGCTAGGGGACAATAGGCCTTTCTCCAACAGCGCTCAATGCAATCTTTTTACAGGATGTTTTTAGTTGTGACCCAGAGGAGCAGAGAAATGCTCCACTGCTATGGCCACCCAAGTATTAAATCCATCCACCGCTTCCAACAGGCCCCCAAAGGTACCCAGGCGGGTATCTGCCAGAATTCTGCCAAAGGAATCAGGCTCAATACGGGGAGGGGGTCTAGCCTCTAAAGTCTTAGTGGAAGAATGGGATAGCTCAATGGTCCAAGAAAATTGAATTAAGAAATGATCAGACCAAGAGACAGGGAGGGGATCTTGAACTACTAAAGGGAATCCCCCAATATGAGAAGGAGAATTGACCCATTGAGTCAATTGGGCCAGATCCAGGGACTCGTAAAGAGCGTGTGTGTTGGAAGCCTCTCTAAGCCTCTCCTCAAAGTGAAGATTAAAATCGCCGAGCAATAGATAGTTAGAATAGTGTAGGGCTCTAGGCACGATGGCTTCGTCAAAAGTTTTTAGAAAAGAATTTGGTTGCCCAGGGGGACGATATAACAACGTAGCTCCCAATAAAAAATGCGGAGAAATAGTAAGGGGGAAATCCAACACTTCCCCCTCCCTAAAATCCTGTGTATGTCCCAGAGTAAGGGTCCAGTTTTCCCTAAAGATTACCTCAACCCCTCCTCCTCTGCCTGTTTTGCGGTCGACCCTGGCAATTTTATACCCCGCCTGGACAGCTAAGGCGATGACTGGAGCTAAACACCCATTAAGCCAGGTCTCTGTTATAAATAACAGATCTAACTGGCTATCTACCAACAACTCGAAGATGTCAGGAGCATGTTTGGTCATGGACCTCGCATTAATCAGAGCCGCTTGAATACCTTGAACACCCTGAACAGACAAAGGGGCAGGAGGTGTGTAACTGGGTATGGGCATCAGGCTCACAGTATGGTTAAAGTGGTAATTACAAGTCGGACAGATGCTAGCCATATTATCCAGCACCGCCCAAACATGACCACACTTATTCATAGATGCACCAATCAACCCCAATTTCTCTCTGCTCCAGAACCAGCGTGCAGAAGGCACGTTCGGTGGAAAACAGGCAGCATGGCTGGAGCTGGCTGCTTCCGGGTGCATCCGGGCATGCCTTAGGCGCGCCAGCAGCGCGTCCGAGCAGCCCGCATGTTTTATAGAGAAACCCCCCCCCCCCCCGACTGCTAGAGCGCGCTCTTCCCAAGATGGCGGCCTAGGTTGTGCTTCCAGGATTCCAGTGTTTGCGTGGTGCCAAATGCAGGATAGGGGTCCATTTTAAAAAAAAGTGATGTCAGGTTCATAAAAGCAATAGCAGCAGTAAATTAAAAGTGCAGGAGATTAAAATAGCCTAACAACATGATCACATCAGTTTAAAACTAGCAGCACAGAGACAGCAAGAGCGAGTGGCGGAAAAGTCGCTATTCACCCAACACCAACACTCCAGCCCTGGGGAAACAAGAGCAGACTCCCCTCTCACCTAAGGCCTATACACTATATGATGAAATTTACACACATTACCGTTTGTGTCCAGTACGCTTTTATCAGTAAAACTGTATGTCTTTTCAAATGTAATGGCCTTTTCAATCGAAGATGTGTTGTCTCAACTTTACTCTGCAACACTTCAAGACACTGCACTTTACTCTGCACCACTCCCCACTATGCCACTCCATACTGCGTCACTGCACTCTAATTTGCTTCATTTGAGGAGACTCCACTCTACCCTATGCCAATGCACTCTACCCCATATTACTCTGCTATGCACCTCTGCACTCTACCCCACAATACCGTACTATGCACAGCTGCACTCTTCGCCACTGCACTCTACGCTAATCCAATATTAGCCCTGCTAATCATATACTCTGCACCGCTGCACTCTATGATACTTAAATCTAGGCCACTTCACTCTACTCTGAAACAATCTACTCGCCAGTCTATTCCAATCAGTGCCATTTCACTCTATGCCACTTCACTCTACACCATTGCACTCTACCCCCTGCACTAATCCACTTTAGCCCGCTGCACTCTGTGGCACTCCACTCCGCTGCACTCCACGCCAATGCACTCTACACCACTTCACACAAAACCAATACACTTTATGCCACTGCACTCTACACCACCTATTCGGCACAACTGCCCTGTACGCCAATACACCCTCCAACACTCCACTCTAGACCCCTGCACTCTATCACTTTACTCTGCACCACTCTATGTCTCTTTACTCTGCACCACTCTACGCCACTGCACTCTACACCAATGCATCTACACCATTGCACTCTGCAACACTGCACTCTCTGACACTGAACTCTACGCCACTGAACTCTACACCTTTCTACTCTAAGCCACTCTAATCTGCTGTGCACCACTGCACTCTGACACTGCAATCTATGCCTCTCTACTCTACTCGCTACCACTCTCCTCACTCTATGTACCACTGCACTCTTCGCCACTGCACCACTGATCTCTGCACCACTCTACTCCAATGTACTCTACGTCACTGCACTCTGAGACACTCTCTTCCGCAAGACTGCACACTCTGCCACTCTACTCTATGCCACTGTACTCTACCCTGCACCAATCAATTTTATGTCATTCTACTGTATGCTATGCCAATTCACTCTACGCTACTATACTCTAAACCAATCTACTGAGCATCACTCCACTCTTTGGCCCTCTATTCTGCAACACGGCACTCCACGCCACTGCACTTTACACCACTCTACTCTATGCCACTCTACCCCACACCTCTGCATTCTACCCTGCACCACTCCACTCTACGCACCCTCTGTCTACTCTAAAACAATCTGCTTCTCACCACTGCACTCTACACCACTGCAATCCACTCTGCACCACTGTACTCAATTTCACTGCACTCTACGCCAATGGACTCTACACCACTTTACTCAGAGCCAATGCACTCTACTCCACTCTACTCTGCAACACTGTACCTTACGTCACTTCATCATAGTCCACTCTACGACACTCCACTACACCTCATGATACTCCATTCTATGATGCTGCACTCCATTAAACTGTATTCCACCCTACTCCACAGTAAACCATTCCACTCTTCCACTTTACTCCCTCTACACTCCATAACACTCTACAACACTCTACTCTATGCTACTCCATGACACTCCACTTCACGTCACTGAACTTTGCAATACACCCCTCTACACACTCCATGACTCTCTATGCCACTTCACAACACTCCACTTTACTCAACTTTACAACTCCACTCTCCTTTACCCCACTAACTTTTAGTCATCTCTGTGTCCAACATGGGTAAAACATATTTGCAAAGCCTATAGCTCTTGCATAAGCGAGACCTATTGACATTGCTAATGCTTGTTGTCTCCTGATTATTAGTGGATCTGGGGAATTAACCAAAGGTGAACACTATACCTGTGACACTCCCTTAGGGTCCAATTCTTATACAACCAATTTTCTCTGCAGTTGGCTATATTCCGGTGTATCCTGTACCTGTCCTCCGTAGTGTTCCAGAGCATGCTGTACCTGCAAGTAGCTAAAAACTTGCGATTTATGCAGTTGGAACTTTTCCAACAATTCTGCATAGGGCTTCATATGTTGATGGGAAAACACATCTCCCAAGGTCGTCATACCGATTAAGTCCCACCCATGAAACCCTCCTGATTTTGTTATGTGCTCCAACAGTATACCTCTCCATAAGAGGGTAAATTTTGCCAGCCTGACATGCCATTTTATGTGTTTTAATGCTTTGCACCAGCTCAAACATGGTGGTTTTGTGGTGGCTGGTTGTCTATAGGGGAACCATGCATAGCCAATAAATCGTAGTTAGTTTCTTATACTATCTAGTTTTAGCATGTAGGTGGGGTTTTGCGGAGACCCATAGAGCCAATTCTTAATAACAATAAGTTGTGAGGGCCAGTTATTTAACTGCATGTCTGCCTAGCTTAAAACTGCATTTTACATCCCTTAGCTGCATTTAGCAATTGCAACTCTGTGGACCTTCTTATCCCATAGGAACTCACTTATCTGAGACTGAAGTTTTATTAAAAATGTAGGCGGGAGTATACATAGGTAATACTGAAGGACGTATAAAATCAGGTAAATGCGATCATTTTAAATAGAGCTCCTCTCCCTATGATGGTTATCAGCCATGAGGTCCATCTTTAATGTTCATCGTCAGATTCTTAAGTAAAGGAAGTATGTTTAGTTCCCATCTCTATCCGAGACTGCGTGATTTCCATTCCCATATATTGGAAGTGGTCTCCTGCCCGTTTCATACTCGCCAACTCTTGGCTTCTACGGTGTTCCCTAGCTACGTGTAGATTAATGTTTTTTCCTAGTTAACCCTAATACCTGATGTCTCTCCATATAGCATCCTGATATTCATGATACAAAGGTTGGACTGAAAGAAGCATATCATCCACGTATAAGGATACTCGGTTTTTCGCCCTTTTAGCTTTATATAAGCTATAGTTTGTCAGAAATCCTCCCCCATTTGTCAGCAGGCGAGTCTGCATCCGTACATCTGAATGCTATGTGCAATCGCAGTATTGTACATTTCATAGTTACTAGAAGTTGCATCTGCATACTCATTTTGTAACAGGTTGGAAAATTCTGAAATATAAAATGCAAAGTTTCAAGAATATTCTAAGTCATTAAAAAAACGGAGAGTTTGTTAAAAGGATTTAAGAAATCCGTAAGACTGCCTTTTTAAAAAATATAGATCTATTCGTATTAAGGTGCTTTTGAATATTTATTCAAATGATAGAGAAATGCTGTACAAGTTTTGAAATTATAATTTAGTGAATCCCTACAGGAAAGACTATTTTCTGATTGCAAGCACTTAAGCAGTCGCACTGGGAGCTTAAGTAAACTCATTACCTCTCGGAAATAACATTTACATACAAATGCCGTTTTCATCTCAAGAATCAAACATTGCACGTATGTAGCTGGCTAGCTGGGCTGGTTTGTGGTGAGGGTGGTAGTCGATCTGATTACCTGAGACAGAGGACTGTTGATCTGAAGCAGACATAGTTAGATTAGCTTTGCTATGTCACATACAAGTTTTAGCCTCAGTAAATAGAGTGTCTTATGTCACATACAAGTTCTAGTGTTGTGTAGGATGTAACCCTGTTCTCGGCACGGACCTTTGATTCTGACCATATTCTAGAGTTTTGGGTTCGTGCCTCGTTTGAACAGTTAGAAGTTTGTTCCTGACGGTGTTGGATGCTTTCCAGTGGTGCTGCATTTGTACCAATAAACTACATTTCCGTTCAGTTCCTGACTACTGGATTCACTTAATCTTGGCGACGATCTCGGACACAGCACCACCACCACACGAATCTACGTGTGCATTTAAAAGATGACACAAGCGAAAATTATTTCAAAAAATAAAAAATTAAGAATACAATTTATCTCTAACGCGAGTAACAAAATCAGATAACCATACAGTTTTTTTGCGTAAACGTTTTGCATCAGAAAAATGAGGAACAGGAAGTTTTCTTAGTACACGGACATTGTTAGAATCATCAAGAAGAATGGAATCAGGTAAATGAACCACTTCAGTTCAACTAGTACTCTATAAACTATTATCTTTGTTGCTAACATCAATGACACTATCATTGACCATATCTTTAAAGTCAAAATCATACTTTATTGCAGAACGTTCCTTTTTATATAATTTTTCTTCACCTTTGAACACAGCAATTCTACTTAAGTTCCACACTTTACTATTAGAAAGTCTCACAGAATTTCTTTAAGACATTTTTAGCAAACAAAAGGTCCCATAAACGGACACTCCCCTTTACGTACCTTCCAAGGTTTTTTCACCTTCAGAAGCATTCCAACTTGAATAAAGGGATCTCTCTTGGACCTTTTCCTTAACTCGTTCGACGCTCATGACGAGCTCAGCTCGTCATCAGGCACAGTGGAGTTGTGCTCATGACGAGCAGAGATCGTCATAAAGGCCGCGGAACGGCCACGCGGGGGATAATTCTCCTCCTGTGGGGGCGTTCCATTGAGTGGGCAGAGTCGCGACGAGCTCAGCTCGTCATGAGCACAGTTCCACTGTCCAGCATAACAAGCTGAGCTCGTCACGAGCACTGCGGCGCGCGGCTCCCCTCCCCCGCACAGCACCGGTTAAATCCAATTTACGCTTATTAACAATGTGGGATCTTTCCCTTTTTTTTTGACCATGTTTAAATCAACATGGCTCTGGGAAGACGTTAGCAACCAAGACGGATTACTTTAACCTCAGTAAATAGTGTTGTGATATCTTTAATGCACAAGAGGGGCAGCATCACGTACCTGGATGAGGCACTGCAATGGCCTTCCCGCGTAGCGTATGCTTCTTTTCCAGTCCTTGCTGCTGGCTCTTCCTGCCATGGCTTCAAACTCTGAGGGGGTGTACCAGTTTTCACCATGTCTCACACAGCGGCCCCGGCCCCCTAAAGGCAAACACAAGGAACCCCATCCATTAGGAACATTTCAATCAGGCATATACAGCACATAGGCTTATCACAAACTTATAACCCCCTCGTACTCCGCAAAGTTTCTTGACATGCGCGCATTTCTTCCTGTGGGCTGGCCAGAACATAGATAGATCACAGATCTCCTGTGCATATCTATGAACAGGGTGGTAGGGCAGCTGTGAACTGAAACAACCTTACTTCACCCCAGAAAAGCTATAGTGAAGGTGGGCCGGGGTCGCTGAGTGGACAGCAGTCTGGCCCCCTGCTGGCAACTTGGAAACAGGGGAGTGGTACAGCCGTGAGCAGACCCAGCCCTTATCCATCCTCAATTCTGCGGCGGTGCAAGAGGCCATGACAGCCGACAGCCCTCCGGCTGCCTCTGCAGAAAATGCGCACAACTCCACAGAGCAGCCTGGATTTAGACACCTCACTTAAATTCAGGAAGGAAATATTCGGGGACTCAGATGGCACTGCGAGGTATTGAGGAAGGCGCTGCTACCAATAAATGGGTAATTTTGATTAAAACTGCTGTATCTTCCCCTGTCTTTCTCAAAGTGGGAGTTTGGTGGCCATAAGGGCATGTAGTATAACATTTTGCCATTTTCTTCAATCCTCAATTATCACAAACATACAGGAAATTGTGAAATAATGGATGGAGCCCTCTCCCACTCCATAACCGCTGACAGTGGCGACATTGGCAGCCTTAAGGCTCTCGCCATGCCTATATCATGGGCATGCAAAAGTAAAGAAGACTCCCCACCTTTCCCAAGGGTGATAGGTCTAGCATTGAACTCCCCATCCCCCCAACCTCTAGCTTGCCCAAGTGTGAGGCAGACTAAATTCAGAGCCCCTGAGTGGGGCAACTAACAGCTTCTCCGCTGCCTGGTGTGCATGTGCAAAATAGGGCAGCGGGACAGATACAACCTGTTGTGGTACTACTTCGCCATTATAAAAATAAGAGGAAATAAGGGGTGGTCACTAGTTATGTTGTTTCTGATGTAATGCATGACACGAGGTCATGAGCAGTTCACTGGGGGCGAGCAATGGTGGAGCAGCCAACCATAACTTGCAAATGTAATTACTTTTCCATCAAAACCTTAACTTAATTTTAACCGTTTTTTTTCGCGGGCCATTCTTAAGACTTTCTAAAACCAAACTCCCTGCCACAAAATGCATACGTCCTTGATGTTGGATTTCTGTATGGACAGTGTTGGACTTGGCCCTTTCTGCAGGGTCATCCCCAAACCTTTTGCCTTCACCCTCCTATTGTCTGAAACCATTTTTGTTGGCTTTTACTACTCTGCGCTTTTACCACTCTGCGCTCTTTGCCACTGTTAACCACTGCTGTGCTCTCTCCTTTTAACATGGTAAAATTGGCTGAACACCCAATTAGCACATTTAGTTTACTTATAGGTCCATAGGAAAGTGGTACTACCTGTACCCAGGGCTTGTAAATTAAATGCTACTAGTATAACTACAGCAATCATTGTGCCACCCACTGAAGTAGCCCTTTAAACGTGTCTCAGGACTGCTATTGTAGCCAGTATCTGCAGTTAAAATGCAATTTAGTCCTGGCAAAATAAGCCTTTTGCCAGGCCTTAACCTTCCTTTTAAATACATATAAGTCACCCCTAGGATATTTGATCTTTTATTTATGAAGTTTTATAAAGCACAAATATGAGCAAAATGTTGGTGTCAGAGCGCTGTACACCTCCAGTGCCGGCAGAACAGAAGGTGACTGATTACCACACACGTATTGAAGCAGCTAGAGCGGCCAACGAGGTACAGGCCCCAGAGTGGGTATTAAGAAAGGAATTTGCGTCCCAGCCACTTTTTAATCGAAAGCAAGTAGTGAAGTGATATAACTTGGAAATTGACATATGATTTAAACTAGGCTCTGTCTGCAAGGCATCTGGACTTTGTTCATCAAGTTTGTTTCCTCACCCTTGTCCTGAGGAGGCCAAGATGTATATATGAAGGCTGAAACGCGCCTGCGTCGGCAAGTTTTGACAAGAGGAGTCAGACTATAATTGATCAGTCTCTTGGCGATTGAATGCACATTTTTAATGGAGAGAGGAAAAAACTTCTTTTATTCCTTTTAACTGTTTTTAAATTTTTTATTATGAAATGATGATTTTTAATCGAGATACTTTATGCACAATCCTCTCCAAGCTTATTTATTGTACACTGATTGATCTTCTTAATTAACTGATTTGCTTGCTTGCATCTTTTGCTTGTGCGTCTTTTTTGTGTCACTATTGCACTTGCACTTTTTCCTAATCAAATGGCATGCTGGCCTGTGTAGTCAAATTTCCCCTGTTCCCACAGATGTTGTATTTTAACTTCTATATATTTGTTTGGCGTGTTTTAACTGTACAATGTTATGTTTTTGATTTTAATGCATACATTCTTTTATGGTCTTATTGACTGAAATAAAGGTCTTTGAACTGTAATTGAGGTCTTTAGAGGGGTAATAACCTTGTGTGCATATAAGACAACCTCTAAGTGTATTTCCTTTATTTAATAGGCAAACACTGTTTTTTCTATCAAGTGGGTAGAAGGAACCTATGAATCGTGTTGTTTTGTGATCTGTATATATTTGTTGTTTATATATATGTTTGTATGTTCGAAAAGATCATTTTAAAATAACGATGATCAAAAAAACAATACAATTATAACTAAAAGTACGTAACAAATGTATCTGTGGTATGTGATTTGTTGTTTGGAATAAGGAACATGAACTAATGACAGGACTATGTACTGTTAATAGGGTAATCTGAAGTTCCCTATGTAAGTAGATATGAATATATCTTTTACTCCTTGCCATTTTTCTTCTTTACCTTTGTGTAGTACTTTTGCCCAGGTATAGGAGGGTAATTTGGATAAACCCCTTATGTTTTTTTAACATATTTACACCTAATAAATAGCATCAAATTCACAAGGAACAAAATATAGAATATACAGCATGAAAAGATAATACCTAGAGACATAGTGAAAACACCAGCAAAGAAATCAAATTGGCATGGATAGTCACCTCAGATAGGAAGGAGATTATTCAGTAGTCTCATTTTTCTTCAGTTTTGAAAAGAGTGAATGAAAGGATGGTCCTAATCTCTGGGGGAAGAGAGTTCCAAATTATTGTGGTAATTCCAGAGAAAGACCTCTTATATGGTTTCTTTTTGTGAATTTTTTGGGTTCCAGTAGTAGGGAGCATGTACTACGAGAAGCTCTATTCCTTCTTGATAGAACCAGTTTCTGAGCTAGGTAGCGAGGAGTGTTGTGGTGGATGGCTTTGTACGTCATGCATGCTATTTTTAGGTGGATCCTAGATTCATAAGGTAGCTAGTACAGTGAGTGGAGGGCTGGAGTAATGTGATCATTTTTCTTTACGCCTGTGATGAGCCATGCAGCCGCATTGAGGGTAGCCCTCAGGGGTGCTAGTTTTATTTTTGGTAGGCCAACGAGGAAAGCATTCCCATAGTCAACTTTGGAGATCACGAAAACCTGAACCGCCATCTTGAGATCTGCATTGGGCAGGAAAGGCTTTAGTTCTCTTAAGACATGGAGATGGAAATTGGCCCCTCTGGTTGTGAAGCTGATGTGGTTCAGCATGGAGACATTGTGTTCTAGTGTTATTCCTAGGGATTTTGCTGAATCAACGATATGTAGGGTACAGTTCAAGGCGGTTTTGGTGCTCTATTCACTGAACTCTTTAAAACTACATATCTAGGGTTCTACTGATTGGATTTATGTAGTTTTAGTGTCACATTATTGATTAAAATGTATTCTATTGTTCTAAATTGGTGTGGGATTTTTCTTTTTTTGTGTTTTTAATTTATTCCTGTTTAAATGCTGCATAAATACTTTACAAAAAACAGTGCACCCTAGTAGTTTGGGTGATCAGGGTAAGAATAGACACAAACTGGAATAGTATTCATGTCCTTTGTCCAGCCGGACAGGAATTTATTTGGCGATGCACACAATCAGAAAGTAATGTCAAGGGGGCACAAACCTGCTCACTGTAGAGATAATTGTCCATGCCTTAAGGACTAGCCTTGATATTAACTTTCTCACCGAATGCCACTGCGCCCTTCACACAATACTGCTCACTGTATAGACAATTGTATACCTGGTTAGGATCTGCTGTGATAAGACCTTCTTATGTCACCATGCCGGTTACATAAAACTGCTCCCTGTATAGACAACCCTGTATCCAACATTGTTTAGTTATCGCTAATGCACCAGTCACTCTGGACCCTCTCACTTCTATTCTGGATACTGTCTCGCACTGCGCCATATGCAACATTTTGTTTTTTTAATCGCCCCTTCTCTGAACTGGTTCCCATTTGGAACTCTGGCTTTTTAATTCCAACACCATTTCGCACTGCGCCATCACTTCTCCTTCCTTTCTCGCCGTCTGCGCCGAACTCACTGCACCGATGTTTAAGTGCACAGTTTGACATCGTTGCTCCAGCACTAAGCATGCCAGCAAAGAACGGTCCTTGATGTGCGAATAGTAAAATGCACCACAGTGTGTTTTCTGTTTTAAACATGCCTGGCCACGTAATTACATTGTGTTTTTTTCCCTTTTCTCCCTCATTTTTTTCCCACTAATTGCATTTGTATGTAGCATGAAAGGCAATTGTTTATAACTCCAAGACAAACATGATTTATATATTTGTCCTGAAGATGATGCCATGTATCTTGTTTTTCGGCATCGAAACGTCGTCGACACAATAGGATCATATGTATTGAATATGCTTGTGAATAGTATGTACAATGGTCACTCAAACTACAATCAAGTCTGTTCACTGATTATAAGTATACAGACCGATTTGCTCGTTCTTGCCTATACTTGTTGTTTTGTCTTGTTCACTGTGGGTCACGGGCTGTGCCCCCTTGACATTACTTTCTGATTGTGTGCATCGCCAAATAAATTCCTGTCCGGCTGGACAAAGGACATAAATACTATTCCAGTTAGTGTCTATTCTTACCCTGATCACCCAAACTACTAGGGTCCACTGTTTTTTGTAATAAGCTAAAAGCCCAAGGTCCCTAGTATACTACCTTCGGGTTCCCTTGTTTCCTATAACGGCATAAATACTTTATACATTGCCTGTGAGTTAAGCCTGGTTCCTTTAGTGCCAAGCTACAACAGGGTTAAGAACAGGTTAATTTAGTGACTTTGTGGTTCATCCTGACAAGGACTAAGGCTGTTGCTCGAGAAGGGTGTCCCCACTCCCAACAAACAGATTTCTCAAAAATATATATTATGTAATGCTTTGAGCTCGTGTTTTGTTTTTAATGACAGTACGCTTTTAGGTGTTTCTTTTTACTGGTAGACATATTGTGAGGTCGAAAGCATTAGAATGGGATTATGAGTTATGGTGTGCATGTCTGTTTTGTAAGTTATGGACTCACAAGACGGGAGCATACCTATATGGTAGTGGAGATGATGGAGAGGTGCTTAACAGGGAGTTTCTCTACATATAAGCGATCATTCATCAAACATGCAGGGCAACATGGGAAATGTGTTTGCCCCCAGATGTGCATCAGCTGGTGAGAAGAGTTTCCACTGTCTGATACACATGAAAAATAACTTCAATAATGCATCTTTTGGCTCCACTATGTTAATGATCTCTTTGTACTACTGGATGGAAGTAAAACTGAATTGAAGGAATACTTTAATAATATAAATTCTTACAACTTCAACATCAGTCTCAGAACATAAACAAGGAAGATGGTTTATTTAAAAGAAAACAAGATTGAAGCAACACTATTCAGAAAAGGATCATCCACAAACAATGTCCTCTATTCAAATAGCCATCATGACGGACAACCAAAGTGGAGCATTCCATGAGGAGAATTGTTGAGAAGTAAGCAGATCTGTTCCACAGAAGAGGAGAAGGAAAAGCATTTAGAAGCAGCACTGGAAAGATTCCCCAGAAGAGGCTATCTAGAGCAAACTTATTATGTGGGCATACAATTGTTTGAAAACCAAAGAGAAATGAATTATTAGTTACTAAAAGACAAGCTAAATTTCAATTGCATGACAAAATATAAATTATAAACTGGATATAACAATGAATGTTCAAGGACCGTCAAATCTTTAAAACATATTGCCATTTCCTAAAAGACGACCAAACTATTGGAAGACAGCTATGAGATCAACATGAGATCATGTTCAAAAAAGTCCCATCAATTGTTGACATAATGATACAGAGTAATTTCCAACATAAAATGTTTTAACTTGTTGGGACACAAACAAAAAGGATTTTGGAACAGTTATACATGTACAACCTGAAATAAAATAACAAAACATGAACAGCTTTGTAAATGATGTAAGAAATATAGAATACAGCAAAGGAAAACATGCAAGAGATACTTTGGGGTTATTCGATAGAATGCTGAGCAATTTCCAATATGTAGGCAGCACTATTTGTCCCCTAGACAAGAGAATCTTGGAAAAAAACATCAGTGCTTTCAAGTAAAGCAACACTGCAAAAGGACCCACACAAGTGATCTAGGTTCTCTCAAATAAGTTTGTAACTGATTATGAGAGAAAAACTAAAAGACGGAGGGATGGAGTTAAAAAACCAAGACAATGAGAATCCAGATACTTCATAAAGTTAAGAACAAAGTTCCACCTGGGTCGTAATCTGGATAAAGAGCTCCATGTCCACCTGGAATAAAAGCAATATTGACTCCAGAGAATAAGTCAGCCTATCTAGAGTTCCATTTGTTTGTACCATGCTAATTTCAAATAATTTGAAATTAATAGGCAATTAGGGGACTTAGTGCCTGATATATTTAAGGGTTTTACCCACTCTGTTATTATGGGAAAATTTGTTAATACATGGGGGCCTCAGAATCAAAATGGTAGAAGATCAAGTTTGGATCTAAGACAACAGCACACTGGAGGGTGTGATAAATGGACAACAAAAATATACCAATTTGGTACGATTTCCTATGCTGTCATCATCAGGTGGATGTACTAAGTACAATAAACTGAATACATGCCACTAGAGGACAGTCAAATGACTTTGAAGGACTTGAAAGACTAATGAACCAAATAGGTGATTACTTTGTGAGTGACTGCCTCAAGCAATATAATGAATTATTGGTCTGAGGACTTGATGCATGTATATACTTAATTTATTTTGCCTTTTAAATACCTTAACTGCCAAACTACATTTTCTGTAAGGAATTGCATGATGCCAACATTTACACAGACATTTGCAATATATTCGACAATGAAAACTGTAGTAGGATTACTTGTCATGACTATGACCACCAGTCCTGATTATTATGAATTGCTACTATGAAAACAAATAGAATAAAGTGAATACAGGCAACTAGAGGACAGTTAAATGGCTTGAAGAACTTAAAAGACCGATGAACTAACAACCTAATTAAGTTGTGACTGACTGGCTCAAGCAATATAATGAAACATGGATCTAAAGACTTAATATAAGAATGAACTTAATTTCGCTTTTGAATACACCTGCTTTGCCAAACTACATTTCCATTAAGACATTGCATGAGGTCAATGATTACACAGACACTAGTAAGACATTAGACAATGAAAGTGTAGAAGGACTACAGATGCCGTGACCAGGACCTACCCTGGTCGAAATGAGTAACCACAGCTTTTATTTTTTCATGCCTTTTTTTAATAAAGATGAACTTTTACACTAAACAGCTAACCTGAGTACTGCGATTCCTGCGTTTTGCTTGTAATATATACGGGCATCATTCATCACGATTGCGAGCACTGGCCCAACAGCTGTGCATTGTGGTGATTGAATCAATCTTGTACAGTAATATACATTTAGAAGAATATACATGTCACTGAACAAAACTACAGTTAAATAAAAGGAATGTAGCCCACCAGCTCTGAGCAAAAATGTCAATTTTCTTCAGAAGGGAATGATCCAGGGTGAGCAATGTAGGTGTGCAGTGTGAGGTATGGGCAGTCATGATTATTCTTTTCTTTACAACAAAAATCTGTGTACTTCCCTCGATTTGTAAGAAGCCCTAACAGTCAGAAGGAATGATGACTGATGAGTCTTCATCTTGAAATTTATGTTCAGATGATTGTGATTTTGCTAGATGCAGAATCCAAACTGATGTATGATTCAGCCAAACCATCATATCTAGTTAATTCTCTAAGCATAATATTATTTAATCCACATTCTTGGTACCCTGAATCTTTTCACATGAAACACAATTGAGCATACTAAATAATATTCTGAATTAGAATTGGTTGATGTTCAAGGTATGGGCTCTAATGGTACAAATACTTTGCCAGGAGTTGTTTTTAAATAACGTTCGTGTGGTGCCTGTCTAGGCTGTGTGTCTAGTTGTGCTTCTCCATCCTTATATACAAGCCCAGCTGAACACCAGATGTTCGACAGAAATTCAGTATTGTCTACACAGTCACACTCTGAAAGTTATGTAAGTTATGTGAAGAGACCTATCTATGAGCCAAAGTATGCTAACACATTCTTCTGCATCACCCATCTCTAAAAATGTACCCAGTGGGCACTTTGTAGCTCTTCTAAATTGCCTCTCAATTGGGAATTGTGTGCCTAAAAGGGCTTTTGTTCTGTCCGCACACTATGGCAGAAATTACACTTTTATTCCTGATTCTGTGTGGTTTGGGATATTTGTGATTGTTTAAAATCAATACCATTCTTTGTCACAATACCCTGTTTAATGCTTAAGATAACTTCTTTCTTTAGATCCCTGTGGTGTAACATTTAAGAACACCGCATGTAGGAGTGCCACCGTTCCATTCAGCTCGGTAAGCACATGGACAATCGAAAGCCTCTCACAGTTGGTGTTGGGTACTTGATTGGCTCCAATGCTGTGTACATCTGGAGAAGACATTATTCAAGCAGGTCCTGCAGAGCTCCATCCCATAGCACCCAGCTGCTGCACAGTGATTGCTATATAGTTTTACCGTGCAAAAACAAATCTTCATCTCTGTGCTTCATATTTTCTGTCGCTGGAGTCCAAAGGCAAACTTCAGGAAATGGATTTTTGTCTGTATGTGAAATACAGAGCTCCATTTGTTTTTGTGTTTGGGTTTGTAAGTGCATTTTAAGGTGACCATGCTCAGTAAGAATGAGATGACCTGTGGAATGCAGCAAAAAATGAGATACTGTGCACAGGTACTAGTCATTCTCCCTTCCTAGGCTGTACCTAAGAGCTCCCATAGACATTTCACCCTTGTCCAGTTTTTGGCACTAATATAATGTTGCCCAGAGTCCGGATGGACTGACCTAAACTGATCTGATTGTCTCGGTGGGTCTGCCAAGATACCTTATTCCAGCTTGTAACATCTGACTTATGTGGTGCCCACCCTCCATGCTGATGCCACCTGTGGCTTCACACTTTTGTGCTCTGCAGTGGACTATCTCCCTATTATGGAGACCAACTCAGAGAGTGTGCTCCGTCCCGAATAGAATACACATTCCCATGACGAGTTGGGATATGCCCATCCCATTTTTAGGTCTCGCTGAGCCAGCGCATGCGCTGCTCTGCGAGAAATTTAGTAAATGGGATTTTACTAATGCCACCATAGGCTTTTCCTGGCCTCAAGATTGCGTGCACGTGCGCGTGCACGGGCGCAATCGCCATCTGGCTTTCCTCTCGGCCTTTAGCCGTCGCTCTCCCTCAGAGCCTCCTCTCCATCCCCTTCCCTGCTGCTCTTTCACACCAGCCACTTCACGCCCGCACCATCTGTCTTTCCTCTTGGCCTTTAGCCAGCTTGTCTTTATTTTTTTATTGGCTCGTAAATTCTCAGTGGTGGGGGGGGGGGGGCAGTGATTGAAGGACTGCACTGCTGCCAACCTTGTGCCCTGCAGCAGTGGGAGTGCAACCTTTTTCTGCCAGTCACAGAGCTGGACAGAGCTGTATCCTGACAAGATAACATGATCAAGGCGTGCACATGAAAAGTTAAGAACACGCTTTGTTTTTCACGAGAAGGAAAAAGCTTCTTATTTTGACATTTTCAAAGATCGGTGAAATACTTCTTTTAGGGAACGGTATTTGCGCTAGTGGTGTCAAGCAAACAAATTTGTACTGTTTCAAACCAGGGTTTTAACCTTTCTAAAATGCTACAGTTGTTCAGATACTAAAGCTGAAGGAAGTAAGCACGAGCAAAATAAGACATTTGAAGTATCATCTATTTAATCAGCACATTACAAATCGTTTTATACCTCCATTGGATTTATCACCCTGATTGCAGTTTTTCAGTCAATGCTTTGTCCACCAGGAAGCAATTGGAGAAAGAATTTTTTTTTAAGTAATCATGATCATCCGAACTTAAAATAACAATATGATCTGATCAGTGGTTTTGACTCTTCATTCATGGCCTCACCAAAACGTGTAGAATACTTTGATGTTGTTATCATGGAGTCTTTCATGCTGAACGAGCAGTCACCAGCCACTGTTTTACTCCGCTGATGTTACTTAATAGTTAACCAAGAAGAGCAGAGTTTGGTTTTTGCTGTATTTTTGTTTCTTGTTTTCGAGGTGCATACTTTATTATAATCTTGGTAATCTTTTCCACTGTCTAGAGCTTCCCAGTGGCCACTGTGGGTAAGGAAACGTGGCAAAGCCGTCAACCATTAAAGTGAGCAAATGGGTATCTGTTGACATCTGTGAATTCCACCATCTTAGGTTCGAAATTGGGCGCTAATTGTCTTGTCTCTTTAACTCTTGTTTAGGCGTGTAACACCTGTCCAGTGTATGCTGATGTTGTTCCCTTTGTTCACTGCCACTGTTTGGAATGGCAAGCTACATAAGAAGCAAGCATTGGCATAGCCAATAGGTCTCACCTTAAGGACCTTATAAGTGTTTAGCCCTGCAACATTTGATGTTGTTGCACCAAGGATATTGTGCTGCATAACTAAATACTTATAAGGTCCCAAAAAGCGAGACCTATTGGCTATGCTAATGCGTGTTTTTATAAGAGCCTGGAAAGAAAGACCAGGAAGATTTTGTCTACTTGGATTGGCTTGAGTTGTAATTTTTCAACCCAGCAGGAGAATGTCTTGCCCCAGGCCTCCTACAAATACTCCTACATGTCAGTAACTAATGCCCCCTCAACCAAATGGTTATATTGGTCAGCACATCTTAAGAAGCTTGCCTCACCAGCAAAGAGCTATGTCTGACCAGGCATAGGACTATGAAAATGTTGGGTTTCCTCATGGCTCTAAACAAGCCTAGGACTGTGGAGCAAATCCTGAGGGTCAAACCATGCCCTAGAAAAAGAGGAAGCAGTCCTGTCATGGATGGCTGGTAGCTGGCTTCCAAACATGAAGACAAGAAACAGAGACTAAAAGACTGAAGACTGCTTGGAGGTTTATCAAAGTAGGCTCGGCAGAGACACAAGGAAGATGCAGACCAGCTGCCGGCCAGAGCTAAACTTATAACACATGTATCACAAGGGGGTCAAGAACGTGAAGGAGAAATTCCAGGATTGTGATGAGTCTCCACTGCTTTGACCAGCTCCATATAATTTCTACTTTGTGGGTGCCCACAACAAACTTTTCCTGATGGAGAGGGATTTTCTCCTTGTACACTATCCTTTACGATAGAGTCCCTCTGGATGGGACTGAACTATCTCTTCATCTCATCAGGTTCATAATTACAGTTTTTAAAGGTGGAACTTGACCATAAATCCCATTTCTCCAGTTGCAACTGGAAACCAGTTGGTGCCCCGGGTTCAGTAGGTGCCCCTAACACTTAAACATTTCTACTCCTTAATGTGATTTAGGCCCTCAAGTTTGATTCCCCAAGGAACCTGGTATGGTTGCAAGTCCATTCTCAGAACCAGTATTCACACTGGTTTACTTCAAACTTAGGAGGCCAGTTGAAGGGGTAACCAGTCTACCCTGGAACTGTATCTGGTGTCCGGAGTCTGTAATAGAAAAACATTGTCTGTAAGTGGCCATGTTATTTGAAATGTTGTAACTTACTAAATGATATACATAACTGTTAGGGCGCTATATTTGCCATGTAAAGTGTGATAACCTTCTGGTTTATTTATTATTTCAACGGTCCTACTCCTCCTGTGGGCAAATAACCTATTTTAATATATAGGTTTCCAACTAGCCATATAATTTCTTGTTGCGGATTATTTTGTCACACTTCATCCAGGCTCCATCCCGCATCGGCATCCTGGAGTAAGCTTTGAATCCTCGACCAACCTACATTTAGCATCAGATGTACAAAGGACTTATCCTTTTATCCAACTGGGGTGCAACAGAACAAGAGGTCTTCTTCTTATCACAGATACCACCCGAGGCCCAATGAAAAGCTTCCACGTAGGTATGCCAACTAATGTGGGATTGCAGCAACTGTAGACACCGGTTTGCTCGGTTGTTGGGGTTATTACAGCAATATGTTCTGGTGGATGCCATTTGCTGTGGGTAACTAGAGCTGGTGTTGGGGCATCTGAATGAGAAGTAAAAAGTAGTGTTTGTGTTGAATTAATGAGATACAGGGGAGTGGTGTTTGGTAAGATTTACAAGGGATTAGTGTATGACTGACCTAGTTTAACCCATCCCATAGTGGATTACTAGTAGGGAGGACAAGGGCACAGTGGACCTAGGGGCTGATTTAGAGTTTGGCAGAGAAGGTACTCTGTACCAACGGTGACAGAGCACCCTGCATAGGAAGATATGAAGGCCCACACACCTGATTTACAAGCAGGGTGACCTCAAGTATGTCAGCGATGGAGGCTACTCTGTTTCAGTGCTTCATTTATTAAATAGGAAGTGCAGGTGCTCAAATGTTTATCGGAGGCCACACCTACTTTTCTCCGGCTTCACCCGCTTGCTCCATTGGGTCCACCCACTTACTCTATTCGCTCCACCCACATCCTCAACTGGCACTGCTAAAACTCAGATGTAATACCCGATCTGAATTTCAGGATAGGAGGTTCTCCTGCCCGGTGAACATTTTTAAAAAGATTAAATCAGAAGTGCATTTAAAGCACAATATTGGAATAAATTAGGTAAAATCACTAACGCATTGAAAAGGAACAAATCCAGTGCTCTATGTGCCAATCTGGGAAAAGGACAATATTTGGGTATCATAAGGAGGACAAATACCTCTCCAGGCAGGTGCAGTAACAACAGGCCTTGTTGCCAATGCATTATAAAAAGTGGAAGAGCTACTTTAGTCAGCTGGTCCATTTTTTTTCTCACTAATGTGCTGCCTCCGTACCAGGTGTGAGGTTATGGCTGCCCAGAGAGAGGCTCAGTGCGTTATCTGTGCATTGACCAAGTCTGCATCTGGCACTCCCACTTAAAGAGGCCAGTCTTGTTCACTGGAATATTGGGCTGCAGTTTAAGTCCCATCTGTGTCTAAGTTCATCAGATGCTGATACTCTTATATCACTCCTTTCTGATCTGATGCTCTTGCCAAGTAGAAAACCTGCTCTCAGTCTCACTGGCTATGCTGAAGCCCCACATTACCTCTTTGAGCCACAATTGTGCATTTTCAGGTTCAACAGATGCTAAATGACTGCTTGCAGAGGTAACCCCTGTCATCTGCTATTGCTCTTACCCTTTAGTCAAACTATAGTTCATGTTTGGCTACCGTTTACTCACACAGATGACAGGAATGAAACAATGCAACATGCTTGGAGCTTTATCTTCGCCTGAAATGTTAGCACACGTCCCGTTTTTACCAGCTCAAAACAAGCTCCCAACAACTGAGCAACAGTATAATGAGCAACAAGTGTTTGAATTATAAAAAGTGCAAGCAGAGATCACGAATTTGGAATTAAATGCGTTATCAGCAATTTAAACACACGGTGTGTAAACCGTCACGTATACTGCTTTTTCAAAACAGAAGTCTGTTCTTATTCAATTTATGAATTTGGAGGTAATTCAAAAACTTTTATCTGGAATATTACAGCAATACGTGGTTTAAGTTTGCTCGAGTTAGGAAAACTTGTTGGTAATGTAGAAAGCCACTCCACCTTTCCTTGATATACTTTCAAAGCCGCAGTGGGAAAAGGTTTCCTTGCAGATCACTCATCACAGCAGACCTTTGATGGATCCCCTAGAAATGTGCTCTTCACTGTGCAAACACTGCTTGACTGACAAAGTATTTTTGGAGGATTCGTCAAGGATCCCAGCCAGCATTCCTTCCCCATGATAGCTAAATCACGTGACAAAACTAAATGAAACGCAAACTGCGCAGCACCTTTTGCGCCCCATCTCATAGTTTGCGATGCAATGCAATTCACATACTTTTAGGTCATGGTGAGGCCCCAAGTACCGCAGAGGCAGTAGAGGTCTCCATCGTGCCCCTGTAACACAGATCACACTGCAATAAAGCAGCACACTGTAGCACAAAAAAAACAGAAGACTGTCATCACCAGCACAACAAATGTGCGACACATCCAGGTCCACGTCCAGAATCTTGCCTCCATAAAAAGGTTATAATTTGATAAAAGATGGGTGCACCAAATCCAGTCTCAGTAATCATCCAGTACAAGAACTAGTGCCAGCAAATAATGTCTTTTGTACTTTGTATTGAGTAATACCAGTGTATCACTGTCCTTTCTGCCAGATACCAAGGCTGTCTAGTGTTCCCTCAGACAGTAAGGGCCTCTCTGTGTGTCACATTTCAACATGTGCGTGTCTCTTCTGTCACAGAGTAAACTCTGTAACGTGGACAATGCATTACAGACCCTAGCGCAAGTAAGGAAATAAGCCTATTGGCTGCTGATTGAATTATAAAACAGGGCAATGATGAGGATTCAGTGGTCCCCTGGGGCCTGGTGCCACTGCACCTGGTGCTCAAATAAAAACGATGCCCCTGGGGAGATTTATTTCCTGTCCTGTCCACAATCCTCTGTCAAACTCCAGGGTGCTCACACTATCCGCCCTTCCTGCTGAACAGCGGGACTCAAACAGCGTCCTACCAGGTAGAGAGATAAACTGAACTATCCCACTTCCCTCTATTCTCACAGTACAGCTCTGTCCGATCTCTTAATCTTACAATGGCAATGTCTCAAGTCATTTCTCTCAAGCACACGGGCTTCCTTAGTGTGTTTTCTGTCACAGAGTTGAGTTATCTAAGAGTTTTCCCTCTTTTGCAAAAAGTATAATTGTGCTTAATTTGCAGCAGGGGCGGATCTCTGGGAATGTGACAGCCGTTGTAGCAACGAGGCCCCCTCCCCTCTCACTTGACAGGAGTTGTCTGCTGAGGTGTGTGTTTGGTGAGGAGGAAAGGAGGGCGGAGGTGGGTTGCAGGAGGGAGGCCAGCGATACTGCCGCTGACCGCGTGACCCGCAGGGGAACATGGGCGGGACAGCGCTTTAGTCCCACCCGGCAAGCTCCAGCCAACACCGATGGGGCGCCCCTCCCCGCGTCCACCATTCAACGGCCAGGGGAGGGCTTACCTGGGGGAGGGGCGAACCCGCTATTTAAACCGTGGTGGCCAAGGCTCGTCCTCTCTCATCCCTGTCCGCCCGCGGCTCAAGCACTGATTGTCCTCCTCGTTGTAGTCGTCGTTGGCTAGGTAGGTGCAACTCTCTTGCCTCCGCCCCGGTCCCTGGACATGAGCAGGTTGCACGGGGGCCCTGTGGTAGGATGCCACAGGGGAGGGGGGGAAGGGGGGGTGGTGAGAGGTGGCCGCAGCAATAACTGCGGTTTCAGCGCATAAGGGGTGAGGAGAGGTCACGGTTTCTTCGCGAAAGCGCTTTCAAAAGGCGTGCGCACGATGGCTCGGTCGGCAAGGCAGCTTCAGAAGCGGTAGACTTAGGGTGTAAAGTTGGAATACCGAAGTCAACTGTATGACTATTATATGCTAGGGCTAGTATATCCTCGGAGGCCCAAGTGCTGTGGCGTGCTGCCATGCTGAGGGCGACCGGGATCTAAATGGCGTTAGAGTAGTCCGGTGCCGGTTGTCCTTGCGGTGTTATGCCGCCTTTCCAGTATGGGGTCGTGAGCGGCCCTGGGTCCTGCACGATCGGCTGGGGTACGTTCGAATGCAATCCCCCCCCCCCCTCTCCCCCAGCATGTGCTCTCCCAATTTATTTAGCCGTGTCGGCAGGATGGCTCACTCAGTGGAGCGTTTGTCCCTGAAATGCACGGTGAACCGAAAAGGGCAGTGGGAATTATTATATGTAGGCCCATGGGAGCCCCAGTACCTACAGGTCTTGCGGTATTATAATTAGGTGGAAGGGTGTCGGGGGCGCCTTTATCGGGCTGGCCTCCTCCCGTAGACTCCCTCCCCCTCCAACACCCCCCCCCCCCCACCCCGACCTCGTTAGTACCGATCGGCATTATTGCTGCCGATGTCTGGGCCGCTTATTTAAGGAATGGTGGTAGACATGGCGCGGGGAGCGGGCCACGTGGCCAAGGGGCGCTTACGCTCCGTGCGGCTCCCCACGGCACGGGACACGATGCCTCGAGGTGGTCCGGCGGATACCGTGTCTACTTATAAGTTGCAGTATAAGGGCACAGAAGGGGGCTGAGCACGGTGCAGGTTATATACAGATGTACGGTGCAAACCATACAACTAGGCTAGATTTCCAGCAGAGGGCATCCTTCTAGTCAAGTCAAGTCAAAAGATCTTTATTCGGAATAAAAAACATCCATAAAAGTACAAACAAAAAACATTTTAAAAACATTCAATTCAATAGTTACAATTGGAGAATAGTACGAGGAAAAACGAGCACAATCAAATCAAAATCCATTACAATTTCACAACTATACCAGATTTGTCCCTCCCTAGTGATAGATTTAAAAATTGTTAAGAGAAGAGAATATCTTATAATATTATTTAAAAAGCACTGTTTAAAAACACTATTTTAAAACCTTTGTTAAAAAAGGACGGACATCACATTGTTATAATATTATCTATTTACACATAATTACAAAAGATAAAGAGAAGTAGATTTAAAAAAAAATTTATCAAGAAAGTGCAAAATAGAAAGTGCAGTGTGCGATAATTATGCATCGATATTAAGGGTGACTCTCGATCTGACAGCAGCTTTGAGAAAACAGCTCATCCTAAAAATAACTTCGTCTGATCCCAATACCTGGAAAGACCGGAGTGCCAATTTAAAATTAGTCAATTCATTTTTCTTACAATAGGGCATAAGATAATGTACAGTGAGTTTTTTATAAAAACCACAGAAGAACAGGAAATGCATAAGACTTTGCTTCATGTCAGGGTTACAGGGGCAGTTTAAGGTTTCGAGATGTTTATTGTATCCCAGAGGGAAGTTCAGTAGATTAACTATACTCCCCTCTCGGAAACGAAACAGTAAACCCCTTACCCATCTACCAAGATGCAAACGCAAATATCTGTACGGTGGGCCAGGTTTTTTAATGTGTGGTTCAGAGTAGGCCAAATATTTTACAACCGTGCATTTAGTCTGGTTCTTTCTGTCCCGCTCTTCACTATATAAATCATACAATGCCCTTAAAATGATGGTCTTATGGGAGCGATTTATTAGGTGTGGTGATGTGAACAGGGAAGCCAAACCCACACTTGCAAGGCACTCTTTTACTGATTTCAGCCATGGAATATGGTGTCCCCTATCACACTTTAGACAGTCCAAAATAATGTCACGGGTCAATGTAGCAGCCGTGTTGTTCCATATCTTTATCCAGAACAATGCTGGTCTTGATCTCACAAAATCCTCTATGTAAGGAATATTTAGTTCATTATGACATACATAGTTTGGAGAACAAATAACCCCCCCCAATACCTTACGACAGAATCTATTTTCTTCTATTTGAATAGAGGAGCACTTGGTATAACCCCAAACCTCAGCGCCGTAAGTGCCGGTTGGCATACATTGGGTTTGATATATCTTAACCAGGGGAGTTATCACATCAGCTTGGTTGGGTTGTCTCAAGGAGGTTACACAATTAATGGCCTTGCCCAACTTATTCCTGGCATAAGAAACATGTGCATGCCACGTACCACTATTTGAAAATAGGAGCCCTAGATAGGGAAAAGTGCTGGTGCTTTTTAAAACATTTGACCCTGAAGTAATCTGGGGAATTTTGTGATTTTTTGGGCCACAGCTCATAATCAATGATTTTTTAAAATTAGTTGTTAAGCCTAAATCGGCCATAAAAAGGACAAACCCTGAAATTAAAATACGCAGTGCCTTCGGAGTGCGGCCCATCAGGACCGCGTCATCTGCGTAAAGAAGGGTGGGTATAGGGGCTCCATTAATGTAAGGCACATCACTAGTTAGGGTGCTCAAAGTGCCGCTTAGTTTATTAATGTACAAAATAAATAGGAGAGGGGCCAGCACACACCCTTGTCTCACCCCCCTACCAATGCTAATATCATCAGAAACTTCACCCATTTGATTCACACGTACACAAGCTTTAAGATCACGATGTAAAAAAGCTAAAAAATGTACCAGATGGTCATCTAAACCATATTCAAGAAGGGTAGACCAAAGCCGGGAGCGGTTAACAAAATCAAAAGCCGAGCTCAAGTCCATAAAACCAAAATATAAAGGGGATTTCTTTGCAATATTATATTTTCCCATGATCAGGTTCAGATTCAAGCATTGTTCCACCGTTCCGACACTACTGCGGAACCCAAACTGGCTAGGATGTAGGATGTTATTCTCATCAGTCCAAGTTCTTATCCTTTTAAATAAGATCCGTCCCAAAACTTTTAAGGTGTTATCTATTAAGGAGATTGGGCGGTAACACCCAGGATCCAGCCTGTCGCCCTTTTTAGGTTTTGCCTGGCGAAAAGATGCGCTCTGCGCATCTTTTTCGCGCAGGCGAAATCCTGATGAGATCTGTAGTGTGGCTTTGGGTCGGCCCTCGTCATTCATTGGCTGGCTCCATAAATGGAGCCTAGCCATTGGACGAGGGGCCTGTCCGTCAATGCCGGACCAGATTCGGGGGCGTTCCCGACATTCTTTGGCTTTTGCCGACGTCACGCGACGCCGGGAACGCCCCCGATTCTGTTCCGGCATTGCCGGCACCTCCCTTGCTCCCCCTCCCGCTTGTTTCCTGGTGCCCGCCTTCGTGCTCCGGCCGGCCGTCGTCAGCGTCTCTCCTCCCCCTTTCCCGCCCCCTCCCGCTTGTTTTGGTGCCCGTCTTCTGCTCCGGCCGGCCGTCGTCAGCTCTCTCCTCCCCCTTTCCCGCCCCCTCCCGCTTCTCTCTGATGCCCGCCTTCCGGTGAGACACTGTGATGAATGCCACTGAAAGCCCTGGATGGACTGGGCTGGGTCCGGGTCAGTCTGCTCGGTAGTGGGCTGACTAGTGACTGTCAATGACCTCCTGCAGCGCGAAGTGCTGTTCGAAACTCGGAAGCCACCGCCTCTTAACACTAGTGAGTACGAGGAAAGCACGGGCGGCCATGCGTTGCTTTGTTAATATTGCATACAGATCTGAAATCACCGTTTGAGGAGTGGAGCCGGGGAGGGGGCGGAGCTTCGTGGCGAGAGCTCCGTAACAGACACTTGCCCTCAACCAAGCCCTCCGCCCCCTTACCACTCACACAAACAAAACGGAAGTTGTCGGAACCAAGAAGAAAAGCGAAAGGAGGTAGGGAGGGGAAAAGAAGCTGCCAGGGCTGCCATGAATATTAAAGTAAAGCTGGGTCATAAGCTTCCAGCCATGGGAGTCTGTGACTTGTAAACGGCTGATAACCCATGACCTCTGATGGGAACGTTCACAGAGCAGCAGAACAACAGACATCCTTAGTATCGGCACAAAGCCATCGCTGGCACAGTGATTCAAGCAAGTGTATTTTGAGGGAAGGGCTGTGATAATAGCAAATATGCATTAGGCGGAGTGACCCTTGGCTTGGCTGCGGTCTTACCAGGCGCACTTACCTCCGTATCCGGCTCCACTCACGGACCCTCGACATGCCGAAACGGTGAACTAGCAGGAAGTGAAACTTATCGCACTAAGCAGCAATGCCCCTCCCCCGCAGCGCCCGCGAGCAAACAAGACAAGCATTTAGTGCAATAGGTCCTGCATTTGCGAGAGGTTAAGCTATTAGCATTGTAAATTACAATGTCTTTTATTTAGATTTAAAAAAACAAAACAAAGGCATTGTCATTTACAATGCCAAGAGCTCAGACCCAGCAAATGCGAGACCTACTGCATTGCAAATGCTTGTTTATTCTGAAAGCATGACCAGTGTACCGCACAGATGAGCCGCACAGGGTATAATGTGTCTATGATTGCTGAACGTGACTGACAGATCGGCGTGGGCTGCAAAATGTTGTTGAACCTACCTTACGATTATGCCTCCACGTTGAACCTTCTTGGCATCTGTGAACCTAAAATCTCAAATTCATCCCTTTCTAAGTGTTGGAAAATAACTGCACACATTAGCAGCACATTACCAGCACTCAGTTTATCGACCTCAGAAGATTGAACAGCCGTGTCGGCCCAGTCCGGATATGAAATAACGACCTGTGCAAACAAAAAATGTTAGCAGCGACTATTTTGGTTACTTGAGTCTTCCAGACAGCTCAGTTATTTCGTGGAGAGCACAGACGGGGCTGCTCTGCCACATTCAATAAACAGAAGCGCCACTGGCAATTGATGATCACTGTGACACTCCCCCATATTGAGCGCTGAAAAGTCCAGGTCAAGAAAAGATGCCTTAGTACTTGATTAACTGTGTAGTCAGAAACCTTCGAATAGCACGGCTATTTGCAAATGAAGGGTTGGCCTCTAAATGATGGATTTATGACTAGCTGAGGACTGCCGGTCAATCAAAATCGACTGACTCAAAAAACATAGTGCTTACCGACTTATCAAGGACACTGTGTAACGCCGCAAGTAAAAGTGAAACAAAAACAAGCATTGGAAATGCAATAGGTCTCGCATCAGGAAAGTTTGAGCTATTGGTCTTATAAATGGCATTTTTATTTATTTATGTGTTTGTTAAAAAAGCTAAATTAATAGCTTTGTCATTTACAATGCCAATAGTTATAACTTTCGCAAATGTGACACCTATAGCATTTGTAATGCAACATGTTTTTTATTTACGTGATTTAGATGTATTGATATTACAAATAACAATGGCTTTTATTTTTTTTGTTAAATTATTTGTTAAATAATGTATTTAATTTGTAATGGCAATAGCTTAAACTTTTGTAAATAACTTTTGTGAAGATTATATTCAGAGTTTTATATTGTGACGAAAATCCAAGAACAGAAGTGAAATATTAACATCTTTTTGTGATTTGTAATAAAGCGTGAACGCTTGAAAACAGCTTGAAACATTGAAAGAACATATTTGAACCAGCCTTTGACAATAAATTATGACGTAATGCAGCTAACACAAATGTAACGTGTGAAACTGCAGACTGTTAAGTTCAGCCAGAGTGGAGCTTCAGAGTGGAGCTTCAGAGTGCAGAGTGGAGCTTCAGAGTGCAGAGTGGAGCTTCAGAGTGGAGCTTCAGAGTGCAGAGTGGAGCTTCAGAGTGGAGCTTCAGAGTGGAGCTTCAGAGTGGAGCTTCAGAGTGGAGCTTCAGAGTGGAGCTTCAGAGTGGAGCTTCAGAGTGCAGAGTGGAGCTTCAGAGTGGAGCTTCAGAGTGCAGAGTGGAGCTTCAGAGTGGAGCTTCAGAGTGCAGAGTGGAGCTTCAGAGTGGAGCTTCAGAGTGCAGAGTGGAGCTTCAGAGTGCAGAGTGGAGCTTCAGAGTGCAGAGTGGAGCTTCAGAGTGCAGAGTGGAGCTTCAGAGTGCAGAGTGGAGCTTCAGAGTGTAGAGTGGAGCTTCAGAGTGCAGAGTGGAGCTTCAGAGTGCAGAGTGGAGCTTCAGAGTGGAGCTTCAGAGTGCAGAGTGGAGCTTCAGAGTGGAGCTTCAGAGTGCAGAGTGGAGCTTCAGAGTGGAGCTTCAGAGTGGAGCTTCAGAGTGGAGCTTCAGAGTGGAGCTTCAGAGTGCAGCTTCAGAGTGCAGCTTCAGAGTGCAGCTTCAGAGTGCAGCTTCAGAGTGCAGCTTCAGAGTGCAGCTTCAGAGTGCAGCTTCAGAGTGCAGATTCAGAGTGGAGCTTCAGAGTGCAGAGTGGAGCTTCAGAGTGCAGATTCAGAGTGGAGCTTCAGAGTGCAGATTCAGAGTGGAGCTTCAGAGTGCAGATTCAGAGTGGAGCTTCAGAGTGCAGATTCAGAGTGGAGATTCAGAGTGGAGATTCAGAGTGGAGATTCAGAGTGGAGATTCAGAGTGGAGATTCAGAGTGCAGATTCAGAGTGGAGATTCAGAGTGGAGATTCAGAGTGCAGATTCAGAGTGGAGATTCAGAGTGGAGATTCAGAGTGGAGATTCAGAGTGGAGATTCAGAGTGCAGAGTGGAGCTGCAGATTCAGAGTGGAGCTGCAGAGTGCAGATTCAGAGTGCAGAGTGGAACTTCAGAGTGCAGATTCAGAGTGGAGCATCAGAGTGCAGATTCAGAGTGGAGCTTCAGAGTGCAGAGTGGAGCTTCAGAGTGCAGATTCAGAGTGGAGCTTCAGAGTGCAGATTCAGAGTGGAGCTTCAGAGTGCAGAGTGGAGCTTCAGAGTGCAGATTCAGAGTGGAGCTTCAGAGTGCAGAGTGGAGCTTCAGAGTGGAGCTTCAGAGTGGAGCTTCAGAGTGGAGCTTCAGAGTGGAGCTTCAGAGTGGAGCTTCAGAGTGGAGCTTCAGAGTGGAGCTTCAGAGTGGAGCTTCAGAGTGCAGATTCAGAGTGCAGATTCAGAGTGGAGCTTCAGAGTGCAGAGTGGAGCTTCAGAGTGCAGATTCAGAGTGGAGCTTCAGAGTGCAGAGTGGAGCTTCAGAGTGCAGATTCAGAGTGGAGCTTCAGAGTGCAGAGTGGAGCTTCAGAGTGCAGAGTGGAGCTTCAGAGTGCAGATTCAGAGTGCAGAGTGGAGCTTCAGAGTGCAGAGTGGAGCTTCAGAGTGGAGCTTCAGAGTGGAGCTTCAGAGTGGAGCTTCAGAGTGGAGCTTCAGAGTGGAGCTTCAGAGTGGAGCTTCAGAGTGCAGCTTCAGAGTGCAGAGTGGAGCTTCAGAGTGCAGCTTCAGAGTGCAGAGTGGAGCTTCAGAGTGCAGAGTGGAGCTTCAGAGTGCAGAGTGGAGCTTCAGAGTGGAGCTTCAGAGTGGAGCTTCAGAGTGGAGCTTCAGAGTGGAGCTTCAGAGTGGAGCTTCAGAGTGGAGCTTCAGAGTGGAGCTTCAGAGTGTCAAGAGCAATGCCAATAGCTCTAACTTTAACAAAGGCAAAACCATTGCATTGTAAATGCTTGTTAAAGATGGGAACAATAATGCTACGTGACCATGTTTCCGGAATCTCTCCTTCAGTTAAATTGTTAAAAACATTGCATAGCAATGGAGCCCAAAAATCTGGCTCACATTTTAATTGATCTATGGAGAGCCCATCGGATCCGGGCGCTTTATTCCCGGCGCTTTCTAAAATAGCATCAAATACCTCAAGTGTGGAAATAGACATTGGGTGTGGAGGGGGTAGCAGCAAAGGAGTGTTATCTGGTGTTGCGTAGATTTTACCAAAATGTGCAACCCAGATCGGACCAGTAATGTTACAGTTAATTTCGGTCAAATTTGAACCGATAGATCTTATTTCCTTTACCTCCTTCCAAAACCCAGTGGTATCTTTTAGGTCAGCAGATCGTACCAGGGAATCCC
Source organism: Lissotriton helveticus (assembly GCF_964261635.1). Lineage (NCBI taxonomy): Eukaryota > Metazoa > Chordata > Amphibia > Caudata > Salamandridae > Lissotriton > Lissotriton helveticus. The sequence continues at coordinate 1,858,475,086 of NC_136061.1, read as the reverse complement.
AGTGGGTTTTCAGTAAATCGTTTGATCTGGTGCGTAAAGCAAGCTTATACTCTGCTCTGAGCAGCCTTACCCGCAGTATGTCCCTCGGTTCAGCTTTTAAGGCAGCTCTAAGCATCCTGTTCGCTTTTGAGCATGGGGCATCGAACCATCTGGGCGTTTCCTCAGCCTTACTAGAGGCTGGTCTGGAAATTTCGCCTTTAATTACGGTGCAGAGTTCAGAAAACGCTTTAACCACGTTGATCCCATGGTCCTCTGTGGTGAGACAATCTTTAATCAAAGTTGGATATTTTTTACATACTCCTGCCAGGATTCCCTTATTGTCTGCTCCCTTCCAGATTACCCTCAACTTATCTGTCGAGACTTCCAGACCCCTTGCGCCTATTTCACGTCTTGGACACTTACCCTTCGGTATTGATAAATGGATGGCAATTGGGTAATGATCACTGTGAATTTCACACACTACTTCTGCCCTTATTAATGCCTTTGCAACGGCGTGTGAAACAAAAACATAATCAATCGTTGTACCACCCCCGTGACCAATAAAGGTGGGGAATGGGGATGCATGGTTTTCCATACCTGCATGCTCCATGCAATTAACAAGTTCACTAGTAGCAAGAAAATCTAACAGTTCTATACCTCTTTTGCATGGGGGATTTCTTGAATGTACATGTGCATTAAAATCTCCCCCTAAACATATGCCATCAAATTTCCCGTATACCTGTCCATCCGTGATTACATTAATAAAATCAAATAAGAGAATAAAATTTGGGTTAGGTTGGGACAAAAAATCGTTGTTATAGAAATTGATTAAACACAGTTTTATCCTCTGGGTATACGAGAGTGCCATGAAACTAGGACAATTTGTTTGTAGTTCGTCAATTTTAGCTTCAGCAGAAATTTTTATCCAAATGGACAATCCACCACTAGGGCGACCAGCCAAAGGGACCAGAGCAGTCCTGTTATGGCAACTATACCCCTCAAACAATAGGTCCTCAACACACCAAGTTTCTTGGAACATCAATATGTCATAACAATTGACGCAATCCCTCCATGAAGGAATTCCCATCTTGGACTTCAGGCCCGCAATGTTCCAACTGAGAATTGTTAGGTTATTGTTTTTATTATTCCTCAAACAGGGACCCTGGTTAGTACTTGGGGCAGATTTAGGTATAACATAGCCTTGTTGAACGCTTAGTGGACTGGGTGGAGAGATCTCCAGTGTTAACAGGGTCGCCTCTGAGGATGATTCCTCTAACTGTGCTGCCTCAAAACACACGAAAAGTGGTTTGGTGATTTCAGTGGGCAGTCAATCCAAAGAGTCCAGGTCCTGGAATATTCCAAACCTATTCTGTAAGGGAAAAACTGGGGGGGGTTGCATCAACTTGTGGGGAGGACGGTAAAAATATTTTAAGGGTAGTGGGGTCACCACAGTAGACGGGCCATGACAACCAGGATTGTAGTTCAACAGATATTTTGCAGTGCCCGGGTTTCTAAAGTTAATTACGATTCAGTCCCCATTGATGTTTTTGTAAAGGGGACCGACCCAGGTTACTCGCCGTGTGGTTATGATTTCTTTTGCAATGTCATAACCCACTCCCTTGTGCTTTGTTAACCAGTCTATACACTTATTGTGAAGTTGAACCCATGACTCTCCTTGACCTTCCTTAAGCGGTGGGATTCCAGCCAGAACTAAAACATACGGACAAGCCTCAGGTGGAAGATGTAGGGCCGGGCCTTGATGTTTGATAGGCCTATTGTCCTCATGCATGATCTTTTTATCGTGCTGGCTGTGATTGACAGGACCCTTCTGTGCTAAGGTGGTCTGCTTCGCTGCATTACTCTTTCTAATAGAATTAATTGATGATCCGCTTGCATCATTAGCGGAAACAGAGGATTTGGACGAAGTGACATGTCCATGTGTAGGGTTACATGGGGGTAAGGGGGTGTTGGTTTGACAAGCAGACGGATTACTGCCTGTTATGCCCTTACTTTTAAACACCTTTGGTGTAACAGACTGTACTGGATTGATAATAGCTTGTTGTTCCACTGTCCTGGTGTTGCCATGGTCACCTATAGTAAGGACACGAGTAGTGGATTCAAGGTCTTTTAGCAGACGTTCTACTCTCATTTTGTCCAAGTTCGCTATACCTTTTCTCTTTGCATCCTCGTTTTTAATTATATTCTCCAATTTATCAAGTCTTTTAAAAATATTATTAAATTGTTTGATCATTTGACCTTCCAAATTTTTAAAAATTGTATTGACAATAGTCTCAATAAGGTTCCCCTCTGACTTGGAATAGTGACTGGATTTGTCAATTCCGTGGGGGGGCTCAGTCTGGGTGGAGATAGATATATAATTTGACCCCTCGTTATTTATAACGACCATATCACCCAGATACGGTTGATCCTGTGTGGGTACTATATGCTGGACCAACTTTTGTCTCTTCCCCTTATTCCACATACTTTGTGGGGTTGGTTGGTTAACAGTCCTTAGTGGCTGCTTCCGTTTGTTGTAGGTTATTTTAGCAGGGCCCCTCTTTCTCTTGGCTGCAACTTTGTCGGATACCTTGTTAGCAGCCTCTGTAGATGTTATTACTGGGGCATGGCCAGGAGTCACTTCTGGTGCTATATATGTGACAGTGTCATCATCGTCTAAGACAATTGGTACTTCAACAGCGGGATGTGAGGGTTTTACAACAATTATTTCAGGAGTTATATGGGTATTGCCATTACCATTAAGACTGCTGGTGGCATGTAGTTGGTTAATGCTCGTCGGACCCATTGAAAATCTCCTTTCAGTCTCAACAATCTCGTTGAATGCAGTGTCTATCAATGCCTCAAACGACGTTAGCAGTATTACAGGGGACTCTGCGTCCTGGATAAGGATGTCAACATTATTACTTGTAGCGGTACAATCAGCCATTGTAGACAACCTATTGGGAGACTAACCTTATTGACAATGTTGGTGGGGTGGCCCGCCCGACCACTGGTGACCTCAGAGGGCCTCAGAGGGCCCGCCCTTTGCCCGGGCTTCGCCCCGGGCGTCCCGCTCGCGTCCCGCGATGCGGGGCTCTCCTTCCTTTGAAGGGCTCTGGCGCCCCCACGCAGCGCGACCCGCGTCACTGCAGACACGCCGCCGCGAGGCCTGCCGGGATTTGTGGTCTCCCGGAGCGGCGGCGCGGAGTCCGGTGTTCTGGGACTCTTGGCGGTGGCTGGCTGCTGCTGCTGCAAGGTGCTGGCTGCCCTCTGACTCTCGTGGCGGTGGCGGCAAAATCCGGTGAGTTTTTGGTCCCTTTGGCATCCTTCTATTGCTGGCACGCAATTCTGTACAGAACCTCCATTTACCTGCTATTAGAAGTGGCTGACGGCGTCCCGCATCCAATTGCTATCGCTGTGGCTCACTGTTATTCTACACTACGCAAACATCCGAGGCATACTCACTCGTACACCCTATTGTTGAGCACAACTAACCTGTTTGCTGCGTGATCTTGCTCCTGAGTTGCCACGATGTTTTGAATGGGCAGGTCCCTGGCGGCGGAAATGCAGACGGCTTCGTAAGACTCAAGTCGGGTTTTCCGAACGATTGAACAGTCCCTTTACTTACCTTACTATAGGTAACTGGATAGGCCGATGGAAATCCATTTAAAGTTCAGGTAATTTGCATTCTGTTATCGTGCGGCCCACATTGCTTTTATCTCGATTTTGTGTTCGGATAACAATACAAAGACCAATCCCAGTTAATTTTGCTTCCCCATCGCCCCATATTGTTTTTTCTCGTTTTTGTATTCGTAGAACAACACGAAGACCAATCACATTTCATTTGCGCCACCTTCGCCCCCCTCTTCCTCCCACCTTAAGTTGTGGGTGATGTAAACCTTGTGGAGAGCCGGGGTGGCACCAACTTGATAACTGAAAAGCCATAACAACTGGCAGTGACCGTGCGGTGCCAAAGGTCAGAACTTCGTGCTTCCCACCGCCTTTTGCACGATAGTGTACAACGTGCCCAAGGATAAACGAAACTTGGTTTGGCTTGTTCATAGCGGCCAGTTACACGAGGGCGAATATTATGAGCATAATTTCCTAAGGTATTTGCCCAAATTAAACTTGCATATGCAACCCAGGTTTGGTATTCACAAACCTGTCATTTAGACATGTTGGTGCATTTGTACACCGGGAGTATTCCACCATTGTACCGTATTGTCACTTGGCCCGTGCAAGGTTCAATTGAGGGAAGATGCCAACTTTATTTGTGTGGGTAGTTTTATATAGCGCAGATTCGACCCGGAGTATCGGAGCGCTTTAGAACAGTTGCGTTACAGGCGGTCACGTTCATTTTGGGCAGGGGGCGATTGAGTGATTTGCCCGGAATCCCAGGACGTTTAAGCAATTTTGGGAACTAGCTGAAAAGGTATTTTAGTGGCTGGAATGCTTAGTTCTGTCTGTATCGACACCCACTTCGTTATTTAGGCCAAGAGTGGTACTACACTTCCCAAGACTAGGAGAGACAAGTCACTACATTCAATGCGTTCAATCTATAGTGGTTGGGCGTTTCCCCACGAGTCTGGTGGAGTGGGTGCCGCATTTGTCACTGGGGGCTGGTTTTGTGGCTGGGCAGTAATTTTAAAAGCACTGCTTTGTTCGTTCTCATCCAAGGTTTTCAGGCAAAAATAGAAAGTAACAAGATAACTCTGTTACTAATGCACCCAGTTAAGCTACATGCTGAACTTGGTTCTGAAACGGCGTTGGAGCGCCAGAGAGCCAACAAGCCCCCTATGATCAGAACTCACTGATCCCATTCCAACGACTGCACATCCCATGGAGCCCTCTCTGCCTGCCACAACATGAAGACCCTAACAAAGCCTACGCTAAATCACGTACGTCACAGCTCAGCAAATTCCGCGCTGCGTTGCTCCTGAATTCCGTATGGTAACGAGACACTCTACGGATGCCCTCACTTTTCCCTCAGTCATGTCTGTCGAGCTGATTCAGTGGAAGAGAGCAACAAGGAGATGAAAGAAGTATCTGGTCGTCCCGCTGACCTATGCTTTGTGTCCTACCTCACAAGCTCGTACCAAATCAGACCTGGAAAGCCTCGAGGCTCAGAAAGATGTCGTTTTGGCTAGCTCCGTCGGTAGAGCATGAGATTCTTAATCTCAGGGTCGTGGGTTCGAGCCCCACGTTGGGCGAAAACTAGTTATTTAAGTAACTGGGGGCCTACATCTACACCGCTCATATCTTCTAGACATGGACTAAAATCGGTTTACAGAGCGGCCATGCAGAATTCAGGGTTGGTTTCTGGATAATCACGGTGGTCCCTGGTGATCCTGTTGTTTTCTTTGAAGTTAGTGGTGACCGTAATGGCGGTTGCAAACCATTAAAAGTATTCACGGCTCAAAGGGTTGGTAACGGATTCGCAAAGAGGAAACTGTTCCATGGGACAAAAAGTGGGTCGGAAATTGCTTTAAGAATAGGTTTCCCATGGCGACCGGTCCAATTAATATTCATTGAGACAAGTCGTTCGGTAATGTCATGCGAATGAGCCCTTTGTATAATAGAGGTACATAAGTTAATTTTCAAAATGCCGGGCAATTCGCAGAGGGTCAAGTGGGCAGTTGTCTCCCGCCATTAGTGACCTGTTCGTTCTAGGATTCTGCAAATCCCGCCATCTTGTAGGATTGTCGGAGTTCTTCATCCTCCTGGCCATGACAACTCATTCAATCCTCATCCACAGACATAGCCGCGCAGTACCCACGAGGTATAGTGCAGTGGTTAAATGAGTATGGTGGGTCTATTGTTCCTGACCAAGACGCTGCGGGCAAGACGTAAAAATAACACCTATTACTATCCAATGATGATAATATTTTGACTTGTTTTTAGGGAGTGCCTCATGTTTTCCTCTACCGAATTTAAGTGCTGTAAGTATGGCCTGATGTAGCAGTGTGTAATTTACAAACTTCAGATGGCGGTAAGTGCCTAAGGTAGAATCAGTAGGTTACTTAGTAACAAAAGTGACGGTCATCCAATACATCTTATTGTAAGTCGTCTAGAATATAATACATTGGTAATAGGAGCAAATGCATATGTGGCATGTTTGGGAAGGGGTAATGCATCCACGACACTCTACTCAGGCCCTAGATGTAAGTCACTAGTGACATGTGGATCACTGCACAGCTCGAAGGGTATACAACCAACCCAGTGAGCCTGTATGCCAATAAACTGCTTCATCCAGGAATGTACAAGAACCTCGTCTACCCGATGTGGGGGTGGCCTGAGTGTATTACCTTCGTGTATCAGCTGGTTAAAGCCATGCGAGTTATACCTGTTGTCAAGAAACAAACATTTGTGATGTTAGCATATGTGCAGCGTCTGGACTACAATATGTACCTGGAAGGCGAATATGAAACTTATGACAATTCCGAAGCAGTATATGCTAGGTTAGCAAAGTATGTTGCTTTCAAGGCCATTGAAGCTGACCCATGAATGCACAGTGCCAATTTGCCATATACACATGAAGGTTGCACTCACGCATATTCTGCAGGACATAAACACACCAAAGCACGGGCCAGGACATTTCTCTCAATGGAAAGTAGTTCAGTTTAGGTTGGGATAGAGTTTGTAAGGTGAAGGCTATAGCAACCTCCTTACCTGCTTAATTTGACTAACAACATCTTCCTTGTCACATTAAAGTGCAGCCCCATTCCCAAGAATAATGCTTGGGTGTGTAGCTATTCTGTTAAAGCAGGCAAAAAAAAAAATGTGATTAAAGTTCACACAACCCTATGGATTACCATAACTGATCTTTTTCTTTGGCACACTCACTCCATGAGTGGCCTTTAATAAGTTATCGATAAGAAAAAAAATAAAAATACTGTTCTCCGTAATCTCCGTAATTTTGTGCCCTAATATGCTACCTCACTAGACTAACGTGCCCACTCCTCTAACTGAACTGGCATGCCCTATCCTGACGTGTGAAGGAATAGGCTCTAAAATGGCATTATCCTTTTCATGCTACTACCCTCCTGTTTTCTCAAAGCAATAATGCATTATGTTGGGAAATCTGAAACGTCATGAACAGGGTGAAACATAACACCATCCAATTGTGCAAAAAGATCCCGTGTAGGTGGAAGGGATGGCAATGAATGACGATATGTTTGACATTGGTGAGATCGACACACAACCAGAGATGTCCAGTTTGTTTCAGCGAACTATGCGAGGACCCAATTAGAGCTGTCAAAGGTATCACACTAGGTGAACATATCACGTTAACATCTCTGTCAAACGACCTCAGAAACTTATCTATTTTCTCCCATATTCGTGTTTACCAAAATTCTGCTGGCACCATCCATATTAAATTGAACTTTTCGACAAACAGCAGAATTTTGCTTCAAAACTTGGAAAGGCCTCCGGCAGTTAGGTCATATTTACACCATGAAACTGGAAGGGCAATTTGACTGTTAAAATATATCTGCTAGACTGTGCTCTAACTATTCCAAGTAAGGATCTGCATTGATTTGCTGTGACATCCATTGTCATAATTACTACAGCTAATGTGCTCACACAGCCAGAAAACAATTCTGACTACAGGATAGCTTTCATAATCCCATCACTTTTGCTTCCTGGGACAAATACCACTGGTTTTCCATTAGCAGCAGATAGGCTCATGCAAATAGTCACTCGCCGTTCCACTGTATCCTATTTCCGAGTGAAAACAGCTAAAGCAGATAGGATCATGCAAATAGTCACTCGCCGTTCCACTGTATCCTATTTCCGAGTGAAAACAGCTAAATTACGGCATATTAAGCAAAACGAGGAAAGGTGAACAAATATGATAACTTGTAATCTCCTTTCAGTTTACAGAGTGAGAGAACGTGAAGTACTTAGACTCCAGGCAAGCAAAGAAATAACTTCTGGAAAAGAGCCAGAAAAGCGAATTTCTGAGTGTTAAATTTCAAACTGGGGTAACCGTAAATATGTATAACCCCCCTGGAGTTAACAGTACCCCTATTATTTGGGGGTAGGCGAAGGGAATGACAGGTTAAGACCCACTCTAGCATGCAGAGATGATAGGAGGTATGCTAGCAATTTGTCTAACCGATGGCAGTCGCTTGGGGTAGTATTTTAAGCCATAAGGCTTTTCGACCACCAGGCCACTTAGATTAGACCCAGGGAGCGTCTTAAAATGACCAGAGAGGTGTCTGGGAAATAACCCTGGCTTACAGGTTATACTATTTGCATAATAACTGTAGGAGCTATTCATAATAATTTAGATAAGAGACCTTCAAAGAAGGAAACGCAGAGACATGGAGTAGGGAATGATTTTAATTTAGAGGGAGACTCCTGAAAAGATAAGAGACGTGCGTAGAATGGGGTAACCTGAAGTCCAAGCTAGAACAAAACCTGGCGGGGAGGGGGGTCCTCCCAATATCCTCATCGTGCACCTGGGTGGGAACGATTGGGTCACACTGGGGTGGAGGGCCCTGATTCAGGCCATGCAGAGGGATTTGACAGCAGAAGCGACAAGTTGGGAGCCACTGAGCTGCTTTGGTCAGGAATTGTCCCTCGCAGGGTCTGGAGGGGAGCGAGATCGCCGGTTGCAATAGTGCAGTACCGCGGGAGGGTCAACAGATCCATGCAGAAGTTTATGGAAAGGGAGGCCTGGGGTTCATTAGACATGCATTCCCACAAGATAAAACCGAAGGGTATGACGAGCGAGATGGGGTGCACTTGTCCGGGTTGGGTATGATGTGTTCCTTCTGGACATACACGAGGCTCCGACAGTGGCAGGTTGTAAGTAGCATAATGGGTGGGGGGGCTCTGTCATCGACGGGGGCCTCCTCCAGAGCTGTGGCGGAGTACAGGGCGATCTGGAAGCAGACGGGTACAGTAAGGGTACCTCTGCGGCAGAAGGGTACAGTAAGGGTACCTCTGCCTGGCACAGTAAGGGTGCCCGAGCCAAGGACCAGGAGCCGAAGGAGGTTCCGAGTCGGGGTGTGCGAGTGGACGCGGGCTTAGCGGACCGTGGGTTCGGGACGGTGGTGGGGGAAATAACCATCCGGCACAGGCATGGTTCGGTAGTTGGGACCAGTGGGCTGCATCAGGTCCTACAACACCTACAAACCTACCCACCAGCGGCGGACCGGGTTGCGCTGCTCTCGAGCAGCGGCCCGCCGCGTGCATTTAAGCTGCCCCATGCGGCGGAGCACCCTGATGATCCCTTTGTTGCTCCTAGGTGTAATTTGAAATGAAGCCCAAGAGGTTAATTGGTTAGCGAGCGGTACTTTCTCTGTTGGGCACACACCAGCGGCGGACCGGGTCGTGCGTTGCTCTCGAGCAGCGGCCCGCCGTGTGCATTTAAGCTGCCCTATGCGGCGGAGCACCCTGATGATCCCTTTGTTGCTCCTAGGTGTAATTTGAAACGAAGCCCAAGAGGTTAATCGGTTAGCGAGCGGTACTTTCTCCGTTGGGCGCAGCAATTGTAATGCACTGTGGCATGTTTGCTGACCGGGAGCCTCCACGTGGCCGAGGTTTCGTACAGCTTTTAAGTACTGCAGCTCTCACGTTATGGCCATTTTCTTTGGCCTGATGCCGGAGGAATCGTGTCGTGGTGGCGGCTACCGACGCCTCCTGGCCTTTCGCCTCCTCACCCTCCCCCCCCCATCCTCGCCTCTCGTGAGGTGCGAGAGTTCCACGCCGGTTTTCTGGATTTAGTCCCCCATGCCAGCGGCCGGACAGTGGGGCCTGGGCCCGGGGAGCTGCGCCATCGTTGTGGTTGTTTTGTAGTGTTTTGCCCCCTAGACCCCCCCTCCCCATCTCCCCCTAATAAGGAGGCTTGAGCAGGGCTGGTGGCCTGCGCGACGGTGGGCCGCCGTGGAGGTGGGGGCTGAGGATGTACGACCGGGCTGAGGGTTCCCCTCTCCCTCCGTCTGTTCCCTCCTCGGGACCGAGTAATACAGGGGCGGGTCGATTTCCCCCTCACCACCACCACCCCCATCGCTTTTCGTGCTACCGGGTGATCGCAATGAATGTTTTAACAACTGCGAGGCGACGCCAGGTGCCTTGATGGCTTGCTGAGATGGGCATCTGTGTAACACAGTGAGGGGAGAGTTATAGGCAAATGCGGTGTTTAGCACTGTGCACTATTAGAGACACATTGCTGTGTTACCGGAATACACAGTGCGCAGTGCTACACGCTATGGAGATGTCCAACCCAGCGTTAGATTAAATGCACTGCAGCAGCGCTGAATGCCACCGGGATGCTGTGCTGGTTTTATATTGGAAGACACTGCAGCGCGGTGTCTTCTGAGATGCACTGCGCTGTTTCCTGTTGAGAGACACAGGGTGCGACGCTGTGCGCGATGTAGACATACAACACGGTGTCATAGCGAGATGTGCAGGGGGCAGCGCTCCGCACTACAGAGAAGCAATGTGATCTTCCGCCCCCTCCCCCCCTCCAATTTTAAAGCGGACGAGGTGGCCGAGTGGTTTAAGGCATGGACTGCTAATGAATTGTGCTCGGCACGCGTGGGTTCGATCCCCCCTTCGTCGGAACACCGGCAGACACTCTTTTATGTAAATGCACAGTGTGTTGCGCTCCGCTGTACGGAGACGCACTTGCCTGTTATAGTGAGAGGCACAATGTCCAGCGTGGTGATGCGCTCCAGCCGTTCGTCGTGTTTCCACTCCTCGGGCCTCCTCCCGCCCCACACATCCTTTCATCTGCTCAGCCCTTGGCCAAGGTGGTTTCTGCTCCCGCCCCGCCAACTTACCGCAATCTGGTTTGCTGGCATTTACCCAGCAGAACCTGTCCACCCAACACTGCCTGGATACGAGCGAGGTGGCATCCATGGGTGGCTGTAAAGAAGTGATTGGCTGCGAGGGGCACAGACGTTAGGGCTACAGCATCTGCACCACGCGCACGTGCCCCCGAGGTGGCCACTGGCACTTAACATGTTTGGGACCAGGCTTTATAGCAATAGATCACAGGATATGGAACATGCTGCCGGATAAGAGGGTGAGGCAAGCTTAGCTCGCGCAACATGTAAGCGCACGAATGATAAGGAACGTTTGCAGAGGCTGGGTCACACAGGTTGGGACCGGGCAGGCCTCAAAGGGGGTTGGCGGGTATGCATGTTCAGGCACCAAAGGATGGGAGCGGGCTTTGTTAAATCTTGCATTGTCATTTCAGGTCGTTACTCTGAAGGTTTGAAAGGATCGGCCGGCTTGGAAACAGTCCGCAACCACAAGTGAGAACAGGTATATGACGTGTTAGGGCGACAAAGGGACACAGTGTGTCATTGTGAGGGGGGGGGCAGTTGCGGGAACCCAGGGGCAACTATGCGACGGTCAATTTCAGGGCGCGCACCAGCTCACGTACTTTTTCACCCATAAGGACCCGCAAGGGTAGAAGCCACCAGTATGGACACCCTCGGAACCTCGCTACCGCAGGAGGGTCTGTGGGCCGAATTCTTGGCCATGGCTCAGGCGAAAGGACCAGCGTGGGCGCAGGGTTTTATCGAGGCGCGTAGGCAGGAGGATTCCGGTGTCTTAGTCGCTCCCCCGCCGGGTGGGGCGGCGGGATCTTCAACCGGAGAGCTGTGGAGGTCCAAACGCAACCGGAAACAAACCCGCAAAGACTTCCCGGCCGAGGCACCGCGAGCCAAGACGAAACCGACGCCACCGCCCCCTGCAGCACAGGCCCCCGAGCCAGCGAGGGCACCGGTTGTGCTGCAGGAATCGGCCACTGGCCTAACTGACCTGGCCCAAATGGGTAAGGCTATGGACCAAATGTTGGGACTAATGGCACTTTTTCAGAAACGTTTGGATGATGTGACGACGGTACCACAAGTACTGCCACTCGCCCCTGGGCCAGCGGCCCCGACATCAGTGCTGCAGGTGTGGGCCCAACAAGGGGCTCCAGCTGCAGTGATTCCTGGGGTGGGGTCCACAGCCTCCAGTATGCCGGTCCCAGTATCCGCTGCTCCCGCCGCAACCCCAGCAGTAGGGCTGCCTGCCCAGCTCAGCGGCGCGACCCCCCCAGCACCAGCGCAGCTAACCCCACTGTGGCACCGGGGGTGGTGCCCGCCCAGCCCAGTGCAACGACATCGCACGGCACCAGCGCAATAGGCACGAATGCGTCAGCTGAGGTGGTACAGCCCGGCCCGACCGGGGCCACACCGCTCCAGGTTGAGATAGTAAAGGCGGCCGTAGGAGGGGTACCAAGACCGGCGGTCACGCAGGCACCCCTGGCCTCAGGCCATTGTTCACTAGCATGGCAGGTACCGCAGGCAGCGAAAGAAGGGATATGGAGACGAGAGGACATTGATATCTTGACTTTACTGATGCATGGAACTGCGGGGCGTACACTACAAAGATGGGGGGGAAGAAATGCGTTACTTACCTGTAACAGCAGTTATCCAGTATTGGTGTCTTTCATAGATTCACATGCCTGAATCATTCCCCGTCGTCGAGACGGGAGCCTCCGGTAAATAAAAAAGTAATGTCCTATAGACATACATAGAGAAAATAGGCCCAAGGGTCTCCCCTTAGTGGCCTTTCCTTGTCCTTATGTAAAAAGGACCAAACTCTTATAGTCAGCCAATCAGCTCCGACCTCCCTCTAGGACCTCCCTGGGAGGAGCCCCAGTCCCTCAGATTTTCGTACGCACCCAACTAGGTTGGCGTAATATTGTTAGAGAGGGATGTGAGACCTTCCAGGGGAGGTGGGAGGGTTGCATGTGAATCTATGAAAGACACCAATACTGGATAACTGCTGTTACAGGTAAGTAACGCATTTCTTATCCAGTATTTGGGTGTCTTTCATAGATTCACATGCCTGAATCAGAATAGCTAGCAATCAGATATGCACCTGCGTGATGGAAATGCTCTGTAGCCACAGTAGACAATGCATGTGTCGTCATACAACATGTGGACAGCATAAGAGTAACATCACAATAGCAAGGAACGTGCATACCTGGATGGCGGGATGTAGGAAGGCTCACATCACTGAAAGAGATGGCGAAGCACTGCCTGGCCCACTGCCGCATCCTTCTGAAGTTCGATATCCAGGCAGTAATGTCTGGAGAAAGTGTGTGGTGACTTGCAAGTCGCCGCTCTGCAAATGGCCAAGATTGGCACCCCAGCGAACAGCGCTGCGGACGTGGACATCGCCCTGTTGAAATGTGCAGTGACCTGATCAGTCAAAGGCCGTCCGGTCTGGTCCCGGCAGAATGCAATCGTTGATGAGATCCATCTTGAGATGCTTTGTTTCGTGAGGGACAGGCCCATTCTTGGTCTGCTGTATGTCACGAACAGTTGTGAAGAGTTTCTGAAAGTCTTAGACGTATCTAGGTAGAACCTGAGACATCTTTGAGATCTAAAGAATGTAGAGCCCTTCCTGCTGCGGTTGAAGGGTTCGCAAAGAAAGTTTGAAGGATTATTGGCCCATTGAGATGAAAGGCTGAAGGCACTTTTGGAATGAATTTTTGGGTTCGGTCTCAGCACCATGCTAGCCTTCCTGAACTGCATGTGCGGTTCCGAATGGACTAGCATAAAAACTGCATTTGCGGTTCCTGAATGGACAGAGCTTGGAGCTCGCTCACTCTTCTGGATAGAAAACCGCCTGTAGCCCACTGACTCCTAGTGGGGATTTTTCACGAGACATACTTTGGGTCAGCTCCGTGTACTGGTTGAACAGATGTTTCATGAGCTTGGTAAGAACCACATTGAGATGCCAGGAGGTGGCAACATCCTTACTGGCGGGAAAGATCTATATAAACGTTTCAGAACTTGCTTAAGCAACCCGCTTGACCAGAGCGTGGGTTTGAATTCCTTTATAACGAGATAGCACTGTTAAATGTACTGTAATGGATAGATAAGGCAATATTTGCCCCAGTAATGTGGAGAAAAGCATATTGCTGCGGTTGACACCGCAGACACAAAGCGCTTCCCTTTCCAGGAATATGTTCATGTGCTATCCGCCTTGCTCTGGCAAGAATGTCTACAGTCCTGTGGATTATTCCGATTGTGGAACTCTGAACTCAGTCTTGTGTCAGGGGTCAGGTGACCAATCAGAGAGACTTCAGACCCTGATGTCGGACCGCATTATCGATCATAGTAGCAGAGATAGGTACTGCCGCCGGTGGATCGGCGGCTACAGGGATAGGTGGTGGAGTTCTGTGAACCAATGTCGCCTCGGCCCAATTGGGGCTATTAAAATCAGAATACAAGGCTCCACCAACCTTGTCTTGAGGACAATGGGAGCATCGGGAATGCTGGAAAGGCCTACGCAAAGACATTGCGCCATGCGGTTGGAAATGCATTCCCTAGCCAATTACGGAAGTGTGGGCATCCGGCTTCCATTCACGCCGCAATTTGATCCATTTGCGGCGTGTGTTATCCGGAGAAGATGTGGCCAATGATTTGTTGGTCCAGCTCCCTGTTAGAATGGTTTCTGCCTGCTGAACGCATAGGTGAACCCATTGTTCGTCTTATTCTTGGTAGGCAATCTTGAAGGCCCAGGAAGACCGTCAGCAGTGCAGGCAGATTGATATGTAGTGTCCTCTCCATAGGAGACGACCTTCCGCATTTTGTGGCGACGTGAGGAACCGCTGGAAGTAGGAGAGACAAGCCTTGAGACAGTTTTTGAGAGGATATTCCTCATTGTAGGACTCCGGCCATGTGAGGATTCTCATTCATGTGGCAAGATGACTCTGTAGATTGTAACCACTGCTTCGATAGCGCCTCTTGTAGAGGTCTCGTTCGTAGTTGAGAGCGAGGAATCAGGAGGATACACTATCACTCTCAGATGGGAAAACCTTTGCTGACCGTGTGGCCAGGGTTATACCTAGGAAACTGATGTACCTAGGAAACTGATGTAGTGAGAAGGTTTCAGGACCGATTTTTCCTGAGTGAGGATGAGATCCAGCATCGAGAACTGAACAGGCGTTGGGAGACCTGGACACGTCATTTAAGGATGAAGCCTTGAGCAGGTAGTCCTTCAGATACCGAAAGACTTGGTGTCCTAGTTATGTCGCTCCCAGGGAACTGTATTTCGTGAATATGTGTGGTGCAGACTGGAGCTCGAAATGGCAGAACGCGAAACCGTAAATGCCTGCCCACTACTGCAAATCGTAAGTACTTTTAGCGATTCCTGTGAAGTGGGATATGGAAGTAAACGTCCTGTTTGCTGGACCTCATGGATTACCATGCGAAACAAGTGCCTCTTTTAGGAGGGTGTTGAAGTCTCTGAAGCCCAAGGTTGGTCTCCTCCTCTTATCCGTTTTCTGGATTTAAAAAGGAAGCGGGAACAAAAACCCTTTTCCCTTATGAGGAGGTGGTACTCTCGCTACAGCTCCTTTGAGGAGGAGGAACTCTCGCTATAGCACCTTTCTACAGCATAATCCAGACGTAGAAGCAGCTGTATATCCTGAGAGCTCCGCTGCCCGTTCCATGAGAAGACAATTTCTCAGAAGATGGGTGCTTGTTTTGCTATTGTCGGCGACTGAAGGCATTGTGGTCTACTCTGGCCTGAAGAGCTGGAAGATTGGAATTGATAATGTCCTTTGAGGGAAGACCTTCTTCCTCCTCCCGTTGTATGAAAGGACTGGTTCATATACTGAAGAGTGTCCAAAGCTCTCGCATTGTTTGTTTCGTTAATTTTTCGTGCCAATAGTGACCGGCCCTCATCTGGCCCGTCCACCAACGTTGTTTGCACCTCAGGACGGAAAGGACCCTCCTTGGATCCGCAAGAGTGCTGGTCCAGCCACTTGCGGAACCCTGTCGTAGCAATATTCCTCGCGCAGTCTATGGTTTAACGCCAATGCCTCACCTCAGCGGAATCCACCTAACTTCCTCTTCGGATGAGTCTGGTAATTCCGGTTGGTATGGGGCCAGTGTGCCCACAATTTTCCATGCTAGCGTACCAAGAGCGCTAGAACGTTCACAGAGGAAAACCTGTTCGTAAGGTTGTCCACTCTTAGACCCTCCTTATCAGGAGGAGGTGACAACGGGGCCGAAGGATCCCTGGAGTTTTTCTAGGCCGCCTGTGGCACTGCGGAGTCCGGCTTAGAAAGTTCCTGTTAAGCACGCCGGTGCTGTATCTGGCGCCTTATACTTCTTCTCCAACGGAGGGATCACCAGTGATACAGAGGAGGGGTACTACCGGACCCTTACCTCTTCTGACTATAGGTAATGGATAACCCGTATCGATCTTACTGCCTTCTTGTAGGGTTCTTTGAAGACGTACAAGAAGCAGGCCTGTTCTTGAGAGGTCATGGAGATCTTAAAACGTTGAGCAGTTCTCCATACCACCTTAGAAGAGATGGTGGAGTTCCTTCTTCGTCGATGAATCCGTCGACGAGGTAGCCGTCATAGAGTATGCCATCGTAGACGCGCAGTCATAGATGACCATACCCCCTTAAAAGAGATGACAGACTCGGTGGATCTCCTCCTTCGTCGGCAAGATGTCCGTCAGATAGTATGCCATCGTAGATGAGCAGTCATAGATGAGGCCGTCGTAGACTACTCGTAGACAAGGCCGTCGACGCCGTCGTAGACTAGCCTTCGTAGCTGAGTCCGTCGTAGATGAGGTCATCCTAGACTAGACCATCCTAGACGAGGCTATCGTCGACGAGTCCCTCGTAGACTAGGCCATCTTAGACGAGGCCCACGTAGATGAGGCCCGCGTAGATGAGGCCATCTTAGGCTAGGCCATCCTAGAGAAGGCCCTGGTCGACCAGACGGGCCGTCATAGACGATGTCTTCAATGACTGTGCCGCCATAGACGAGTCCTCGAAGATGAGCCTACGTAGATGAGGCTAGCGTCGATACCGTAGACAGGGCGTCGTAGGCGAGCAGTCGACTCCTTAGAGTAGCCCTTGTAGACGAGGCCGTCATAGACTAGGCCGTCGTAGACTAGGACATCGTAGACTAGGCTATCGAGCACTAGGCCTTTGTAGACGACTCGGCCATCGATCATTAGGCCTCCATAGAGTAGGCCAGTAGACTAGGACATCGTAGACTATAGATTAGGCCATTGTAGACTAGGTCCTCATAGACTAGGCACTGTAGACTAGGCCCTGTAGACGCTGTAGACAGGCCTCCGTAGACGGGCTGCCGTAGACAGGCCGTCATAGACGCGCCCACTAAAATGCGCCTACGTAGATGAGGCCATGCGCCTTCGTAGATGAGGCCATCCTCGTAGATGAGGCCATCATCGAAACCGTAGACCGGCCGTAGACATGCCGAGTAGTCTTCGAGATGAAGGCCTCATTGATACCTTAGACAGGCCTGCGTTCCGAGAGGCTGTCGTCGATGGTTGTGTCGGCGACGTCGATGGTCTCGCCGTCGACTGCCTCGTCGTCGACGGGCCTCACTGACTGCGACTGCCAGGTTGTCGACGGTCCTCGCTGACGTCGACGGTCCTCGCCGTCGACGGTCCTCGCCGTCGTCGACGGTCCTCGCCGTCGTCGACGGTCCTCGCCGTCGACGGTCCTCGACGTCGTCGACGGTCCTCGCCGTCGTCGACGGTCCTCGCCGTCGTCGACGGTCCTCGCCGTCGTCGACGGTCCTCGCCGTCGACGGTCCTCACCGTCGACGGTCCTCTCCTTCGACGGTCCTCGCCGTCGATGGTCCTCGCCGTCGTCGACGGTCCTCGCCGTCGTCGACGGTCCTCGCCGTCGACGGTCCTCGTCGTCGTCGACGGTCCTCGCCGTCGTCGACGGTTTTGAAGTCGACGTCCATGGTGTCGTCGACGGCCTCGTCGTCGACGTCGATGTCCTCGTCGACGACGCTCCAATCGTCGACGTCGACGGTGTCGCCGTCGACGTCTATGGTCTCGTCGTCGACGTCATCGTCGACGCTGTCGTCGTTGTCGACGCTCTCATTGCAATGATGATGGTTTTGACGTCGATGGCTTCTTAGGCTGTACCTCAGGAGGTATAGACGACGCCTTTCTGAACGATCCTATGACCAGAGGAGGGGACATAGACGGCTCGTACGTCGGCAATTTTGTCCTATATTTCTCCAAAGCAAGTCCTTTACTCTCCTTTCCCACAGAGTGGGGAGATTCTTGAAGGACTGCGCCCGGAAGACCCTTGAGCGGTCTTTTTTGGGGCCTTCTCAGGATGGTACCCTGAGGAATGAGTCTGAGGAGATTCTCTATTGAGGTCTCCTGGACTTTGAGGGCAACACCTCATCGCAGTAACTGGAGAAAATAAATAACCTCCTTTCTGGCCTTAACCACATTAACAGCCTCTGTTCACGACCCTTCAAAGTCACTTGAAAAAGCAACATACCTTGTAGCCTTTGGTCTGTGAGTGTGAGGAACCGAGCAGAGCCACCTCTTGGAACAAGAAGTGCAGGCTCCAAACAGAATTCTTCCGTTCTTTCCCTTGTTAAGCCTTCTGTAAAGAAAGTATTTGAAGATACAGAATGTATTCGAGGATAATCCATAGTAGAAAGCCAAATTAAGTGAAAAAAAAAAAAAAAACACAGAATCTGAGCAGAGCTCAGAGGAGACTCCCTTAGCACAACGTGCGGTAGAAAATCTGAGGGACTGGGGCTCCTCCCAGGGAGGTCCTAGAGGGAGGTCGGAGCTGATTGGCTGACTATAAGAGTTTGGTCCTTTTTACATAAGGACAAGGAAAGGCCACTAAGGGGAGACCCTTGGGCCTATTTTCTCTATGTATGTCTATAGGACATTACTTTTTTATTTACCGGAGGCTCCCGTCTCGACGACGGGGAATGATTCAGGCATGTGAATCTATGAAAGACACCCAAATACTGGATAAGGATGATGAGAAGAAGACCAGGTATCAGCGTTGGCCCGAGAAAACAATAGATAATTGGACAAAGGCTTTCAACATCTTAGCTGCAGTAGTAGTACAGAAAAATTCTGACCAGAGTGAGGCCTTGATGGAATACGCTAGCACCATCCAGCAGGAAGCAAGACATTCAGGGGGGATGGGTTGGTTCCTCTATGATCAGGATTTTCGGAAGAGAATGGCCATATGCCCAGAGTTAGGGTGGGTCCAGAAAGAGATACAACTCTGGATCAAGCACATGTGAAGAACAAACAGTGACAAGAAAGACACAACATACAAAGCACAGGGCGAGACAGACAGCAAGAAATGGCAGCAAATCCCTAGGCGGCCTTTCAAGCAGTCCTTTCGAGGGGCCAAAAGGCGGGGCCTAGACGTTTCAATTCTGGGACATACAGACTGTTCAATGGAGGGGTGTGCACCTGGGGTAGGGCGTGCAAGTTCACACACAGCTGCAGCAAATGCGGTGCCCAGCATGCAGCATTCGCTTGCACAACCAGCCAAGGCTTGCCCCCGCCGCCCAGGCCAACAGATCAGATGCTCCACGCCAATGAGGGTGTCAGTGCGGGCCGGACCACAATGATGGCAAACAGCAGGGCCCCCCCATTCTTGACGGGCAGGAACAGCCTCATGTAAACAGCAAGGGTCCTTCCCCCATTATCATGCAGAACTTCCTCCCACTAATAAGGTTATATCCACTCTTGAAGGAAAAAGCGCTACTAGCTGAAGGTTTCATAGATGGTTTCAGGATACCATACAAGGGTCCACCGGGTTGTAGGGATGCGTTAAACCTCAAATCAGCAAGAGAACTCCCGCTAGTAGTCAGTGAGAAGATCGGGAAAGAGTTGACCCTAGGGAGGGTTGCGGGCCCATTGTCCACCCCCCTCTAGAGCACTTTCTGGTCTCACCGCTAGGAGTTGTGCCAAAAATGCAGCCAGGAGCATACCGACTGATACACCACTTGTCCTATCCTGAGGGCAACTCTGTGAACCATTGGCTGGACGAGAGGGCTTGCTCTGTGTCTTATTGTTCACTTGACATGGCTATAGACATGGTGAGGAGGACTGGCAAGGGGGCGTGGCTGGCGAAGGCCGATATTGAATCCGCGTTCCGCCTCCTGCCTGTACATCCAGCCAGTCAACACCTGCTAGGTTTTATGTGGGGAGACGAATTCTTCTTTGACCGCAGCATGCCGCCGTCTCCTGCGCTTATTTTGGGCCTTCAGCTCCTTCCTTCAGTGGGTCCTCTCCATCACGCATGGCATATCCCAAGTGACACATTATCTGGATGATTTTCTGTTTTTCGGCAGGGTAGGGACTCAGGAGTGCACAGAGGGTCTGCGGGCCTTTGAGACGATAGCGGGACACCTCGGGGTGCCCCTTACCCCGGGTAAGACCGAAGGCCCGTCACAGGTCCTGACTTTTTTGGGCATCGAGCTGGACACCATCAAGGGTGAATCCAGGCTCCCTGCCGATAAGGTCTGCGATTTGAAGTGGGACATACAGTCTTTATTGGGCAGGGACAAGGCGACCTTATGGGGTTGTACAGAGTCTTTTGGGTAAGCTGAACTTTGCGGCATGCGTCATACCAGCAGGCAGAGTTTTTTCCCGCAGGTTAGCTAAAGCCACAGCCAACATAAGCAAAAAGCACCACCTGGTTCGCCTGGGTCCTGGTCTGAAAGCAGACCTAAAAATGTGGGACGAATTTCTGGAAAATTTCAATGGTATGGTGGTTTGGAGGGCCCCCTGGGAATGCAGCCAAGAACTTTGTCTTTTCTCAGATGCATCAGGCAGGGACGGTTTTGGTGTTATCTTTGGAGAAGCGTGGTGTGCAATGTGCTGGCCCAATGCATGGCGAAAGAAGGGGATCACAGCAAATATAACTGTCCTTGAGCCCTTTCCCATAGTAGTGGCAGTGCATTTATGGCCAGGGGGGCTGGGCAACAGAAAGGTGGTGTTTCGGTCAGACAACATGGCCGTAGTTCAGGCTATCAATGGGCTATCGGCCACATGCCCCCTTCTTTTGAGTCTACTGAGAGAATCAGTCAGGGCCGGATTGCAGAATAACACAGAGTTTAGGGCGCGACACATTGAAGGTGTAAAGAATGTGGCAGCTGACGCTCTCTCTCGCTTTCAGTGGCTCAGTTTCCGAGAGGCCTGGCCGCGGGCGAGGGCGGCGATGACACCATTCCTGGCACCACTATGGCGACTCCTTCGGTGGGGGAGCGATTGAAGAGGATGGGCGAGCGATCACTGGCTCCTGCTACTCGAAGGAAATATGCCTCCCAGCTGGCCACTTTCAGATCAGTGATAGAGTCTTTAGAAGCAGCGTCATCGGGACTGCAGGAACAGGTCGAGAATTTTGTGGTTTTGGCTAAAGAGACTGGCAAGACTCATTCCTGGGTGTGTGGCCACCTTGCGGCCCTGAAACATGATACCAGACTCAACGGGGGTGATGACCCCACTTGCTCATTCAGGGTGAGGGACGCACTAAGAGGGTGGGCACGGGAGGAGACAAAGTCCGCCGACAGCAGATCGGCAATAGAATTCCCCGCTTTGCAGTGCATGATAGAAACCCTACCTCTAGTCACCAATTCCCATTTCGAGGCTCGGCTTTTCTCCACTGCTTGGCTTTCTTTGGTGCCTTAAGGGTGAGCGAGCTCGTAGTCAAAGCAAAAACAGATAGGACAAGGGCAGCATTGGATATGTTGGATGTCTGCGCGACAGACACCCTGGTACTCCGCATTCGCAGTTCCAAGACAGACCAGGCTGGTCGGGTGCACAACAATAGTGCTTCAGGCTTTAGGGGACCCCAGATACTGCCCTGTCACCACAGTCAGGGAATATTTGAAGATCAGACCGCCCCTTGCAGGGCATTTCCTCATCCATGCAGATGGGGCGCCATTGACCAGGTTCCAGCTGGAACGCATCATGGGGGCAGCTTTGGCCAAAGCCGGTCTCTCAGGAAAGGGGAAGAAATTTTTGAGCCACCCATTCAGGATTGGAGCGGCCACGGCTGTATTTAAGGCAGGGATGGGGGCAGAAGGGGTCAAGAATGTGGGACGATGGAACTCGAACTGCTTCCAGCGATACATCCGCCCCTAGAAAGCCAGGCTGGGAAGGGTACTTGTGGTACCAGCATTGCACTGGTTTCGAGGATACGTCCTTAATTATGTTCAGAGGCAATTCAGTCACGACGTTTCAGTTAATTGTGTGCAGTGTAAACCATTAAACCACGTGTGTTAAATATATGGCGTCCTCCCCATTTGTTTGAATTTGATTTGTCTTCTTTCCAGCAGGCTGTTGCGTGTGGGTGATGGGACATTCTTATGTTGCCAGGTTGGAACAGTGGGCAGCACTCAAGGATTGGACCCGGGGTTTCGCACAGACGCAGTTTGTATGGTTGGGCTACCCAGGAATGAAATGGAGCAACGTGAGGCTCAAGCTAGAACAACACCTTGCTTTAAGGGGGGCCCAACGCAATGTCCTCATTATCCACCGGGGGGAATGACTTAGTCACCAAGGGGAGGAGGGCACTGATTCAGGTCATGCAGAAGGACATTGTGGCAATAAGCAACAGGTTGGGAGCGTGCGAGTTATTGTGGTCCGAGATTGTCCCTCCCAGGCAATGGAAGGGGGCGAGATCCCCTCCAGCAGTAGAGCATTCCCGCAGGAGGGTCAACAGATCCATGCAGAAGTTCATGGAAAGGAGAGGCCTTGGTTTCATCAGGCACGCATTAATACGAGAAAAAAAGGAAGGGTACTATGATAAAGACGGGGTGCACTTGTCAAAATTAGAAATGGATATGTTCCTATTGGACGTGCAAGAGGCACTAGCAGCTGCAGGATGTAAGTAACTAAGTAGGTGGGGGGGGGCTCTGTCATCGACGGTGGCCTCCTCCAGAGCTGTGGCGAAGTTACAGGGCGATCTGGAGGCAGACGGGTACAGTAAGGGTACCTCTGCGGCAGACTGGTACAGTAAGGGTACCTCTGCCTGGCACAGTAAGGGTGCCTGAGCCAAGGACCCGGAGCCGCAGGAGGTTCCGGGAAACCGCGATGGCGCCCCGTTAGTCCTTCGGGCGGTCGGGGGGCCTGAACCGACCGGGGGGTGCCATACCGCTCCGCCCTGACAGGGGGGGCGGGAGTATAACACAGGATCGGCAATGTGCTGCACCGTCCGAGCATCGACTCACCGTGCTGGCTGGCTCGTTAGGCAGGCGGGACAGCGAGGGGCTGCCTGCCTTGGATCGCCCGTAAGATGACCCACCTAAACGTCATACGTTTGTTGTATGAAAATAAACCTGCAGCAGTTCTTACCCATAAATACGTGTCCAGTGTATCATTTATTGGGGCTGGATGTGCGGGAAGTGGGGCGGGAGCGAATGACGGTGTGGGTACTATGGCTCAGGCTCTCACAGGGGCAGCACTCTTCTTCCCCGGGACTCTGGAGACGTAGAGGACAACACTCTGCACCGAGTCATTGAGGGAATCAATTATATCAATATCATGGGAATAATGTGATGTTCAGCAGAAGATGCGTAGACCCAGCCCTGATAGGTAAGTGCCGGTGCTAAGCACTGGAAAGCACCGGTAAAAATTAAGCACTGCTCTGTTTTAGTCGGTGACAAATTCCTTTGACGGCCTGACAGAGCAAGTGTCGTCAGAGGTTTGGCCATTTCACTGCCTGTCCAATTTAAAGTGGGTAGTTTTTATTCTCCGTTACCAGCACAAAAGATGTGGTGGCAAGAGACCGTAAAAATGTTTGAATAAACCCCACACCATAGGAGATGATGGGTGATGGGATTCCTAAAGTAACTGAGGTTTTATGATGTAATTCCATTGTCACTTTGCCATGAGCTGTTCTTTCACTCTATCTTGACATCACGTTATGAGATCCGGGCCGTATAGGCATCAAATTATTTTTTCCAAGACAACTATCACCTTCACTACATTTGTACTGCATGGTAAGTATCTAGCTACGCAAACATCCAGCTAATCAAAATAACCACGTCTATCTAAAACAAAATAAACAGGTCTCCCAGAAAATCAATGCAAATAAAGGTGTGCTACAGAAAATGTCTGCAGCAATCCTTCCTGCTCCAATATGTTCTTCATCAATCACATTTACAGGGACTGGCATACCTATCTTTAGCCAAGCATGGTTGGTGCCTTCCCATAATTCCTACAAATTCCCACTTCATTCCCATCCATATAAATTATTCCAGTGTATTGGCTATTGAGTGAAATTCTGCCTTTCCTATCTTTCTTTAAGTATTCCTCCAGCAAAATATATTGGCGTACTGTAGCATCTTCCATATCTAGTACTTCATCTCCCTGTTAATGTTCTCCCATTTATTCATTTCAACCGACTTTAAAATTTTGTTTCATAGCTTAGCTAATTACTTCTTTTCTGAGCGTCTTTCCTTTCTTGCATGGGGTTTGAATAGCTGTCAACATTGCGTTGCACTACAGATTGGGCAAGTGTTTTCCACTAGATAAGACATATCACTATTTCCTTAACAGTCCTCTTGACTTGTATCCCAGCCAATGATCAGGCAACAAAACAATCCTTCTCTTTGGTCTGCATGTGCAAATATATCCAAACCATTTGGAAAAATTCCATGGCAGGTGCTAAATTTGTAGAGTTGTTTCAGCCTTGTGATGTGGTGGGAGATGTGATTTTGAGGTGTAGTGGGCAGCGTCTGCTCCTCATTAAAGTTGTGGAGGAGCATCACGACACTGTTCAGCGCCAGCAAATGAAAGAAAAAATGATTATAAAACAAAGTTATTATCATTTT
This sequence comes from Lissotriton helveticus, assembly GCF_964261635.1. Taxonomy (NCBI): domain Eukaryota; kingdom Metazoa; phylum Chordata; class Amphibia; order Caudata; family Salamandridae; genus Lissotriton; species Lissotriton helveticus. The sequence goes on along the minus strand of NC_136061.1, from coordinate 1,858,450,472 downwards.
ATTTTTCATTCCCAGACTGAGTGAGCCGAGGCCGCGAGTGTAGGGTGGGGCAGGTTGGGCCATCCACCTTGGACAGCAGAGAGGAGGAGGAGTGGGCACTGTAAGTGCGCATGTCGGTTTGGCCAATCTCCTTAGGACGGCCAAACCGGTATAAACACCTAGATTTCTCCAACCCAGCTTTGTTGTACAGCCAGGTGGAGAAACTGCACAGACTCCCTGTGCCTGAGCGAGCATTAAACCAGCCCGCTCAGGCCAATCCCGGAGCTGCACTCATGCTTGGAAACAGCAAGAGAGCAGGGACTGGATTGGTTGGAGAGTCTGGGAGACTGTGCACTGTGGCTGCCAGGAACAGAGTAGCACTGAGGATGCGGGCAGTGGGAGCAGCAGATAAGTGTTTTTTTTAAATATTATTATTTCCCCTTGTGCTGCCTCACAACTTTCTGTTGTCAGCAGCCGCCACTGGTAGTGGGGGGTGTGGTACGTAAGGGGTAGTGAGTTAGTTATGTTTTCAGATGTGTTGTATGGAGCTGGATGAGATGGTTTAGGGAGGTGTGCCGTGACATGATGGTGTGCTGGAGGAGTGCTACAGAGACTTGTATGCCACGCAGTTCTGTGCAGCGCTTTTAATCTTGTGATGTGGCGGTTGAAGTCTTAAGTTAGAGTGGACACAGTGAGATGTGATGTAGTTGGTGGTGTGGTGCTCAAGATGGTGTTGTGGTCCTAGGAATGTTTTGTTTGGAGTTGTTTAGAGCAGTGTAAGAAGGTGTAAAGAAACCTCTGGTGCCATGCTCTGCTAGCGTTTTGTGTATTAGAGGGGTGTTGGAAGTATTTTCGAAGATTTTGGAGATGAACGGAATGGGTGAAAAATAGGTTTGATGCAGTATGATGTGATAACAGTGTCTATAGGGTAGAATTATTGGGTAGATTTTGCCCGTCGCCAGTAGAGCCTTTGAAATGTTCCTGCTTTCTACTATTGTTTCAAGATGGGAGCTGTCATACCTTAAAAGGTAAAAGCTACCTTATAAGGAGCACAGAGGAATACTGCATTGGCCAGCAAAGTTTACATGAGCTACACTTAGATTCAAGTTATAATCTGCTTATAAAAATTCCTTTGTGGGGTCTCTCCAGAAGTAATTAACTAGGAACATGTGGGATCCTTTCAGCTCCTATGAAAGTATTTGTGAACTCCATCAAAAAGTGTGATATTAGCAAAATGGGAAATTGCATGGTACCTTATAAAGTGTTCTTAGGACCCACCCACAAATGATTATCAGAAATTTGGAAAGCTATATGATACATAGTTTAGGTGTTTACGGGGCTCAGTGGTGCCTATTTTGATGTATAGAAAGAGGAGATTCACACCATAAGAAATTAGAGTATTAATTAAGGTTAGCGATAATCAACCTCAAATAACAATCACAATTCTTGTTAGTGTAGACCAAAAAAGACACTCAGATATCGAAGTGCATAAAGAAAAGTATGGGAACTGTGGTCCTGAGTCCAATGTGGGCACAGTCAGCGAGTGTGGGGGAGTGGTCAGAGAGAGGAAGCTAAAAATAACAAAACATTTTTGTAACTATTTTGTTGGCCTTTCACCTACAGGTGACTGCTTATAAAATATAATGCACACACCTTAAATGCAAAATAAACGCGACTTAAATTTATCTGTAGAAAATGCATTTTTCTGTTAGGACAGTTCAGTTGGGTAATGAGATCACTTCAGATGTCTGTGGCTGTAACCGGAGTTTCACTGATTCGAATCCCAGTCTGGGCCATTGGAAAATACGGACATTTATTTATAGTTCTAAGAGGTCCCAGCCTGTAACAGAAGGTGCTGTGAATAAGTAAATCATTAGTTAAAAAATGCATCACACACAGGATAAAGTTGCACACAATGCAAATATGCTGTGGCAAAATCTGCAAAACGATTTTTTTATAGGTTTACAGTGCTTTTAAAAGTTATGTTTTTAGTAACACTGATTGTACCTAGTGCATACCTTTTCACACGTTTGAATTTAAAAAGGGCACATTTCAGATTCTGTCAATAAAAGCCTGTATCGACTAACAAGCAGCCTTTACATTTGCTGATTAACCAATCGCACACATTCAATTTTCTTTCATGTAGCAGGCATGTAGCAGGCACCCTGTAGTTGTTTTCCTGCCTCTCGCTTCTCACACTTCACGGTAGAGGACTCCTTTCTTTCCACCTGGCAACTCAATATTCAGGACCGATTGTTTTTCTAAACAAGCATTTGCAATGCAATAGGTCTCACATTTGCAAGAGTTTAAGCTATTGTCTTTGTAAATGACAAAGGGCCAGATGTACAACGGTTTTTAGCATGTGAAAACAGTTTTAGACCCGTTTGCGCATACTGAAAACCTTGGGCCCATGTACAAAATCTATTTTGCGAGTCACTAATCAATTAGCGACTCACAAAATTGGGCTTGCGACTCGCTATTAGGAAGGGGCGTTCCTTTCCTAATAGCGACTCATGAGGCATGTATGAATGTTTTCAAACCACAATTGCGGTCGAAAAACACTCGCTAATTACCACCTACTTCAAGTAGGTGGTAATGCAATCGCAAATGGAACCCTTACCCTTTGCAAATGCATGCAAAAATATTTTTGAAGGGCAGGCAGTGGTCGTAGGGACCACTTCCTGCCCTTAAAAAATTAAACAAAAACGTTTCATTTTTCTTTTTTAAATGCAGCCCGTTTGCATTTAAAAAAAAATCTGCTTTATTTGAAAATAGTCCCAGACATGGTGTTCTGCTGATCCCAGCAGGCCACAATCCCTGGGAGAGCCAGCCATTCCTTATGGGGTTGCAAAATGAGAGTGCCTCATCTCTGACACCGTAGTACATAATAAATTGCGACTCGCAATCGAGCATAAATTGCGACTCACAATTTAATATGGTTGCACAACTGGCCCCATGCCTATTATTTATCTGTTTTGAAAACCAACACATAAATAAAAGGCATTGTTATTTACAATGCCAATAGCTCAGTTTTTCGCAAATGCGAGACCATTGCGGCCATGATTTAATGTTAAAAAATAAAACCGAGTTGGGCAAGCTGCACACGACAAGACGAGTGGCAGCCATGATTTAATGTAAAAAACAAAAAAACAACGAGTTGGGCGAGCTGGGCGGCCCTTTGCGTAAGTGGTGCGTGTTGCTCCACTGTGAAAGTGCACATAGTGTGCTACACATACAAAAACAAAGTGCCTACCAGTGCTGTTGAGATTAATTAAACAAACAGTTCTCCTGAATGTCTAATGCAAGCTATACAGTAAGAATACACGTAAAAGAGCCTGATAGGAGGTAACAACAGAAGACAGGGAGGTACTAAGGAGGGACTAATAGGCTTAGTAACAAATCAAACCACAACAAATACGAAGGGCAGTCACTGCAGCCAACTGAAAAGATGGACAGAGAGTGGGCAGAGGTTCAAGTCCTTACCTGAATACAGCATGCCTCACAGAGCAGCGCATGCGCTGCCGGGGCTCGACCTAATAAAAAGTATGTGAAAAGTTTTGATTAAATTACTAAAGCTAGGGAATGTTCTTCACCCGTTGTGCTGCCTTCTTCGACATTTGGTCCTGTGTCTCCAAAAAAGTCAGTGATTCTGGGGACAGAAGGGGCAAGGCAGGGAAATCAGGGGAACTATCTCTGAAAATCACTGCAGTACTGCATTAGGGAGTGCGCACGAAAAACTGTTGAAGGAAATGTACTCCTTCCGACCGACCTTTATCCACCCTCGGGCACAGCTGGAAAGCTTTCAGATTTCTTTTGTGAGACATTTTAGTGTGTTTATGTGTGACACTTGATGCTTTATGCGTGGCACTTTGAGTGACACTTTATCAAGCCGTTATGTCCATTTAATGAGTGCTTGTTCCTTGTGCCGTATGGTAAACACGTAAGGAACATGTGCTGTGTATATTTGTATATGGGGAGGGCAACATTTGCTTCCTTGAAAGTGGAGCAGACAGGAGCTGCAGTGCATTAGTTGAAATTCACAAGGCTACTTTAGAATCAAGTTTATCTTTAGACATGTGCAATACACCTTTTCCACTTCAAGGAGTTGAAATGGTTAGCTGCTTCCCGTGCAGAAACATTATGTCGTGCGATGTGATGTATGTGGCGAACTCCTGTCCTGAAGAGCTACCAGTAGCTCCTCTATGTTATCATATGTGAGATATCCATTCAATACTTGTGTTTTTGCCAAGCAAACACTTGAATTCTGGGACATGTTTCACTATTTATATAACGTGCTGGTTAAAAAAGCATAATAATTTGAGTGTGTCACAACTGTTTCTCTTATGCAGCGCTGGACTTTCACCCATGCCTTATTAAGTCTTTCAAGTACTTTTTGGCACCAATGTGCACATACAGTTACATTTTTACTTACCCGAATGTTAATCCAGGAAACCGAAGCAAATAGGCATGGATACCAGTCATCACAAGCAATATCTCAGGCAAGGGGCTATATTCACAGGGGACACCAGTGCTGGTGGCAACCAACAGCATCATTAAGTCACATTGTCTGCCACCCTCACACAACAAAGGGTCATTATGCCGCACCATCTACTTGGGACCCAGTAGTGAATACTTTTACCAGTAGTTGAAATATAGTTGAGGAACACACACACGGTTGGTCTGGTAAGAGAACTGCTTTCCAGCTTCTTATCTTTTGGCTGTTTTGACCAAAGGAGCCTGGAAGCTTTTTGCTGCATTCACAGTTCTGCTTTGTCATCAGGCATTGAAATGACTCAAGCAGGTGTAGTTCTTCAAAAATAGACGTCAGCCTGACCCATCAGTCTGTGCTCAGACACTGTGTTAAATAGAAAACTCCTCATCTCTGCGCACACAATGAGCCAGGCTGCACTAAAGCCCTTGGAGTTTAGCGGAAAAACGCAACACATGCTTGCCTACTTTGGAACCAATCAGTATCCAGCACAGGCATCGGGCCACGTGCTACCATAGTCCAATCACAGGGCTCAACCTGCTGCATCATAATTTAAAAGGCCCTCTATGGGCTTGTCAATGCGAGCAATGTGTCACGTAGTGGCAAGCTAGGGTAAACAGTTAAGCAAGCTGCCACAATGCAAGAAAAATTAGATAACATTCTCAGCCTTGTCTTCAGCTGATTTGTGTGACAATTATCAATCATGCAGTGATGCGGGAACTTTTTGTTAAATCCGTAAGCCTAACACGAGATGCGTGGCACTTATCAAGGTTGGCCAGGCCTGTGTGGCCTTCTGTAGCTGTGAAGTGGGCACATAGATTTTTTTTCTTCCCCAAAGCAGCATGTACCTAACCCTGACCAATAACAGGCTTTGTTGACTCAGGCCAGGAGACGCCTGATCAGGAGAAGTGATAGGCCGCCTGGAGGTAGGGAACAACAATCCCTGTCCCTGACCTACAGTCACAAACTCAACACTGGTTCGAAATTAATAAATCAGCAAAGGAAACCCCATTGATTCACTCCTCAACTAAGTTTATTGAGAGTTGACCGTGGCTTTTTAATTCTCCCGTGAGCATGCAGCTGCGTCACAGTTACAGGTAAGACAGGCGTAGGTGGCGCAGAGTAGCAGGGTAAGGATCGTCACTAGCGGTCCTGGTGGGAATGGTTACTGTTTTGTAGAAATGAAGAAGTGGGAGACCTAACAATTGGCTACTTTGTTTCTATCCCCTACGTGGGAGCAAGTCCTTCATGAAGGAACTATATGAAGGAAATAAATCACTGGCAAAGCAAGCACTGGAAAAGCCAATGGGTCACGCCTTTGAGACCAACTGGCTCTGCCAATACGCTTTGTTTTTACTGTACAGCATTAACAAAAGTAAGAAAAAAAGGTGCAATGATGCGGCTGTGTCATTGTGTAGGTGCGTTCACAGGCACATTGGCATCTGAGCTCAAGCAGAGCGCTATTTTTTTAATCTACTGATTCAAAGAGGGCCAGTAAATAAAAAGAAAACAATTATTAAAAAAATAAAGTAGTACAAAAGCTCTTTAATTTACTAATCGCAAGGGCCGGCAGCAATTTGAAAAAAGAAAAGAAAAAATAAATAGCCTTGAGCGTGGTTTGAAGGCAATGGAGGGGCGGGAAGGAGAAAGGAGAACACGAGAAGTGCAACACAGGGGATGGGAAGAAGAGAGCAATAGGGGGCAGAGACGGAAGCACACAGAGGAAGGGGGACAATACGGAGCATGGAAGAGCTTCCCCAGCTCCCGAGGCCTCTCCCCCCTTTCTGTGAAATGACGATCAGCACGCACGTCACGCTGACGTCATTTCAGAGACCGAAACCTTTAGGCTCATTTCAGTTTCACTTCCTACGTGCTTGGGGGAATATCTCAGCCTCCTGAGCACGTAGAAAGACAGGAGAGGTATCATTGGAAAGGGGAGAATCTCCCCTTCCCAGTGGATCCCTGCTTGGGGATCGCCCTCCACAGGGATCCATCCACTAGACACCAAGGAGTGGAGACCGGCCCCTTGGGCAAGGACCTTTGCTTCCCCCAAACCAATTTGGCCAAATTAAACCACTAAACGCTAGGGATTTTTTGGAGGGCATTTGTTTTTAGGGTGGGGGCTGCCCAAAACAGGCATTCCAATTCCCCAACCCGCCACAATAACAGCCTTTCTGCCCCACTCCCCTCATCCCCCGAAGGGGCAGAAAGCCCACTAGATTCCAGGGCCTTTTTGGGGGAAATTTTAATTAGGGTGGAGGCTGCCCAAAACGGGCATGCCAATGCCCCCACCCCGCCACAATTACAGCCTTTTTGCCCTCCCAGCGGGGCAGATGGTGGCAGTAGCCCCAATCTATCCCCCCCGGGGGACAAAAAGCCCAGTAGACGCCAGAGATTTTTTTGGGGCACTTTGAATTAGGGTGGGGGCTGTCTAAAACGGGCATGCCATTGCCCCCACACAACAATTACAGTCTTTCTGCCCCCCCTGGGGAGCAGATGGGGGCAGTAGCCCCCAATCTACCCCCCAGGGGGGACAGAAAGCCCACTAGAAACCACAGATTTTTGGGGGGCAATTTTAATTAGGGTGGGGGCTGCCCAAAACAATCATGCCAATGCCCCAACCCCTGCCAAAATTACAGCCTTTCTGCCCCTCCCCCCACCCCCCCCCGAGTAGATTGGGGCAGTAGCCCCCAATCTGCCCCACCGGGGGGAAATAAGCCCACTAGATGCCAGGGATTTTTTTTACCAATTTGATTCAGAGGTGGGTCCTGCCCAAAACTGGCATGCCAATGCCCCCACCCCTGCCCGCAAAAATTCAATGTCTTTCTGCCCCCTTGGGGGGCAATGGGGTCAGTAGCCCCCAATCTGCCCCCGGTGGGGCAGAAAGCCCAATAGAAACCAGGATTTTTGTTTTATTCGCGCAGGGGTGGGGGCTGCCTAAAATGGACATGACAATACTCCCACCCCCACCACCCCCAGAGAGATTCCAGTCTTTCAGAAATCCCACCTGGCACCAACAACCCGTGTTCCCCAAAGTCTTCCGAGAAAAATGGTATCCCACTTGTGTGGGTAGGCCTAGTGCCAGCAACAATAAACAGCCCAAAACGCAAAGTGGACACACCACATTTTTACAGTGAAAACAGACCCTTTTTTGCATAGTGCCTAGCTGTAGCTTTTGAACGCTAGCTCTGCTGCCACCTACAGAAACCTAGCAAACCTATATATTTTTGAAAACTAGACACCCAGGGGAATTCAGGATGTGGTGACTTGTCTGGCTCTCACCAGGTTCTGTTACCCAGAATCCCTTGCAAACCTCAAATTGTGTCCAAAAAAACATTTTCCTCACATTTATGTGGTGGAAAGTTCTAGAATATGCATGGATCCACAAAATTCTATCCACCCCATGTTCTCAAAAATCTTCAGAGAAAAATGGTACCTCACTTGTGTGGGTAGTCCTAGTGCCTGTGACAGGAACGGCCCAAAACACAACGTGGACAAGCCACATTTTCACAGTGAAAACTGACCCTGTTTTGCAAAGTGCCTAGCTGTAGCTTTTGAACCCTAGCTCTGCCAGCACCCAGGGAAACCTAGCAAACCTATACATTTTTGAAAACTAGACACGCAGGGGAATCCAGGATGCGGTGACTTTCCAAGAGCAGGGACATTGAAAGCATTTCGTACAGCACTAAGCTGATCAACTTGAAGAAAAACATGAAGCTGTCCGATTTGCTACTGTGGACGGACGGATGGGGCATTTATTTTTGTATAACTCTTTTTATTGATGACAGTTATCAGCATTACACATATCAGAATTGTTTACCAGGAATACATTGTTATTTACAATTGCAATGGATGGGTTTTTCTAGTTGTACATATGGTAAGTAGCTTATTCATTACAGTTTATTGTTTACTCCGGTCTATCCAGGGAGGGAGGGGGGAGGAAGTGGCGGGGCACAGATATCTCCTCTGTATGCGTTCCACTTTTCCCAGATTTGCGTCAATTTTTTCGGGCATCCCCTAGAAACATACACAGTTTTTTCTGTAAACATACACCAGTCCATGTCCTTTTTCCATGCACTCACAGTTGGAACCTCTTGCGCCCCCCCCAAAGCCTGGCTATGTTTCGTTTAGCAACCGTTTGTCCCAATGTTGCCCATTTTCTCTCTTTGCTGTTTAAATCAGATGGCTTCCAAATATTTAACAGACATTTTTCGGATTATAGGGCCAGGCTCAGTCCCAAGGTTTCTTCCATACAATGTAATACTTCTTCCCAATACCTGTTAATGTGGGTGCATTCCCAAAGCATGTTTAGGAATGTGCCTTCTTGTCTGCATTGTCGTCTACATTTGGTGTCCAGCCCGTACTCCATTTTCACCAATGTTGGTCCCGATAAATATATTCTGTGTAGTATTTTTAATTGCATTAATTTCAATCTGGACGAGACTGCAACTTCTTTGGGTGAAGGCAATTCCTCTAACCAGTCCTCCTCTTCGAATTCTGTCAAATCGTTTTCCCATTTCCTGCAAAGTTGCGTGATTGGGTCAGGGGTATGATTAACCAGCTTACGGTTTGTCAGTGGTACTTTTTTGGGCATGTATTCATCAAGGAGTCGATCCGCCAATGGCGATGCCTCAGGAGTGTTTCTCCCACGGGAATATTTGCTTAGAGGGTATGTTGTACCTGCAGATATCTAAATCGTTCTCTATTTGCCAGTTTATATTCTCGCTGTAGTTGCGAAAAAGCCATCACCTCCCCTACCTTCCATAGGTCCCCTACCCGAGACAAACCTATGATGTCCCATTTGTCAAATCCCTTCGTCTTCCTCAGGGTGCCCAATTGTTCTGAATCCCATAGAGGGGTGGCTAGTGTGATTTTCTAGGCCCATCCCAAGCTCTTGTGGACAGTGTACCATAGCTGGACCGAGTGTGCTGTGAGTCCAGTTAGTTGCAATTTTGTGGTTTTAGAATAGAGCGTGCTAGCGTAGGATCCTCCCAGCAACCTGACATTGATTGATGGCTACAAGCTGAGCTGCCCAGTAATATTTCTTGATATCTGGGAGTCCTATTCTGCCGTCGTACCACCCCCTCCAGAACTTTGCGAATGATATTCTGGGTCGTCTTGTTACCCATAACAGTGCCCGTTGTTCTGCCTCCACAGCCACAAACTATTTTGATGGGACTGGGTTCGGTGAATTATGAAGGACATATAGGAAGTGGGGCAGGGACATTGTTTTAATAGTCCTGCTCTTCCTAATAGGGCTAGCAGAAGAGCCTTCCAATGTTCTACATCATTCTTTAGTCGCTGCAGCGGCGGAAGGCGATTATGAGAGAAGAATAATTTAGGATCCTTGGTGATGTAAATTCCAAGGTATCTAAAGCCATCCGTCGCTTCTGTCAGTGTGCACCCTCTAGGTAGGGGGGGAAACCTCCCCCTTAGCATGAAGACTAGCGATTTGGTCCAATTGATTGTGTGCCCTGAGTATTTACCAAAATTGGTGAATATGTTAAGGACCCTGTGTATTGAGGTCCGGGGCAACGCCAAGAATAGTAATAAGTCATCATCATAGAGGGAGAGGCGATCTTTCCACTCCGCGATGGATGGGACATATGTGATCGAAGCAGGCTAGAGATTTACAAACATGCAGTGAGACTGAGCGCTGTGCTGGGCTGACAGCACAAACAAAGACATATGCATAATCTTAGAGGTAACCTTATAAAAAACAGTAAAGTTACCAGAAAAATGGGACTGTAAAAAAAAGTGCTATGTAGCAGCTTGTGCTTTCTTCTCTTACCGCGGGTATATGGATGCAACATAGACAACAAGTGGGTGGTGGCAGGGAATAAACAACGCGGATGTGAAGACTAAAGAAAACAGTACCTGGACCACAGAGGGAAAAAAGCGCCATTTGTTTCTGTTTTAAGACAAGCATTAACAAAGTCAATAGGTCTGGCTGCAGTATAAATATTTACACTAAATCGACTTTTTTTCTGTACACAATACATGTATGCGATAATAAAAATGTAATATACGACTTTGGGGATGTACAATAGTCTCGAATGCATTGTAAAGAAAGAACTTCATAGAGATACAAGGAACAGCCAATAGCAGGAGATGAATCCAGAGGTCACTATGTTTATTTGAAAGAGTGTGTAAAAAGAGGAGCAGACTGCAGCGCTGCCAAGCCAGACCTAAAATGTCATTGGCTGTGCCTTGGTTCACAACAACACGGAAACGGTCTTTGGTTGAGGATGCCTCAACCTGTACTTGTAAGAATATGGAAATCATACTGTTGCTTGTCATGAATGTGATAAAAAGAAATAAGAATGGCTTAACAAAATAGCCATGTTTCACAAATTACATACTACTCTGGTTTCACACCCACAAGTTTTTCAAATATTTAGCGATCCACAAAGGTTGTCTTTCGGTGCCCTCTAGTGTTCATCACAGTGTATTTCTGTAAGACCCAATAACGAAGAATTATTCAGTTGCAGATAAATAAATCCTCACAGAAATGCTCTCCGGATTAGGCTTCCTTAGTGAAACGGTTAAGGGCTGAACACAAAAGTTGCTAATTTGAAGAAGCATAAAAGAAGTGCATTTTTGCACCAACGCCTTGGTCACGATTTACACCATGAAGAGATTAGGAGGGGGCAGTATCCAAAGCGATGCAAACTAATACAATTAAATAATAACTAATACAATAAAATAATAAATAATAATAAAAAATAAATAATAATAATAATAATGGCAAAATAATGGGCCATTCAGCAAACTGACGAGGGGCAGCTGAGTCTCCCATATCTCACAGATATTTATTGGCTCTGGATTGAATGCCCTTCATTTTTCTGTAGCTCATAATTCACACTAAATGTGGGACTTATAAAATTGCAAATATATCAAACAAAAACTGAAATTGACCAAAAAAGACCATGCCCCAAAATTGGGGTGCTGTGAACCCAGGTCCCAATGCACCTGCTGCACTAATGGTAGCAGCGGCACTGAGAAACAAGCTGTCTCCTCAGCCTCTTTCACCCTTCCCTCATGCCTATCCATCACTCCAATCTTAAAATGTTTCAACAGACAATGTCTCTGAAAAAAAAATGTGTTCCCAGGTACTGCCCCCTCTGTGCAGCAAAGGTGCCCACTGCCGTAACACTAGAAAGGAAAATAACCCTCCACGTTTGTAAAGACATACAGTCATAATTGCGATGCAGTGGGCCCCTCACAGTCCTGGGCCCCAGTGCCACTGCTCCTGCTTCACTAATGATACCTATTGCTGTGAGGAGCCGTCAATTTCCTCTGCCCTGTGCTAAAAACATGGACCCCTTCATGCCCCACCCCCTTTCTGTCGTCTCTCTGACACCCAACATAGATATCCCCTCTGCTTCAATGTTCACCTCTGTTGGGCCGTTGGTCCAAGGTCCAAAGCAACAGTGGCATGGCAAATGTGTAATGGGCCCTAATGCAAGCAGTCATGGTACAACAGCCATAACTGGATTTGGTGCCACTACACCTGCAGCACAGATACCTCCAGCCCTGTAAAGAAGGTAGTGTCCTCTGCCCACTCCACTGGGCCATCACTCCTAGGCATGAGGCTGGCTGCCCCTTTCTATAAACAATAAACAATGAGGAGAAAAGGCCCATCTTTTGTGACGTGTTGCTTTGGCCCTTATCCATTTGCATAAGGGAGATTAAGGGTGACCTTACACCTAATGTTAGCAAGGAAAATGGCTCCCACCCCCTTATTGCTACTAAGACAGCCAAAATTGGGGTGTGGTGGCCTCTCACAACCAGAGACGTTACGGCATCATCAAAGTGGGCTCTTGCCCAGGGCCACAGCCTTTCAACCCTCCCCACCCACCCTTGATAGGGCCAACTCTGTTCTGCAGCATCTTGCCCTGATGACCTTGAATAATCCTTAAACAGGTTGGTCTAAATATAATTTTCATTTAATCTATTTTAATGTGGGTGATGTGTGAGAGTCTATTACGAACAGTTTGCAGAAAAAACTTTGTGTTTATGTTTCCTGCAACATCTATAAAAAAAAGTTAATTTTAGATCAAAACAGGACCTCACATATGATCTCACATTTATCAAAGAGATTATTTGCAGTAATATTAGTGAGCTGCTCCTGTATTACAATATTGAAAACACATGGCACTATCCCTGAATAGTATACATAAATACATTTATGTAAGTGACCTGGCCAAAGAGTGCATTAAAGAGCTGACATTGGTTCATAAATACCAAGCTGGTTCGAATAGGGGCCCCCAAAATACGTTTGGGCCAGGGCCCCCAAAATCCTTAAGATGTCACTGCTCACAACCCTGACCCAGTGCCACTGAACCTGCAGAACTAATGGCCCTTAACACAAACAAAAGAGCCCATAATAATCCCCTGCTTCCTCAAGGCCTCTCTCTGAGAAATCGGTCTTTGTCATTTATAAACTAAAAAAATACCTCCCATATAGCGCCCTTTCCTCTGAACCATCTCTTTGACGTTATCCAGGGATCTCACTATTTACCTCTTTCTCCTGGGACATTATTCTGAGGCCCAAGGGTTCCGGAGGATCAAAGCTTTGCGTCTGAACGTGGCCCTGCTGACCTACTCCCTGTCACCCCCTTGGCCTACCATGAAGGACATCAGCATGCAAACAGAGGCTGGCGTGGACTGGATCTATAGAGACTGACCAGCCCAAGTTATTCTAATTTTACAAAAACAGTTCCCATACTTATCGTTAAAAAACAACCTTCACTGAACAGTTAATGTTGCCTCTGAGTGAAAGTGAAGGGGGGGCGGGAGGAGGGGCTTTCATGTGCTGATTATCTTGTGGGGAACTAAGGAATAAACATGCCTTTTCACAAAGGTGTTTGCTACTTGGAAGAAATGTAAATGTGTCCAATGGGTTAATCACCAAATGTAAAGGTTGCTTGAATACTAGAATAGGCTTTAATTGATGGAGTCACTTGAAGCTTCATGGGGACAAGATATTATTTTTGATACATAATGTCAGTGTGTTATAAGGGGAGTACTATAAGTGTTCTTTTAATAGACACTTATATAAATGGTTGCCCTAGGTACAATTTACAAAACTACTTTGCAATCATTTGCTTTGTCTTAAAGCAGTAAATCATTTTGCAACAGCCTTCATTATACTATGTATAGTACAATTTTAAAATAATGACTTGCATATTCACATTGTTTCCTGTTCCAGGCTGGGACCTGATAGCAATGTAAATACACAATTCACTATTCCGCTGATCTGCAGTGATTATTTTAACCAAATGTAATGTTATAACGTAGAAAAATGCATTTCCAACCCATTAGCTTAACTTGCGTTTATTTTTTGTTAAAGGTTTCTGCATTAGTTTATATGCAGTTACCTGAAAGTTAAAAAAAACAAGACACTTGAAGAATATTATGTTTTTTATCCACATCTTTGACCCTGACATCACCTGAGTGTGGTAGGTAGTAGCAGGGTAAGAAACGTGACTAAAAACTACAAAATATGGTCTGTCTCGCTTTTCACTTTCAGTTAACTGCATATAAAATAATGCAGAAACCTTAAACCAAATGAATGCAAGTCAGTTGGTTGGACACTCCTTTACGTTATTACATGTCTTTCCCGTTTAGATTTTTTAAACTGTTTAAGGGCTGCCTGTAAATAAAGACAGACTAGAAACGCCAAGTCGTGTTTCTAGGCCATCTTCATTTACAAGCACCTGTTTTCGGCTTTTGCACTCCCTGGAAATGCAGCCACGGATCCCAAGTGCGCCCCACCGTTTGAAGAGTTCTGGTGTAAAGAAATGCTACGGGGCCCATTACAAGAGACAATCACATAAAACAAAAGAACAAGTAAACACAAGTTACAGTACAAGACGTGTAGCACAATAAAAATCAAACAGATGGCAACTTCAGGGGACTACCGGGATCGAGGCGAGAGAGTTTGCCAAATGCATCCCAACTATTAGCATAGGTCATTGTGTTGCAGAAAGTACAGTTTCAGTTTCTTTTGTAATGTTTTGAAGGTTGAATTGTTGCTCCACCCTGAGGTTTTCTGGATACTGTTGACCATTTTGTCCCTGCAATCTTCAAAGATATACCTCGAAATCTAGTTAGTCACAATTTTGGAATTGGTTAGCTTGTTCTTGGTTAGAGCAGACAATATAGGTTTCAGGATTAGGGAGCAAGGCGTATACTGTCCCAGAAGTGGACATAGGAGAGGTCTACGTACAGCCACCTTCTTTAGAATGATTGATGGGGACGCAAGAGTCAGTCGTCGTGGAAAAAAATAAAGTATTTGGAACAGTTGAATTTCACAATGACAAGTCCATGACAGACTAGTGTAGTCAAGTTGTTTGACACTTGTCATGGAAAAAGACTGTGGTAGAATGATGGATGAGATCTACCTAAACTTCAGAGACACCTTCAGCACCATTTCACACAGAAGTCTTGCAAACAAGTCAAGCAGAGAAGAACTCACTAATCGAGTACTCCTTAAGAGTTCCAGTAAAAAGAGCTCACTTTAGAATCGGCAGCAGTATCTCAGTACGGGCAGAAGGGTTAATACTACTAAACACCAAAAAGGTATTCAACAGGACAATATCTTTGGTCTATTTGGACATAACTGCCTTAACCATGAATAAAATTTAACATCAAATGTGATACGTATAGGGGAATGCGCTGAACCCATTAATATAACATATAGTACAAGGCAAGGCTTCACCACTTTTCTTTTTTCTTTATTTTGAGTCTTATTTACGGCATCTTGAAAGAGCCAATGGCTTCCCGCAGTAATAATGCAAAGGGCAAACAGAATATTGCAGCCAATGTTGGGGTCTTCACTTCCAGCCTAACTGTTGCTGTAACAGCAACTGAAAGAGAGACTAACATGTTTGGACACATATCTGGCTATTTACTAAACAAAGACAAAGCATAAATTCTGGGTCAGGATCGGAGGCTCCGATTATGCATTCAAATCCTTCTTCTCTTAATTTTCTCAGCAGACAAACACATTTTAACAAAATAACGGTTACATTTCCCATGAGTCCTGAGTAAACAGTAAACACCATTGCACAGTCCACCAATCAGGACACTATCCTTCCCCATGAAACAGTCTCCAAGGGAAGGTCCTTAGTAGACTGTTTATGAGTGTGGATACTTAGCAAGTCAGACGTTAACCTTTTCGTAACAACTGCAGTGTGAATGCGGGGCGCTGTTCACTAGGTACAGCCTTGTATTTCTGTGATCCATAAGAACGTTGTAATTATGTGGTAGTAGTGCATCTTACAGTTTTCCCAGGCTCAGTGGCATCTACGCCTCGGTTGCAGGTGCGTCCTGGTTGAAATATGTGGTAGAAGTTCTAATGACCTCCTCCATGGTCTTCGCCAAGTAGGAAATTGGAGCGCTGCGTCCCTCGCAGACACCTTCCACTGTGGTGCGGCACAGAGATCACTAGTTGGCGTATGCAACACAGACAGCTTCTCTGTGTGTATTGTTGGTCTTCTGCTGTTGGATCAATCCAGTCCAAGCACAAGATTGTCAGCAAAGCAGGCTGGTGCCTGGTTTAAAGTGCACTAAATCCCTTTTGCGCTACAGTAGTGTGAGCACATGCAGGGGGCCTATAGTGAGAGGGTAGGCAGGTTTATGTGACTGAGTAGTCTGTCCTGTATAACAATGGGCGTGGGTAGGGTCCAGTTCAGATTTCACGATTTCGGGATGACAGTGTATGTAAATCTTCCAGGATTGCTGACGGGTAACCCCTGCACCAGGTGCCTTGATTTTTTATTATTGTCATAAGACCTGATCACCATGGCAGGGCAAGAGGGAAGGTCTTTGAGGAGGAGCTGCAGGGGGAACAACCCCTTCTTCCTCTGGATGAGTTTGTGGATGGATTGATGCGTCATTATAGAGTGCAGTTTTGAATGCCCGGTATATCGTGGACAGGCAAGTTCTGTGCCTAGCCACATGAATCAGATTAAACCCCCAGTCGGGGTAAAGGTGTTGGGTCTTCTAGACCCTTTGACACCTAGACATTTCAAAATATAGTTGAACACTCCCCACCCCCAGACGTCTTTGAGAGGTTGAGGCAGACTTCCTAAAAAAAGAAGGCCTCAATCCCAGAAGTTTGTATGGGACCTATCCCTTACTCCAGAAGAAAGTGAGGTTTCTCCACATGGGTATAATGTTGATGACGGGGATGCATCAGGGGACCCCCGATAAGGATGATAGAATAGGTGATAAATCGAGTCCAAGTAGACTCTGGCCGGGATGGGAAGGTTGTTCTTAACATCCTAAGTCAACTGCTGGCCATGATGGGTGTGAGGGAACCCCCCAGTCCATGATTATTATGTTGCACCCAGATGACATCTATCATTTGCGTTTAGCAGATTGGGCCCCAGCACCATCGGTGGCAGAATATGTGAGTAGCAGAATCAGGAAGCCTCTAGATAAAGAGGTCAGGGGCAGACTGAAGGTGGAATGCCCACCACCTCTCTTAGAGGGGAAGGTGGCACTCATCCAGGAGATAGAAGGAAAAACAGCTACCTTTGGGGTGAAGTTTATCAAGCACCCAAAGAAGGGCATTGATCTCTCATGACAAGCATGTCCGGACATACTCCTTGATGTTCTGGGGCTGTTAACCAATGTCTTCGATGTCCCGGAACAGGCAAGGGAAACTGGCAACTTCATTGCTCCTGGTGTATTGTCAGGCTGGGCACAATCTGCAATATGTTTCCTGGGCAACACCAATTGTACCAGGTCACCTGAGTAACCCCACTCTTTCCTCATTAGGATAGACCCCAAATTAGAGGAGCAGTTGCAGATGGCGTTTTTTAGGAGACTCATTTATTAAAGAACTCAGGAGATTTGTGACCACATACTCGCCACTAGACAAGGCACAACAAATTGAAAAGATATTTGGGGAAAAAAGATTTTTGTGGGGGCCAATAGAGGCAGGGGGCACTCACCAAGCCATCACCATTCTGCAGGATCCTAAAGGTTAGAAAGTTGCAAGCCATAGAAATGCCAATACGACAAAAAGTTTGAAAACCTTTTTCTCACCACATGAGCCGGAAGAGGCCATGGAGGAAGGGGAGAATTCTGTGGTGCATTCGATACCCTGGACGAGCCTTGGATCAGGAGTTCGCCTTCTTTCTTACCAACGGTGGGAAACAGGTAGACACACTTCCTACCCAAATAAAGGGAGGGGACTGGGGATGCATGGTTGGTCCAGACAATACAGGGGTTACATACAGACATTTACTGGAATTTGTTTCAGGGCTGAAAGCTGACTTAACTCTCCATCTCGAAGGAGGACACCGTCCTCAAAGATCAGGAGGTACTAGCAATGGCAGACAAAAGAAAGATTACTGCAACTTTCTTTCACCCCAGAGGATTTCTCAGCAATCTCTTTCTGGTCCAGAAGAAAGGTCAAAGATTTAGGCAAGTAATAAATCTACAGGAGTTCAACGAATAGCTTGTTTATCATCATATCAAGATGGAGAGAATGAACCTCCTGTGGGACATTCTTCTACCAAATGACTGGATGGCACAACTAGATTTAAAAGACGTGTACTTCCTGGAGGCGCTAGGGGGCGCACAGCGGAATGGCTGGGTGAGATCGCAGCTCCGCAGGGCAGGAACGAACATTGCGGAATTTGAGATTACCAATGCCCGAAATTAACGGACCCGAACATCAGAACATGCATGGGAAAGTGCCAGGACTAATGCGTACTAACTAGGCTGATTAAAGAACGGCGGATACTAGCGTTTTTAGCTGCAGAGACTGGAAGCGCCCGGAGAGTAAAATGGCGGACATCCGATGCGAGACGACCGGAATGATTTCACATCGGCTCTAAGTATGCTACTGCCTGACATTATCTGGCCTCGAGAGGGAGAGCGATAGACTGATGCAGCACAAGTGCAGCGGCGACACAGGGGTAAGCTCAAGTTTACGCACCTCGTTATTCCGAGAAGTAAAGAGCTAAACCGGCAGGGTCGGACAAAATGGTGGCACCCGTAGCTTTGGGATAAACCCATGCAGAACTGTAAATAATCGGCACTACGCTGCAAACGAGGTTCGTGATATTGGGTGCCGGGGGCTGCCATCCCTATCATCAGAACTACATGTACTGGCGGTGAAGAGCGGAGCTGGGGAGGCGAGGCTAAACCGACGGTATCAAACAGCACACAGGAAGGTAAACACGTTGGAGGTAATGGCATGCGGGCTGGGAGGCACAAGTGCGGACAAAGCGAATCGGCTGGAAGACTCGGTGATGTCTGGGAAGAATAGTTTGAAGCGCTGACAAACGTATGGCTATTAGCAGACAGCACTGCTGACAGAACGTGGAGTATACGCAACATAAAGGTGAAATCACGACGTGTGGGGATCTGGTGATGTGCTGATGCACAAGTATCAGCAAAAAGAGGCTAGAGGCATCTAGGTGCGGGTCACCTCACAGCGTGGTCTACTAATACAGTTGGTACAACAGGCACGCCAAATACGATCTGCTACAGCGGTGGAGGCGTTAGGGGCTGCTGCCGGTGTGGACAGGGGGAAGTGGCGAGGATTGGGACCCCAGACAGCCTTGCACTGCAACTAAGGCATTGCTACCCAGGCCACTCCTAGCACCACGACGGCAGCGCATAACAGGCAGACTCGCTCCGCGGCACACATCAGCATAGTCGAAGCAACGCAAGTAGCCACCATGGTGCGACCAGACAAGCAACAACTCAAGATAACGTTTGAGGCAAAAAAGGCGCCAAAAGGCACAGAAGAACAGGCAGAGGGCGAAACCCCCACAGAACAACAAGCAAGTAGCAATATGGAAAAAATATTACAAGCCATACAGTCAAATTTACAAGATATAAATGGGAAGTTAGATCATTTGATGTGTCGTATGGACAGCATGGCGGCCAAAATGGAAAAACACGGCGAACGGCTGGAGACGGCAGAAACACGCATATCAGCGGTGGAAGACGAGGCGCATGCAACTACCAGCAAGTGCACTGGCATGGAACGAGTTCTGGACGTCAAAAAGGCCAAAGCGGAGGAGTTTGAAGCGCGATCCAGGCGCAACAACGTTCGAATAACGGGGCTGCCAGAAACGACAAACACAGGCCGCATGGAGTCGTACGTTGAGAAGCTATGTACAGACATATTTGGAGCAGAATCACTATCACCAATCTTCATAGTCGAGAGAGCGCACCGGTCGCTGGCACCTAAACCGCCAGCAGGGGCTACACCACGGCCAATTGTAACGCGAATTTTGAATTACAGGGACCGAGATAATATATTGAGACTCGCGCAAGAAAAAGGACCGATAACGCATCAAGGAAAGAAACTTGAATTTTACCCTGATCATACCGTGGCAGTCCAACAAGCACGGAGAGAATTTTCAGCGGTGAAAGCGAAACTACGTGACCTACAAATAAACTATGCTATGCTGTACCCAGCCCGTCTGAAAGTAACGTGGGAAGGGAAATCAATACTTCTAACAAGGCCCAAAGCAGCACAAGACTTTGTAAAAAGAATATCGAAACAGAATAAGGCCGCAGCAAGGAGAGATATACAGCAGGACTCGGACTGAACGGTTGATAGCAGGAAAGAAACTGTGTGGAAAGACTGCGGTAAGGTAACGAGATGGATATTGTTCTCCCAGTGGTGGGCTATGAAGGGGACACAGACGGGGTCTCTGAACAATGTACGGGACATACGAGACGACCCTGTTGTACTTTAAGCGCACAGGTCTCCTTTGAGAATAGCCATAAGTAATGGGGCAGAGAACACTGAGGTGCAGATTCGTATGGACCAAGTGTTTCATAGTCGGGAACATGAGAATTTGCTTGATGTTGTAACTACCCCTGTATGGAGGGTACAGACTGCTCCCGAGATGAGACCTGAAGGTTTCAGTTGTGCAATATGGGGGCAACGATGTTGAAATATAGGGGTGAAATACGGATATAGCACCGTCATTGGGATGTACATAATGTTGTAGGTAATATGTTGATGCTAGGCGACTAATTGTTCTGCATTCAGTAGCTAAAGCCTAAACTGGTGACAAACGTGTTCTTGTTAATCACGGACAGTCTATTGGGCGCATAGATCGGAGTTACTAAGGGGTACTGTCAAATGAGCGAAATCAATGCATGCTGTTGTATTATGTGTCATTGGTGAAAATCCTGCACTGCACGTTTAGGCACCGAGGAACAGGTCTGCCCCCATCCATTCAGTTGGGTGGTGTGGTGTGCCCTCAGCGGACCTCTGGAAGGGTGATCCCCACATCAGTTATGTTACGGAGGGGTGTTACACGGGGTATGCGACTTCGGCAGGATTGGGTTGCTGAAGTGGGTGGGAAGGGGTGGGGGCAGGGTGCTGTTCAAGTTCAGAGACCAGGGCATTTGGGATGCATTGTTGTTCTGCATGTTGTACGGCAGAAGGTAACAAGGACAATTGAAACCAAACATCATCATGTCAATTACGAGTTAAGCCAAGCTTACACTAGAACTGTTATTCTTATATGTTTGAACACTAAATGGCGCACAATGTGAAGAGTTCCGGTAGAGCCCACTTAAACCTCCTCACGTGGAATGTGAGAGGTTTTACACAGCCCAAGAAAATTAGGCAGATATTTGCCTGCTTGAATAGGTGGGAAATTGAAATAGCTTTCTTACAGGAGACACACATAGCGCCTAACACACATCAGACTATTGGGGCGAAATGGGCGGAATAAACCTATACAGCCAATTACTCATCATACTCAAGAGGGGTAATAACATTGATTCAGAAGGGCACGAATTTCATAACAAGAGAGGTGATATCGGACCCAAATGGTAGGTACGTTATAGTCTCAGGGACATTACGAGGGCAGAAAATGACTTTGGTGAACATATATGGGCAAAATGTGGACGCACCCGAATTTTTTCAGGGACTGTGGGGTCACATGCATGCACTGCAGGATACACAGATCATATGGGAGGGGATTTGAATTTAGCCCTGGTGGACCACGTAGACCGATCTACAAATTCGGCAGAACCGCACAAGAAAACTAGGGCGAAAGTTTTAAATATAATGGAAGCTATAACATTGACAGACCTCTGGAGACACACATACCCAGACATACCAGGGGCGACGCACGTGAATGTGATCCACAACAGCTGGTCCCGTATTGATTACTGGCTAGGTACTGATAACATTGTGTTGTGGTCGGAGAAATTGCGTACTCTTCCTAAAACGCTGTCAGATCATAATCCGACTCTACTGAAGCTTCAAATACCACACTATTTGCCGCCCCCATTCCAGTGGAGGTTCAACGCTCAAGCACTAACAGACACAGTGTATGCTGACACCATTCATAAGAATATTTTCAGTTAAATGAAGCAGCAGTGGAGGATCCGGGGCTATTATGGGAGGCGTTTAAGGCCACAATAAGAGGAGTCTGCATATGTACCACAGTGGGCATCTTGCGGGACATAAGGCAGCAAATTAGGAGATGTGAGGAGCATATGAAAGAACTGGAGGCGACTTATGAAAGTTCACATGACCCAACACTGTTCGGAGACTTGCGACAATTAAACACAGAACATCAAACCTACATCGAGGATGAGCTAAAATATATTAATAAAAGACACGTAGCCAGGAACTTTGGGGAAGGGGTAGGACAGGGAGAATATTGGCGACACAAATATGTGAGGGTAAAGGACATAAAGCAATCTTACAAGCAAAATCGGAGGATGGCACGCTGAAGACGCAGGCGAAGGATATATTACAATGCTTTGTGGACAATTATAGTGCATTATATACATCGCAGTCCACAGCCTCGTCTACAGAAGTTCTGACATATTTCGAAGACGTAACCATTGCGTGGCTATCAGATGGTCAGAGGGAATACTTGGCGTTGCCAATAACGGTAGAGGAATTGACAGAAGTAATACAGTCCTTACCGAATGGGAAAGCTCCCGGCCCAGACGGATTCACTTGAAAATTCTATAAAAAGTATGTCGACATACTGGCTCCCCATCTGGTAGCCATGTATGGCGCCGCATTTGATCAAGCAGAACTACCACCAACGCTTAGAGAAGCGGTAAGAATAGCCCTTTTGAAACCGACTAAGGACCCAGAGATATGTGAATCCTATAGGCCCTTATCGCTGATCAATGTTGACTTAAAGATTTTAGCAAAAATACTGGCAATGCGGTTACAGCCACTAATGACGAATCTGGTGCTCCCTGATTAGGCAGGGTTTATACCGACAAGAGCCACATCTCATAATACTAGGACACTGTTTGCCCTCTCCCACTATCTTACACAATCTACGAAGGCAGTGACGGTCATGCTAGATGCCGCCAAGGCATTCGATTCCATAGAATGGCGCTACATACTAGCTATACTGCAGAGAATGGGCTTCCCCCAGAGATTTATTCAGTGGGTGCCCTTATTGTACACGAAGCCGAGGGCAAGAGTGAAAATAAATGGGTATATATCGGATGCATTTGTCATTGAAACAGGGACTCGGCAGGAGTGCCCCCTTTCGCCATTGTTATTTGCGCTAGCCTTGGAACCGCCAGCTTGCCTTGTCAGACAGAAACACAAACCCTCGGCCTTACAATTCCCATCCAGACCCCTACACATATCCCTATATGCAGACGACATGCTTTTGTATGTACGTGATCCCGAGAAGTATCTGGACCCTCTATTAAGGGAATACATAAAATTTGGTAGGCACTCTGATTTGGCCATAAATTGGTCTAAATCATCAAACATCCCCCTGACAAGCACGACCACGTCTCATGAAACTGAATTCCGGTTAGACTGGCAGACTGACCCTATAAGATACCTGGGGGTGTGGTACCATAGAAACCCGGAAGTGGTAATACGCTCAAATTATGGACGTACTATCTCAAAGCTTGAGGACAAAATTAAACGCTGGTTGCACCTACCACTATCGTTAGCAGATCGCCTTGCGATTGTAAAGATGAATATCCTGCCTAAATTCCTCTACCTTTTCAATAACATTCCCATCCCGACCCCAGGGGCGGTTTTTAAACACATAAAATCACTAGTGTTACAGCTGATATGGGCGGGCAAACAGGCACGCATAGACCTCAGAACGCTAACACTGCCCTATGACAGGGGAGGCTTTGGGGTGCCGGACTTCTTATTGTATTATTTATGCGCCCAAGCACAGTATGCTGCCTACTGGTACCATAGGGTGCCATATCCTACACACACAGCTGTGGAAGAGGGTGACCCGGCGCCAATACCACTGACGGCAATTCTGACCCATAGACGACCGCCTTTACACGGAGAAGACATAAATACTGTTGACACCACGGCAAAAGCATGGCAAAAACTAGGGCACCTGGCACATAAGGTCCCACTATATGCGCCGGCATTGCCATTACACCATCATCCGGAATTATCAGTCACTGGTGAAACGGTGGGTATGGATCTACTGCGCCAGGTAGTCATTGACAAAATGGGAGATCTCTTTCATGAAGGGGAGTTTAGAGGGGCGGAGGAGCTGACGTACATCCAAAACAAGACGCTACTGTTCCGCTTTACATATTACAGACTGCAAAGAGCAATGCAGAAGTTATACCCAACCTTCCCCTGCGAACCGGAGAGCCTAAATACACTACAGCTCATAGTAACGACCTCAGATACATCACACCTGGTATCAAGATTATACTCAACAGCACAGGCAGAAATTCCATATAATACCGATAAGGCTAAATCGAGATGGGACTCATGGCTAGTAGACCCTCTAACGGAGAAAGAATGGCAACAAACATGTGCATTAGTACAAATACTCACTGCCAACGGCAACTTGCGCATCATACACTACAAATATATACACCAGGCATATTACACACCAGTCAAACTACAAAGATATGGCTTACAAGAAGAGGCAACATGCAAAAGGTGTGGGGGGGATGGAGCTGATTTTGTACATCTAGCTTGGAGCTGTACGAAAATACAAGAATTTTGGAAGGAAATCACAGCCAAACTCATTGTATGGTAGGGGTGGAAATAGAATGCTCTGTGAGAACCTGCTTATTGGGTCTACTAACACAAGTACAAGCAGAAAAACGCAAATTTTGTGCCGTATCATTGCTGTTAGCTTAAACGCCAAATTGCGCAATGTTGGAACAGTAAAAATGCGCCTACAAAGTCCCAATGGTTACGAGATATGACTAGATGCAGAGATAGGCTTTTGACATATGAGGAGGAGCTACCGACCCGATCCAGGTCGAAGGATTACTGGAGATTCTTTACGGATTATATAAGAACATTAGAAACAGATGAGGGATTGTAAATTTAAACACTGCATAAAAATACATGTTTACTACTACATTGATATATGTTGCCCTTGAGAAAGCGGCTGTAAACAAGGGAAATGTACTATGTAAGAACTGACGATGTATGTGAGGATGCAATGGTCTCAGTTAATGGTTATCAATTGATGTTTCTTTTTTGTACTTTTTAAAGAAAATCAATAAACAGATTTAAAAAAAAAAAAAAAAGACGTGTACTTCACCATTCCAAAATACACCCCTCACAGAAGATTCTTGCAATATCAGTGGCAGCAACAGGCGTATGAGTTCATAGCTCTGCTGTTCGAACTCTCGGTCTCTTCCTGGTGCTTCATCACAATGCTGTAACCGGTAGTTGAACTACTGTGCTCCAGAGAGGTCAGGTTGAAAGTCTATCTCAAGCTTCTCCAATGAGGAGCTTGTGAGCTACTAGTAGCTCACCAGCTACTTGTAAGTAGCTCTCCCTTGTGCAGCCGGACCTACTAAATCAGACGATCCTGCTTGGTTGAATTAATATATGTATATCAAAATTTAAAGTGCGTATTTTCAGAATTCGCAAGCTGATCTTTGGAGAAAAATTATTGAATTTCCAAAATATATTTCAAGCTGATATTTGATATACGAGTGTTTGGTGACACTTATTACCAATATTATTACCTTGGTGGAATGGGCATTGCAGCCATCTATACCTGTGTATTACTCCCCTTATAGAGGCCTTTTTTATATTACTGTTGACAACCCTGCACCAAGGTGATAACTGCTGGTAATCTTACATGTCGTAGCCACAAAAATAATCTTGCCTGATGTGGTAGCTATTAACTTATTAACAATATTAGTAGCTCAGGGTGGTTTTCATTTAACATGAGTAGCTCTTATTGCAGAAAATATTGGAGACCCCATGTCTATCTGGAAGACATTCTTCTCATGGTAAAGGATGTGGACTGAGTACAGCACGATCTGACCTTGGCTCAGTTGCTTTTGCAGGAACTGGTTTTTGTTATCAATGTGCAGAAGTCGGTCAGTAACCCCACACAAACTATTGTTTTTCTGGGATTTATCATAGATTCCATGTTTAAGACACTGCGTGTCCCACAGAAAAATTATGGTTCTCGTTCACAAGGAATATCAAGCTTGTTGAACCAAGACTAGATCTCCTTGAGATACCTGGCAAGGAGAGTGGGTCTCTTGACAGCTTTGATTCAGGCGATATTTCCGGCCCTCTCCACTATAAAGCCTTGCAATGGTTCAAAGCAGCTCACACAGATGCCGAGCCTTTGCGGCAGAGATCATTTTATCTCAGGATGCTAGAGTAGAATTTTTTGATGGCCAGACAATATAAAATATGAAACAGCAGGGCCAATTTTGGTTTGGTGCCGGATGTGATAATCGAGCTGGATGCGAGCAAATCATGTTAGGGAGCCCGGTGCAGAGACATCACCACAGGGGGTTTGTGGTCACTTTCGGAAAGTCTGTTACACATCACCTGTCTGGAGAGTCTTACATGCTCCTTATGTCTCAGGGTGTTATCAGTCATTCTGCTACAGATAGAAAATATATCAGTGGTCCAGTAGAGAAATCGCCTAGGGGGTGCACGAGGTTCAGAGCTCCGGAGGACCTAACCAGGGTATTTTGGCATTTTGCCTGGACAACACCATCTTAATCCTAGTAGAATATCTTCAAGAAAGGAGGAATTCCATAGTGGATTGGAATTCCAGATACCTGAGGGACTCTAATTCCTGAAAATTGGACCCATTGGTGTTCGACAAACTGATGTTATGGTGGGGCTCACTCTAATTAGATCTAGTTGCAACACATCTGGATGCTCAACTTCTGGGGTTCTTCAGTTGGAGGAAGGATCCGATGGCAGAAGCGACCGATGCCTTTCTTTAGCATTCCAGTCAGACTGCAGGTTATGTGTTTCCCTCATCCTCCATAATAACCAGACTGAAGGCTCAGATAGGAAGACAGAAAGTGACGGTGGCCCTAGTGACACTGTTTTGGAGGTCTCAAGCATAGTTGCCAGCTCTTCTTGAACTTTCTTGGGAAATGTCAATTCTACTTCCCCAGAATAGGTACATTCTGCAAGATGTTCATGGCAGGTTGCACCCTCTAGTTCTGGAGGGGATGTTACACTAAATGGCATGGTGGATTACAGGAGTCACAGGGAAGTCAGAGGACTTTAGGAACACACTTCCTAGCTTCGTTTCAGCCTGGTGCAGTTGAGAGCGTTGGTGAGTGGGATGGAGTCTCGATCCCTTGTGGACAGATGTCGTTTGTGTCCTCAATTTTAGAATTGGTAGCAGAGGGCGTGGCATTCCGCACAATCAAAACTTTCCTGTCTGCAATCTGAGCTGATCACATACCAAATAATTAAGCTCTGATATGAGAGTACCCCTTAGCATGTTATTAAGAGGAGTATGCTGATCAGTTCCTCCTGAACGGAGATACTCATGTCCATGGGATGTTAACGTTGGCTATATTTTTTTAAGGAAGTGGCCAGATAACACATTTGTATCTACGAAACAGTTATCAGATAAGTTGGCCATGCTTTTATATCTGATTTTATGTAAGAGAGTTTCAGATGTAAGGGCCTTAGGTGTGTCCGCAAGAATGTTTTCCCCTAAAGGAGTCATCTTACCATTACTAGGAATACCAAATTGCATACCGTGGTGGTCCCTTACCTGGCATTCCCGGATAACTTACAATTGTGTGTTGTATGGTGCATCAGAAGATATGAATCGGTGATGGATGAGTTAAGGCCTCCTGGTAATAGACAGCTATTGATAGCAATCAAAAAACCCTTCAAGTCAGTTTCTTTTCTGACGATTGCAAGATGGGTGAAGTGGATTATGTATGAAGCTGGCATAGATACTTCAATGTTTGGAGCACACTCTGAAAGGGGGGCCATGGTCTCTAAACCTTTTGCTTTTGGAATTCGTTTGGAGGACATCTTTAATGCGACCAATTGGTTGTCTGATTCTACAATTAAGAAGTTTTATTTCAAACCGGTGACAAGTGTTGCATCATTGGACATGAGTAGGTTTATACTTGCACAATCTGAGCCTCCAGTCCTGACACAGAATACAAAATGTCCTCTCTATCATGAAGGAGAGTTTCAATTCTATTAAGGACGCAGAGGCGCAGCGACTAAAGATTTGTCCATCGGAAGGGTCACTCCCACTGAGGATTCCACCGCAACTACCTCCGGTGTCCTAAGAAGGAAGAAATCCAAAATGATGTCTCAGGAACGAGAGCGGGACGCAGGAGGCAAAATGGCGGTGCCCGCAAACTGAAACCAAAACCAGTGGAGACATTACGTAAGCGCATTGCCTCACCATCACCCACCCGTGGATGTGAGCTCCCACCAAAACAGTGCTGAGGTACACCAAGCATTTTAAGCTCATTCCGGCTGGTGCTCGTGTGTCTGTGGCAAAACAAGCATATTAGCAGCAACGCAGACAGACATAGGACTGCCTCTCATCGAGAACAGCCCTGTGCTGGGGGGTGATCTCGTCAACTTATTGTGCACTAGAGCCAGGAAATAATGTACATCCAAAGAGCTGGTCGAGGTACCGCATGCATACACACAGCCTAAGATCGCCAGGAATCACAAAAGTGGCGGGAGAAGTGGCATATACGAGTGAGATGTTCTGCACGGCACCAGAATCAGAAGTTATGCGTTTCAATGATATAAGCTAATGCTATAAGCTAACCAGGGCTGTAGCGACTCAATGAGACTTGTGTGTGTTTAAAGTGGGACCAACTGAAACAGAAGCTCGAAATCAAAACCGAAACTGGCATTCGCCGAGAACTGAATCGCAAAATGGCGCCTACCGAACAAAGCCTGTGATAAGGTTCGGACCGGTACTCCAACTCACCAAACAACGTAAGCGACCACCTGATGTATCTATAACGGAGCTGTTGACACCATAAGCACAGTCAGCTGTGCACCCCTTGTTGTTCGAATCGTTATAAACACGCTTGCCTGACTCCAAAATGGTGGACATAAGGATATCCTGAGCACGTAGCCCAGCAGTGCATTGCCATAAAGTAAGAGTGGTCACATGAATCAATCAATCAGGGGTTTGTTAAAGCGCGATTACTCACCCGTAAGGGTCTCAAGGGGCTAGGGGTGGGGGGGGGGGGGGGGTGCAGGTTCCATTCCATCAAGGAGGGGGTCTGTCGAAGAGCCAGGTTTTGACATCAAGGGTAGAGGCCCAGACGCTACCACAGCAGGCAGACTCTGCATCTCCCGGAAGCCTAAAGCGCAGTAGCTACTTAGCACCCTCGCCAAGCGCGGATGAACCTACACAACAACCGGGGATTGGGGTAGCTTGTAAACAGAACGCAAGCCAGTACACGAGAACCACAACTTGGGGGTACCTGCAGGAAAACTACAGCAAAAATGGCAGACAGAGAATCGAAAACTACATCAGCAAAAAAGAGTAAGGGGGACTCAGTACTTTCGGACGCACCGCTCAAAATGAAACCGGACATTAACAGCATATCTGTGCGTGTGATGGTGTGTGTGTGGGCATGTATTTGTGTGTACGTCCTTGGGTATTTTTGTACTGGAGGATGTGATTGTATGTGTGCTTGTGTTTTTGATAGTTTCTGTATGTGTGCTTGTGTGTTTGTGCGTGTCTGCGAGTGAGCGCATTTGTGTGTGCTTGTGCATGTCTGTACATATGATGGTGTTTGCGTGTGCAAGTATTTGGGTGTTTTTGTATAAGTGCTTGGAATTTTATGTGTGCTTATGTTCTTGGATGTTTCTGGCTATGTGCGTGTCTGTGAGCATCAGTGTGCATATGAGGGTGTGCTCACATTGGTGTGTGCTTATGCATGTCTGTGCGTGTGATGGTGTGTGCACGCTGGATGTTATTTTCTGGTGGCCGCTGTCCTGGATATTGACTTTAACTGCCTGATGCCTGACCTTAGGATGGCCACCAGTGTACCGTACAGTCCCCTGCCTGACCCCAAGATGGCATCCACAGTGGACCCCTACATGTTGTTTTACTTCCCTGGGACAACAATTGGACATTGACCAGACCTTGAACCTATCCCCTAACCTGCCCTCCACATCAGGACTTGGAACATGCGGAACTTACCCCAGTCTGTGGAGACCTAGCGATTTGGCTGATGTCCGGTGGAGCTACCATATAGCTAAAGAGAAGATGGGTTGTGGAATCCCCCTCCCTGCCGTCACCGAGCCAGCCGGACCTTGGGCAAATGTTGCCCTCGTCACTACGTCCTATCTGTAAATTGCAACATTATTGTACCTCATGTAAAGTGCTCTGATTCCATCTGGTCTAGCCAGCGCTATATAATAACTCATTAATTAATTTTGTTCCCATTTAGTACTCTTTCTCTCTTTGTCTTCCTCCCTAGCTCCTAGCTCCTATCCACTCTCCCCTGAATCTCCCACCTTGCCTGCTAGTCTGCCTAGCCCCCTGTCCTTTGTGCCCTTTGACTAAGCACTCCTTCTCCCCTTGTTGAGGAAAGATCCAATATTTATACTCTGAAGTCTCAGCGTACCCGCTGAGAGAGTCCACTGTGCCAAGGAAGCCACTCACAGCTGAGGTATGGTATGGCACCCCTTGCCAAAGCACTCCCTCTCCCCTTTTTGGGGAAGGATCCAGTATGAAGGCCTTGGAGTCTCAGAGACCCCTCTGAGAGAGTCCACTGTGTAAAGGGAGCCTCCCGCAGCAGAGATAGGGAAGTGATACCACTTCCCCTGGGATCACAGCTTACTGGACTTTGGACGTTGCTTTGACTCGTCTACCGGTTTGTGTCCCAGTCACCCTTCCCCTCCTCTTTCCTTGCGGTGTCCTTCACCCTCCCCTCCTCTTTCTCGCCTTCATTAACTGTCTACTTCCCCAACTCCTTCCCCCCTCCCCTAAATCTTTCCCCTTGCCTGCTTTTCCCCTTACGTATGTGTGCTTATTGTTTATCCTCACCTTACAAGTAACTATGTTTCCATGATCTAATAACTGTGTAACCTTTGTAACGATGTAACCTGTAAGTATGATCTGATGCTCATGTAAAGCGCTCTGATACCTCCAGGTCTAGCCAGCGCTATATAAAACCTTTAAAATGAAAATAAATAAAATAAAATGATATAAGTATACACTTTGAGATGATAAAGTGTAATCGTATTCTGTATTGCTGGTATTATGCCGAAGTGCTGGATAGTTTTTGAAAAGATTTCTTTTTTCTAGGAATGGACCAATAACAGGAATATTGATGGAATTCTTGTCTTCAGAGTGATCTGTGCAGGAAGAAGGAGGAAGGAGCTTTCCTTGGAGGCTGTTTTATGTGGAATTATGGCGACATGGGTGGTGGACAGTGCTACGGTGTTTACTGTTTACCCAGGACTCATGAGGAATGTAGTCCTGTTATTTTGTCATAATGTGTTTGTCTGCTGATAAAATTAAAGGAAGAAAGACTTGCATACATAATCCTATACTCCGTGTCTTTAGTAGAATTGAAACTTTCCTTCATGATAGCTAGGAATTGTTATATTCCAGTCAATCCATATGTTATATACAGGAATAAAGATGGGTGTTTTCATCTCTCTGGAGACTGATTGGGTTTACAAACTCAACTACCAGCCTCTGTACTTCTGTGACTCAAATGCAGCAGTGCAACTGACTACTTGTAGGCTTAATGGGTAGATTTAACACCATCTAAATGGTCTGTCTCCCAAAGGTCTTACACTTATTTCTTTCTGTACTTTTACTTTTCACTGCAGAGATCTTTCAGAAGTTGAATTCACTTGGTCTAGCTTTATATGGGGATGTAAAAAAGAAACCTTGTAGTGCACTATGTTATGTAAAATGGCCATTAGATCGGGAATATGGGTCCTGACCGATCTCAGGGCCTACTACTGGGCTGTTACGTACCCGTAAAGAAGAATGTCCCCTCAGGGATCTTCACCTAGGTAGTGTAGAAGCCAGACCCTCATTTTAAACTTTTGAACCCTCATACTTTAAACATGTTTGATTTAAGACACTTTGGGTATATTCGTCTGTATATCAACAATGCATAAAGCTTTTTAAGATTGCCAAGTATACTCAATATATGAGAATCTCAAATGACAGAACTCTCACTGCGATCTCCATGGATTCATGAACGAACGTCTGGCTTCAAACTGACCCATGTGAATTGGGCTAGTTATTCTGTACCAACTCGCCACACTCTTTCAGCACTTCTGAATATTTTTTTCTAGATCTCGCTTGGGTTTGTACAAATTCTCCAAATATGGCATTTTCTAAACCAATTAACCTCAAGCAATCTAGATTTCGAACCTATACCTCTGCATAATTTTTTAATTAATACAAGCAAGAAAGGCTCAATTAAAAGCAATATATGATATTCACAAAGTGGTAAGAAAGCAATATGAGATATCTGGAGAACAAATGGTCCTACAGGCTACAGGAGATGGTAATCGCAGATGATGTGGGCAATGGCATGTTATGTGGACAGATCTGTGTTAACACCTCCAAACTCAAAATGTAACATTTCATTTTAAAACAGTTCAAGAATTTATCACACACCCAAAAGGCTCCATCAATGGAATCATAACTCAGGCTCAGTGTTTTCGCTGTGGCCACAAAGGAGCTGCCCTCATCTATTTGTCATACAATACAGGAATTTCGATTTTTTTTAAGCAAATTGCCAGTGTGATAGGCGTCTAGTTTACAAAGACAGCTAGTTTAATTATGCTTGGTACGATGACTGAAATCCAGAGAGAATATGAAGGAGTAGTTTTTATTGCAAGATTTGTTTCTTGACCAAGTATAGCAAAATGATGGTTGGATTCTGAACCTTCTAGCTTTCGATTTTGGTGAGATTTTTTAGGGATTATTGTAGGCTTGGGAGGTCTATTTTGGCAGCCAGAGAACATCGGCATTAGTTGAACGAAATATGGGGTTCTGTTAAAAAATTGATTGTTTCAAGGATTGAATAGTGTCTTGTCACCTTGCAGCCCTAAATTGTCTTGGCACGTCAAAATCTGCATGGTTAGTATAAGAGAGTTCCACACTGGTCAATTGGCATCTGGTTGCTGCCCGGGATGGTGGTGCTGCATATGTGGGAATAAAGAGCTTTGTTTTACTGCAATACGTGTCACTGTGGTCAATTTAACAAATAGCATGATCAGTTAGGCAAGGTGAACTGAATGAACTCTATTTTTTTCCAAGGAAATATTAATGATTTCTTCTTGATTTAGGAATATATAATGATTAATATCTAGATTTATAAATGATGCCAGGTTATAGTATTTTACCTAATTTTATTGTACCATGTTTTCTAATAATAAATATTTTTTAAAAGAGTCGAACCTTAAGACAGGAGAAAAGTAATTTTACCTAATCACAGAACATTTGACAACAGACATAAGACATTTCCTGAAATGTTCACCCTTATTCCACAGATGGATAGGAAAGGCAATGGGAAAGAAATCCAGGTGAAGTCACACAAAATACGGAACATGGAGATAGAGTCAGAGGATCAGAGAGACCAACATTTCTATACATGCCAAACGCTGCAGGGATGAAAGAATAAATACGATATGATAGTGAAGGGAACAAACTCAGTGCGGAGGCTGGCATTGTTCAGAGATTGTTAGACCGATGAAATCCAGTACGGAGAGAGTTCAGTGGATCCTGTGAGACTGGGGCAAGGCTCAGGTGCAACAGGAAAGCAAAAAAAAACATGCTGTCTTCCTAAAAACTGCCCAAAATCTGTAACTCCTTGGTGAAGCTATTAGGTTAATTTGTTCATTACAGTTATATCTAGAAATGTCTTTTTTATAGTGGCTACATGTGCTTATTAGTTATTTTTTCCTGATGTTCTGTAAATGTCCTTTTTACTGTTAGAGTGATCATTGTACGTTTAATTGATTATGCTCTACTGCATTGTATGGAACAATATGCTGCGCCGCACCAAAAGCTTGACTGCTACATGATCCAATCAGCCAGATAGCCACCACTGGTCCCAACGTCCACCTCTGGACTACTGAAGGAGTGGTGGTGCTCCTAAATGCCAGGGATGGTCTTATTTCAGCTGATGTGCTGCTGGCTGCCCACGAGAGCATGTTCGGGTCAAGAATAGGAGAGGTATTGCAGGGCCCTTAGGGAATGCAGGCAGCATACCCAGGCCCTGTGGGTCTTTTGCTGCAATTACTTTCTGAAGCCCAACTACGATTAAAACTATAAATGGTGGAGCAATATTTGCTTTAAAAGTACACTACATTCACTTATACTTCCTCTGGAGATGTTGTGCTGAAGAACGGAGTTTAACTGCATAAGGAGAAATAGTGCCATCAATTGCAAATCTGTTGGTAAAGTTTGGTGAAAAAAGGAAGGGACAACTACTTTCTAAAGAGAAGACAAATGCCTGCCCCATGTCTGTTAACCTCGCAGGCTAAGAACTATACCCATGAGGGTGTTATTTCTGGATATTGAACATATCGACTGATAGAATATGCATAAGTAAATCTACAGATGGTTTGCTGGGTCTCCGTGAGATGAACCCCTCTAGACTCTTATAGCAGGCACTGGTCAGAACAGTAAACCAGGATTTCAGACTCTTCTGCTTTTATCAAAGGCCAAGTAAGCATACTTTGCTTCTTTGCTCCTGCTATGCCATCACTGGGATAACACTGGGACTTGAAAAAGATACAAGGCGTTACTCGCCGAGCTCTTGCTCCTTACCTGAGCCCAGCCTGTTCTTGTAGAGAATGGCGCTCACGTTCCGGCAGCGCACGGGCAGCTCGTTGTCATACACAGACGGGTCCCAGCTGTACTTTGAGCCATCTTTCTCTTCTCCAGATGTCAGTGGAGTTGTGGGGGACTGTGGGTCTTTAGAGAACATAAAGTAGAGGAAAGGAGCGAGAGACAAAGCAGAGAATTCAGAATAACAACCAATCTGTCACGTCACTTCCATCAATGAAATTTCAGGTATTATAGGATACAGGTGCTTAAAGTATTGCTTTTATTGCAATGAGAATCTTTAAATGTTATTCTAATCCCCTCTATGCAAGATCTTAATTGAGTGGGGGGTCAGGGGAATAGCCTAGATGGGTTCTTGACAAGGGAGTAGGTGAGTACTGCTGGTACCCACTGCCACTTGGGATCACACATTTCAGTCTTAAATATAATATCTTGTTTCCACAACCTAGCTTCCTCCTAGGAAAGAGCTAAAAACGTTACCCTCCTAAAACATGCATTCACCATAAACCATCCATTCCATCACAAAACAGCAAAGCAAAAGGGCGTGGCTTGGCAGGCTGCAAGATGGCCGCACTCTAATTGGGCTCTGCCGCCCAAGCTCTTCTATCCGACATAAACCTGCTGGCATCGCAACTTTACCCGCACTACACCAACGTTTCCTGACTTGGGGGAGCACTGCGCACCAACCTATCCCACTCTGGTGCTTCTATGTACCCCCTCCGGCTATGATCCCGGCCTCGTGGCTGGCACAGGAGGCTGCCCCCGCTTTCGCCGGAGCTGTTATAGCCTGCGGGGCCCTTCTGTGGCGGTGTGGACGCCGAGGACTCGACGCTACCACTGGGGGAGATCGCCGGCGGGTCTGGGGGTCGTTCGTTGAGCGGCCTGGTCCGGTGGCGCCGCGGCCTGGCTGTGGCCTAGCGTTACTCACCGGCCTTGCGTAGGTGCGGCGCCGCCTGGGCTGGGCTGTGGGAGCCGCGCTCCCCTGGCTGGTGCTTCCCCCCCTTGGTGTGCGCCGGCCGCTGAACTCTGCCCTGCCACTGCTGCTCGGCACTGAGGGGGTCGTCTGCCCTTGCGGCCGTGCCGCCCTGGGCGCTACTTCATCCGCGCCTCGCGGAGGCCCACCTGAGTCTTCTGGCCTCCAGCTTCGTGGCCTGTTCCTAGGTGCGCGGCGGGGGTGAGAGGGGATGAGGGGGGAACTCCTGCTGCTCCCCGACCAGCGCTCCTCCTGGCCTGTACCTGAAGCTGACTCGGCTGCCCCAGAACGTGTCTGGCTTCTCTGGTTGTTCCTCGGCGCTCTGCCCCTACACTGCGTGGGCCCACTCATCTGGGCGAACCTCCCTGGCTTTGGCTCCCTCGCGGGTGGACTCCTAGACGCTGCTGGGCCCGGCGGGCAGTCGCTGGGCCCCTCTTCATCCGCCCCTGCTCGGGCCCTCCTGGGTGCCTTGTTCTTCACTACACTGCCCACTGGTGCACCCCTCGGCCCCCCTGCTGCGGCTGCCTGAGGCCGGGCGGGTGCCTTATTCCAGCCTACAACCTGGGCGCGACGCCCCCACAGTGTGCCACACGCTCCAAAGCTGCTCCCTGAGACTGAGCGCTATTCCTTCGCGCCCAGCCGGGCGTCCTGGTCGTGGTGTCCACCTTGGCCCCGGTGCCTCCTGTCTGCTGCTCTTGCCTGGGGCGTCCTTCATCATGTTGTGCTCCAGTCTTCCTCTACTCATCCCCTGCTAGTGGCGGCTGGGCAAAGGACTGTTCTGCAGGCTCCCTTTACTCATCTCTGGCTTTAAATTGCGCTCCGCGCTGTGCTGTGGGGGACGCATCCATAGGCCTGCTGGAGCTGTCCCCCCCTGGTTTCTTGGATTGTGCTCCCCGCTGGACTCTGTGCTCCTAGCCGCTAACTGCTGGTTAATCTTCCCTCATTGCCAGCTCTTCCTCCACCCTGCGTGTTTTGGTGCCCACCAGAATTGCACATCGCTATGGGGAAATCAGACCCAAAGCAGCCCAAGATTGCCTTCGAACTCAGGAGATCCTCACGCCAGGACGGCGCGGGCTCGGACAGAGCCGACTCTGCTGTGACGATGGATCTCCCCCCCCACCCCGAGCCGAGATGACGACCTCAAGGCGATAATGCTTGAGGTTAAGTTACCCGTCACCGGCATTGCTTCCCAGCTTGATCAACTATCCACCCGCCTCGACTCAGTGAAGGCTCGTGTTGATTCCCACGACAACAGACTTCTCCTTGTGAAATCCAGGGTGTCTGAAGCCGAGGACAAGGCCACCCAGGATAGGCAGAAGCTACTCCAGATGGATAAGATCCTGGCCATAATTCGGGAGAAGAATGAAGATTTGGAGGCTCGCTCCCACCGGAGCAACCTCCGCATCATGGGCCTTCCTGAATCCACCATAGCCAGAAACCGGTCCTTGGATGCTTGATTCCGGTCTAGGAAAGACATGGCTTGGTAGTTCGGGCTGGACTGTTCCCATGAGGCACAGGGTCAAGGCTGATTTGCATATAGCCATTGTCTGACCTAGGGTGGTGTGGAGTGCAAAAAAACGATGGATTGAGGCCCAGATCTTTGTACTGGGGTGAATGTAAGACATTGTTCTACATTCTGTCCATCAACTGTGTTTTTTGCAATTTTCACCCCGAATGGGCTGGGTATGCTCAGACGTGAGTCCCAGGCTCTCCACACCACTGAGGTCAAACTATCAAGGCTGAAGAAGGCTGATAACCAGAAACTGGTCCTTGGATGCTTGATTCCGGTCTAGGAAAGACATGGCTTGGTAGTTCGGGCTGGACTGTTCCCATGAGGCACAGGGTCAAGGCTGATTTGCATATAGCCATTGTCTGACCTAGGGTGGTGTGGAGTGCAAAAAAACGATGGATTTAGGCCCAGATCTTTGTACTGGGGTGAATGTAAGACATTGTTCTACATTCTGTCCATCAACTGTGTTTTTTGCAATTTTCACCCCGAGTGGGCTGGGTAGGCTCAGACGTGAGTCCCAGGCTCTCCACACGACTGGAGTCAAGCTATCCAGGCTGAAGAAGGCTGATAGCCAGAAACCGGTCCTTGAATGCTTGATTCCGGTCTAGGAAAGACATGGCTTGGTAGTTCGGACTGGACTATTCCCATGAGGCACAGGGTCAAGGCTGATTTGCATATAGCTATTGTCTGACCTAGGGTGGTGTGGAGTGCAAAAAAACGATGGATTTAGGCCCAGATCTTTGTACTGGGGTGAATGTAAGACATTGTTCTACATTCTGTCCATCAACTGTGTTTTTTGCAATTTTCACCCCGAGTGGGCTGGGTATGCTCAGACGTGAGTCCCAGGCTCTCCACACCACTGGAGTCAAGCTATCCAGGCTGAAGAAGGCTGATAGCCAGAAACCGGTCCTTGGATGCTTGATTCCGGTCTAGGAAAAACATGGCTTGGTAGTTCGGACTGGACTGTTCCCATGAGGCACAGGGTCAAGGCTGATTTGCATATAGCCATTGTCTGACCTAGGGTGGTGTGGAGTGCAAAAAACGATGGATTTAGGCCCAGATCTTTGTACTGGGGTGAATGTAAGACATTGTTCTACATTCTGTACATCAACTGTGTTTTTTGCAATTTTCACTCCGAGTGGGCTGGGTATGCTCAGACGTGAGTCCCAGGCTCTCCACACCACTGGAGTCAAGCTATCCAGGCTGAAGAAGGCTGATAGCCAGAAACCGGTCCTTGGATGCTTGATTCCGGTCTAGGAAAGACATGGCTTGGTAGTTCGGGCTGGACTGTTCCCATGAGGCACAGGGTCAAGGCTGATTTGCATATAGCCATTGTCTGACCTAGGGTGGTGTGGAGTGCAAAAAAACGATGGATTTAGGCCCAGATCTTTGTACTGGGGTGAATGTAAGACATTGTTCTACATTCTGTCCATCAACTGTGTTTTTTGCAATTTCCTGAATCCACCAACATCTCCAAGATGGAAGACTTTGTTGAGCAACTAATAAAGGAACTCTTCGGGGACGTAATATTCCAATTCTTCATCGTGGAACGTGCCCATCGTTCCCTTGGCCCACGTCCTGGTCCTGGTCTGTCTCCTCGCCCTATAGTTGCAAAGATCCTGAACTTCCGAGATCGGGATGCTATTCTCTGGGCGGCACGCGATAAGGGCACCATCAAGAACCAGGGAAACACCCTTTCTTTCTATCCAGACTATACCCTGACTGTTCAAGCCACCAGGAGAGAGTTCTTGTCAGCCAAGCGCATCCTCCAGAAGCATGAGGTTTCATACACTCTGGCCTACCCGGCGAAGTTGAGGGTCCGTCAAGGTTCCAAGACACTT
Organism: Lissotriton helveticus; assembly: GCF_964261635.1. Lineage (NCBI taxonomy): Eukaryota > Metazoa > Chordata > Amphibia > Caudata > Salamandridae > Lissotriton > Lissotriton helveticus. Next base: position 1,858,411,630 of record NC_136061.1, on the reverse strand, counting down.
CTCTTTCATGATCCGAGGGAGGCCCTTGCTTTTGCTAAGAGACTGGAAAAAGAATCCAGATCTTCCCCTCCTAAGTCTCCACACGAAGCTGCCGACCACCTAAGCAACAATGACTAACTGTGCGGACAATGTTTTTTGTTTGTTTCACCTGAGGTCTGTCTTTGATGTCGCTATTTCACCCAAGCTTGGCAACCCTTCTCCTCTACAGACGTGTTCACCGAATCCTGCCATGCCCCCATCGGGATGATTCCCATTGTTCACTTTGTACTCCCCCCTCTCAGGTGTGGGTGGAGTGGGTGGTATTCTCAGCCTCATTGGGGGGTTGGTGTGGTTGCGGGGTGGTTGGTTTTCTTGCTGTTTGGGTTGGTGGGGTGGGTTTGGTCGGGATTGTGGGTTCCTCCTTGTTTGGTTTCTGACACTGCATTGTGCTCCCTGCACGGCACCGCCATGAGTCTACCTAAGTCTATATTCTGCTTTGCTTGGACTTCTGCACAGCACACTGTCCTCCAATTTGTCTTGTCTGTACTTACCGGACACGTCCTACAGTTGCACTCACTGCTCCACTGTTCTGGTATGTGGGGCGTTCTTGCTGTATGTATGAGCGCGTCTCCCTCTAGGCCGTACCTGCCGCTTAGACGCCCATGCGCCTCTCTCGCGCTGCCCAGAAAGCTGCAACCCATTGGATGCCGCAGTTTTTACTTACCTGCGCTGCTCCCCACACTTGCTGTATCTCGCCAACGGTGGACTTCCCATGCTCCATTCGAGCGTTGTGCTGGTCTGCACTCCCTGCTGTTTGCTCCGCTTAGTGCTTCACCCCGCCCTGCCCCGCTATGGCTGACATTGTCTGCTGGACTTGGAACGTCCGTGGTCTGAATGATTTCCGCAAGGCTCGCCTGATCCAATCACACCTAAAGCGCCACAAAGTGGATATATGTCTCTAACAGGAGACACATTTGCCTCCTTAGGTTCCGTCTCCAGACTCCAATCCCGCTACTGGACTCTTGCACATATTTGTCCTATGCCAGGGGCGTTTCCATTTTGCTGCACCGTGGCCTTCCTTGGCAGACCTCCCGGGTTCTCCTTGATCCAGACGGTAGGTATGTATCCTCCACGGTCTGCTCCTAGCCCAGCCCGTCACGATCGCTGCAGTATACAGCCCCAATTCTGATGACTCATGTTTGGCATCTCATCTCCTCCTGTGGCCCCGTGGCAGTGGTTTGGAGTCGTGATTTTAATGTTGCTATTTCAGCGACCTTGGACCGCTCTGGCTCTTACTCATCTCACCCGCGTGCAGTTTCAGCTGTCACGTCAATTTTAACAGATAACGCACTCTATGACGCCTGGCGCCACCTCCGACCTGATGCCCGTGAGGGCACCTGCGTGACGGGTGCGAGAGGCTGCAGGTAGCGAATCGATCTCTGGATGACCTCACCAGATGCCTTGTCCTGGCTCACTGACGCAGAGCATATGGTTCGCACCTTCTCTGATCATGCGCCGGTCCACATTCGTCTCAGGTCTCCTCTCTCCCAGCGGCGTGCCTTAACTTGGCGTCTTCCTCCCAACGCCCTCCAGGACACGGTGTTTTGCTCAGACATTCACACTGCAATCACTAATTATTTTGAGCTCAACGCGGGCTCCGTCGACTCCGCTTGCACCCTATGGGAAGGTTTCAAGGCTGTAATCCGAGGCAAGTGTATCTCTAGACAGGCGTCCGTCCTCCGCACTATCCGCTCCACACTGGCAAGGCTTGAGGGGGAAATCAGGGATCTGGATGCCGCGCAGGCGGCGTGCCCCGACCCAGTAACGCTTGCGCTCCTGCATCAAAAGCACAACGAATTCTCGGATGAGGCCGGCCGTGAATTGTCCTTCCTTGGCAGAGAGGGTCGGGCGCGCCGCTTTGGTGAGGGAGACCGCCCGGGACGTACCCTTGCTAATCTACGCCCACCACATGCAGCCTCCTATATTATGGCCCTCAGTGATGGTGGTCTGGATAAGACCACCTCCCCGGATGATATTAAATCCCGCTTTATCGATTTCTATTCGCAACTCTATTTGGCCGGTACTCCTTTGCCACGGGAGGAGTTTGATCAATATTTTGAGTCCATTGCCCTGGTCTGGCTCGAAGATTACCATCATAAATTTCTGGATGAGCCTTTTTAGAGGGACGAAACATTGGCAGCCATAAACAGCCTCCCCGGTGATAAGGCCCCGGGTCTGGACGGCCTGCCCGCCTCGTTTTACAAATCATTTCCTGACATCCTGGAGCCGCATCTGGCGGCCATGTACAACGAGTCTTTTGACACCGGTCTCTTTCCGCCATCACTGCGTGAGGCTTTGATAACCCTTCTCCTTAAGCCTAATCAGCTTGCCGACCGTCGTGACTCCTAGCGCCCCCTTTCTCTTATTAACATACACAACAACATTTTTGCTAAATTGATCGCCTCCCGCGTTCTTTTATTAATGCCCACCATTGCCCTCCCAGATCAATCTGGCTTTATACCAGGGAGGGCAACCTCACATAATCTTCGCACCATCTTTTCTGTGTTACATCAAATTAACCCCACCTTGCCGGCCGTGGCCGCCCTTCTTGACGCCACAAAGGCGTTCGACACTCTTGAGTGGCACTTCCTATTTTACATCCTACCATGTATGAGTTTTAGCGACATCTTTATGTGCAAGATCAGACTCCTTTATACCAATCCGTCGGCGCGTCTTCGCATCAATGGCCAGGTTTCTGATCCTATCAGCATCGCCCGCGGCACCTGTCAGGAGTGTCCAATATCGCCCATGCTTTTTGCCATTGCAATGGAGTCTCTGGCCACCAGGCTACTTCAGCACCATACGCACAGGGGCAACGGTTTCTCATCTCGCTCCCTTCTTGTCTCAATGTACGCGGATTATGTCACCCTATATGTCTGTCACCCTCAGGAAAACCTCAGGCCCCTGGTCCAGGAGATCATACGTATCGGTGGGCTCTCGGGCATCCAGGTAAATTGGAGTAAGTCAGTTCTGTTCCCCCTGACTGACGCCACTGTCTCCTTCCCATCTGACTTCCCGTTTGAGTGGGCATCCGGCCCCACGAGCTACCTGGGCATCTGGCTGAGTAGGGATTTGGACGAGCTGTGAGGGCGAACTTTGGGCGGTGGACTGGCTAGAATCCAGGATCCCCTAAATTTCTTTACCTCTTTTTGAATATACCTTTCCCCCTTACTTCTCATTTCTTCCACAAAATGCGCTCTCTAATCATCTCTCTTGTCTGGGCGGGTAAACAACCCAGGCTGGCATACGATATACTCACTCTCCCTATGTCTGCCTGGGGAATGGGCGCGCCTGATTTTCGTATTTACGCCTTATACGCCCAGGTCAGCTTTCTGCATTTCTGGATCCACCCCACCCCCTATCAGCCTCACGTCACGGTGGAGACCGACTTGGCTTCTCCCTGGCCTCTGTCAACTGCAATGTTCGCGCCCGCGGTATGTCCCTGGGCGGAGGTTGACACGGTTAAGACGCTGCGTTGGGCCTGCTCCTGCCTGCGCCGGCACTCTGCCTCTCACTCCTCTCCGCTAACACCATGCCAATTGTAAATCACCTCGATTTCCCCGCGCTTCAGTCGTCCAGCATGTCCCAACATGTGGCGCGCTCGGGCCTCAGGACCGTGGCGGATCTCTACCCAGAGAACCCATTTTACTCTCTTCGCGACTCTCCGGGGCTGCAAGATCCACTGCTATTCTATAAGCTGTGCGCCACTTTCCGGAAACTGCACCCTACCTTCCCTCGGCCCCCGCCTACCCTTCCAACTCTGGACCTCATATACTCCTACTCCTCGCCATACAAGTTAGTTACCAAGCTTTACGCTTTCTCCCTGGCATTAGCCCACATCTCCTCTGATCGGGCGCAGGAGGCGTGGAGTGTAGACCTGGGTGCGGACATATCGGAGGCAGACTGGCTTTATTGCTGTAATCAAACCAAAAAGCTGTCCCCGAACTATCCTCTGATCGGGCGCGGGAGGCGTGGAGTGTAGACCTGGGTGCGGACATATCTGAGGCAGACTGGCTTTATTGCTGTAATCAAACCAAAAAGCTGTCACCGAACTATCGGCTCCGCCTGATCCACTTCAAGTACCTGCACAGGCTTTACCACACCCCTGTGCAGCTCCATCGGCTTGGACTAACCCCTGGGGATAACTGTTTGTGGTGTTTTATGCCTGATGAGTCTTTCTTATTAAAAAAAAAAACTGCAAATTAAACACATGACTAAAAATTCCAGTTGACTGAGTGGACTTATTAGTATTCCCTTCACCTGGACCTAATAGTAGCTACAGTGGTATCTGTGTCAGCTGAGGACTTTACACAGATGAGCCTTCAAAGCCGGCTGGCAAATGAGCAGCACAACCGGTTATCTCCTGGGAATTTACCTTTTGCTACAATAAAACTTGGGGATTGATTGCGTTATACTTCACTCCTAAAAGCTTGATGAGGAAATGAAAAGTGAATTTCAAGTTTGCATTCCTTAGCTAATAAAAAGAACAGCTCTTATTTTCAAATGCTCAGTAAGAATAGTCAAAAAGGTGTAAAGAGATTTCCATCCTATGCAAACAATGAAGACAAGGCAGTGGAAACTAAAGTTATCAAAAATATTGCATTACAGGTTTCAAACCGATGCTTACTTTCTATCTACAATAAAGTCCATATCTAAGGATGCGAGGTACCAGCATGTGTGATTATGTCTGTTTTTACACTCTTACACATGAGCACAGCAACCTACTGCCACACCATGTGTATTTCTCATCTTCAGCACTGATGCACCACACCCAAAATGTCCAATTTAGGCCCAACCACAAACACCCATTCAAGCATGCACTCCAAATGGAGCACAGTGAATGCAAATCATAGCACTACACAGCCTCTCAGGGGTACGAATCGCTATAGATTTGATACAAGGAATTGCTCCTTACTGTACCACTCAGTAGGCACTTTTGTCCTCACATGGATTAAAAAGCTCTATTGTAACATCAATAAAATGCAATACAGTTCCATAATAAACCCTGCTGATGGACCTCTTATTTTAGCCTGGACAAAGTTCAAAGTTACAAAAGTTGCAAGTCTTTTTTTTTATATTTAATTTTTTTTTATTGTAATAAAAAGGGAACATACAGATATATAAGTGGAATATACATTGGCAGTTTTTTTATATCTACAGTCCATTTGTGAAAGCGCGCTCTTTTCGTTTGTTTTCCCCCAGTTAAGAGGGGGGGGGGTGAAGGAGAAAGAAGGAGAGAAGAAAGAAGGGGGGGGGTGGCTTCCTCCGATACTCGGCGGGAGTCTACTTGTCGTTGTGTCGTTACTGGGTCTTTCTCAGGTGCTCGTCGAGTGGGCCCCACATGTGTACTTTAGCATTGTGCTCCTTAGAGAAGTTGCCTGTGATGTTGTCTGCCCCTCTCAGGAAGGTGACCCAATTAATCCACGTTTTGAAGTTTGCTTTGGCAGTGTTCTTCCAGTTTGTCAGGATTATTTTTAGGGCTGCTGTGAGGAGCAGGTCCAGTAGGTCTCTCTCTTCTCTGCTGTTTAGGTTCGCGGTCAGGTGTTCTGTTGCTAGGCTTGCGAAGCTGATTGTTAGGTCTGCTTTGAGAATGTCGTTTATGAAGGTGTTGATCTGTGTCCAGAACCTTTTGACTTTCACGCATTTGAAGATGAGGTGCTCTAGGGTGCCTTCTTCTTTCTGGCAGTTCCAGCAGTTGCCCGACTCTGCAATGCCGACCTTGTGGAGCTTGGACGGTGTCCAGTAGGCCCTGTGGAGGAGCCAGAATTTTGTTTGCGCTAGCTGTGGGGTGACTTTGTTTGTTGTCGCTGAGCTCCACATTTTTGCCCGTTCTTTTTCATTTAGTTGCCTGCCTAGGAGTGTTTCCCATGTGTTGGTTATTTTCTTGTTTTGCGACAGTGTAGAGGGGCTCAGGAGCTTGTAGATCTTTGCAGTTTGGTGGCCTGCTGAGTTGAGGGTCTGCATGTATTTGATGATGCTTGGTTCCTCTCTGTGTAGGTTAGCTTTCGTTATAGCTGTCTTGATCTTGAGGAAGTTGTAGAGCTCTTGGTTCGGGATGTCGTGTAGCTGCTGTAAGTTTTGGAATGTCAACCGTTCCTGTTGGGTTTCCATCTGTTTGGGGAGACTGATTCCTTTCTCGATCCATATGTCGTTGTGCAGTGTCGCTCCGTGGTAAGTTACTTTTGTATTGAACCAGATGGATTCCCATGCTGTGCCTTTCAACTTCTGCATCATGCGTCTGTCTATTTTCATTAGCGCTTCCCTCGTGTGTTTCAGTATTGGGTTGGACCTTTGGGGGTGTCTGTTTGCTGTTAGAAGAGCTATTGGCTTGAGGCCTCCCAGGATGTCTTTCTCTACCTCTAGCCAGACTGGTTTGTATGTTTGGGTGTCGTCTATCCAGGCTATACCCTGCCTCGCCAGGCAGGCCGTCTGGTATGTTTTGAAGTTTGCCAGATTGAGGCCCCCAAGGTCCTTTGTTAGTCTCAGTTTATGTAGGCTTATTCTGGGTTTTTTGTTTTTCCATAGGAAGATGTTGATAAGTTTGTCTAGTCTCTTGTGGAAGGCTTCTGTCATCGGGAGTGGTAGCATAGTTAGCGTGTAGTTTATCGCCGGCGTTATCATCATTTTGATGGTTTCTATCCTCCCCCACCAGCTTATGTACTTTGGCGACCATAGTTCTAGTCTTTCTTTTATTTTTTTCAGCGTGAGGTCCTCATTGTGCTGGAGCGTTGATGTGAGGTCTCTTCCAAAGTGCAGTCCTAGGTATTTTAGTGGTTTCGTCTGCCATGCCAGTCCGGAATCCCCGAGGACCTCTCTTGTGGTGTGGACGTTCATTGGCTTGCATTCCGATTTATCTTTGTTGAGTTTGTAACCTGAGGCTTCCGCGTACTCTCCTATTGTGTCCATGAGCGCTTTTATTGACGGAGATGGGTTTGTGGTTGTGATTAGGATGTCATCTGCATATGCCGCTAGTTTGACTGTCTTCTCTTTGACCTTGACGCCCGTTATTCCTGTATTGTCTCTAATTCTGGCTAGTAGGGGTTCCAGAGCCAGCAGGAAAAGGCCGGGGGAGAGGGGGCATCCTTGTCTGGTGCCTCTTCCTAGTGTGAGCGTTTAGGATGTACTTCCGTTCATCACTATTTTTGCTTTTGGTTTGTTGTAGAGGGCCATCACCATTGCTATGTATTTTTCCCCCAGTCCGAATCTTCCCATGCAGTTTCTTAGGAACGGTCACGAGACTCTGTCAAAGGCTTTTTCCGCGTCCAGCGCTATCATGACTGCCTGTTCACTGCTTCGTGCTGTGTGATTGATCAGATGGCACAGTAGCCTTGTGTTGTCCTGCGATAGCCTGCTTTTGATGTATCCCACATGTTATGTTATGTTATGTTATTTACATTTTTATGTTATTTACATTTTTAATGCACACAGATGCTCCAGCGAAGGAGCGTCCTGGCGCAGGGAAAGGTAGACGTAACATAACACTAAAACCAGCAACAAAAAAGCAGGAAACTTAAAACAGAGAAAAATTAAAACAAAAAAGTTTTCAGGGCCCTACGAAAGGATATTAAATCATCCAAGAGGCGGATTTCCAAGGGGAGCGCATTCCAAAGGGTTGCAGCTTTCACTCGAAAGGAGCGTCCCCCCCATCCGACTGAGTCTAAAACGGGGAACAACCACCAAGGATTGTCCAAGGGATCGGAGTGAACGAGTTGGAACATAGGGAGAGATCAGTTCGTTAAGTATCTCAGGGGCCGACTCTTGAAGAATTTTAAAAACCAGGCTAAGAGCCTTAAAGTGAATTCGCTTTTTAATCGGAAGCCAATGCAGGGACCGCAGAGTGTTAGAGGTGGGGCAGGTCCGTGGCAATCCGACCACCGCCCTAGCCGCAGCGTTCTGTACTCGTTGTAGACGAAGGATCTCGGCTTGGTTCACTCCTAAAAGGAGTGAACTAGCGTAGTCCAGCCGAGAGATAATCATTGCTTGAATGACCAGCTGTATTGTAGGAGCATCAAAAAATTTGAGCAGGGGTCTTAGCCCGCGTAATACCCCAAAACAGCAAGCCGCCACTCTCTTAGTGTGAGTCACAAAGCTTAAAGTGTGGTCAAGCCACACTCCCAAGTTCCTGAGTTCCAGGACAGGGGCCGGAGCCGGTCCCAGCTCAGGAGGCCACCATCCGTCCCCCCAAAGGTCCGCATCCCTTCCAACGATCATCACCTCCGTTTTTTTCGCGTTCAGCTGGAGACAGTTGTTATTCATCCAGCTGGCCACCTCTCTCAGTCCACTTCGGAACCTGAGGGCATCCTGCTTGGCATCCCCGCTGATCGTAACCGCCAGCTGAGTGTCGTCGGCATAAGAGACCATGGTTAGGCCCCACTGCCTGGCGACCTCAGCCAGCGGCTGCACGTACAGGTTAAAAAGCGTGGGACTCAGCGAGGAGCCCTGAGGCACCCCCAGGTCCAAAGGATGATACTTGGACTGAAAAGGAGGGGTGGCAACGCAGAAGGAGCGATCACTAAGGAAGGAGCGGAACCACTGCAGAGCCGAGCCACAAATGCCAATGTCCTGAAGGCGGTGCAGCAGGATGCGGTGGGAGACAGTGTCAAAGGCAGCGCTCAGGTCTAATAAAATAAGCGCTGCCGTTTGACCTTGTGAGCTGTGGATGATGTCTGGAAGGACTTTGTTTAGTCTATTGGCCAGTACCTTTGCGTAGACTTTGCAGTCAACATTTATTAACGAGATGGGTCTGTAGTTCTGAGGGTACTGTGTGTCTTTCCCCTCCTTGGGGATTATAGTGATGTTGGCTTCGCTCATGGACTCCGTCATCTTGCCGTTCTGTATGCAGGCCGAGTATGTTTGTGCCAGTAGCGTTCTTATGTGGTGACCGAAAGTTTTGTAGAACGTGGTGGAGTATCCATCTGGTCCTGGCGCTTTGTTCTGTTTTAGCTGGCTGATTGCTGCTTCAATCTCTTTTTCTGTTATATCGGCTTCGAGCGACGCCCTCTCCTCCTCTTTGAGTTCTGGCAGATTGGTGTCATTGAGAAGAGTGAGTCCTGCGTCTTTGCTCAGGTTCTTATCCTCGGCGTATAGTTCTTGGTAGAACTGTCTGAAGACTTCTAGTATTCCTTTGTTTGTTGTTTGGGACTTGTTGGTTCGGTCCGTTATCGCTGCGATCGTGTGCTGCCTTTGTTTTGCCTTTAGATAGGACGCCAGCTGTTTCCCTGCTTTGTTTGCTGCGCACAAGTTGACGGATTTGAATTTTGTTAACCAGGAGCCTGCTCTCTCGCTTAGTATCTTGTTCAGTTCGTATTTCTTCTTCGTGAGCAAGGTGAGTGTGTTCTTATCTGTTATGTTTGCGCAGTGACCTCTCTCCAGTGCTTTTATCTCCTCCTTTATTTCGGAGATTTTTTTGTTTCTGCCTCTGTTCATCCTTGATTTGATGTTGATCAATTTACCCCTTAGTGTCGCTTTGAGTGCGTCCCATATGATGCCCTTCCCTACTTCGCCATTGTCATTGTTTTTGAGGTAGTCTCTAATTGCTTCATCAATTTCTTTCACGTTTTCTCTGTTCTGCAGGATGTCATCGTTTAGTCTCCATCTTCTCGTTGGGTTTTCGTTGTGTTTGCCGCTCAGAGTGAGTGATACGTGAGCATGGTCTGAGATGGTTATTGGAGCTATATCCGTTTCTTCTATAAGGTGCGTGTGTGTGTTGGACATCAGTATGTAGTCAATACTACTGTAGGAGTTTTGTGGGTGTGAGTAGAACGTGTACTCACGCGCCGTTGGGTGCTGTAGCCTCCATGGGTCTGCTAGGTGCCATTTGATGCACAGGTCTTTCAGGGTGTTGTTGTTGTGGGAGTCATGGCTTGGTCTGTTTGGGTGCCTGTCCGTTGCCTGGTCCATCGTCTTGTTCATGTCCCCTGCTACGACCAGGAGGTCTTCTTGGGGTAGGTCGGATAGTTTGCTGTCCACTTCCTGCCAGAATTTTTTATCTTCAGAGTTTGGTCCATATATGTTGACTACGTGTATTCTGTCGCTCCCTTTCTGGACGCTTGTTATTAGCATGCGTCCATCCTCGCCTGCTTCTGTTTTTTGTGTTATTAGGTTGGACCTCTTGCTTAGGATCGTTATTACTCCTCTTTTCTTCCCTTTTGCCGGCGAGCAGAGTACTTCCCCTATCCATCTTGCTTTGAGTTGCTTTGCTTCTTCCTCTGAGAGTTTGGTCTCTTGCAGCGTGTATACGTCCCCCTTTAGTTTGGCCAGGTGCTCTAATATTTTCCTACGTTTGACCGGATGGTTCAGTCCTTTAACGTTCATGGATACCACCTTCAGGTTTGTGGTCAGGCTAGCTTTTGTTGGGTCTGTCACGGTGGTGCGGTGTTTTCACTGGTGTTTCTGCTTTCCTTACGTTTTGGCGCTGGCCTGTATATCCATGCTCCGTGGTGCACCTTGTAACCCCCCCCAGGGGTTTGGAATGCACGGTGTGGGATGAGAAGTGAGGAAAGAATAAAGTGAGGGGTGGGAAAAGAAAAATGAAAAAGGAAAGGGAATTTTTTGTTACACAAATGCTAGCTGTATCATCTACCGTCCTGTCCACCTGTCCCGCCCTCCCCCTCTGTCCGCCCCCCTCCCCCCTCCCTCCGCCAGTAGAAAAACGGGTGTGCGACAGCAAGGGTCCTCACACTCCCCCCCCCCCCCAAGTCCTTGCATAGTCTCTACTGTTGAGTTGTGCATACGCCATGAAGGTCCGTCTGTAGAGATGGGAGAGAGCAGGGAATAAACACTAAAATAAAAAGGATATGGCTGTTGTTGTTCTCCCTCTCCTTCCTTCCCGTAGTTGTGATGGCGATGCTGAGGTAGCTGCGGTTGGTTTTGTGTGCGTTTGTCTGAGGTAGATTAGTTTGTTTAAGTTCGAGTTCTATACGTGTACGTTGCGCCTTCCTCATTCCTCCCCTTCGTTCGTTTCATCTGAGGATGCTCTTCGCTTTGCTCCTGGGCTTGGTAGCTCCATTTCTTCTGGAGCCAGGCCTTGTAGGTATCTGTGTAGGTCGTTGGGGTCGTCGAAGATTCTGCTTCCGTGCCTGTCTGTTATTCTCATTTTGGAAGGGCCTGCAAAGGTGAATGCAATGTTCTTTTTGCGCAGATGCTCTCTCTGGGCTAGGAAGCCTTTCCTCACCTCAACTGTTAGCCTGGAAAAGTCTTGGGTGATTGTTACCTTTTTCCCGTTTATCTGCATCGGGCGGCCTTTCCTGGCTACAGTGAAGATCGCGTCAGTATGGTTGTCTCTTAACGGCTTGCATATTATTGGTCTGGGGGCGTTGCTGTTCGCTTGTTTTCTGGCTGGTATGCGGTATGCTTTGACGATTTCGAGCGGTTTGTCGAAGCTGAGTCCAGTAAGTTTGGGGATTAGAGTTTTCAGCATTAGGGCGCATGCCCCAGGTGTGTCTTCTTCCTCTTCGGGCACTCCCAAGAGTCTTATATTCCCTTTGCGGCTTCTGTCCTCTTGCTCCGCCATGGCCTTTTGTAGAGCTGTGGTTCTCTTTATCACCAAACCCAGGTCTTTGTGTGCCACATTAGCATGGTCTTCCAGCTGGCTTATTCTTTTCTCCGCCTCATCGGTTCTGCCGTTGGCTTTGCTTTGCTCTGCTGTAATCGCTATCAGTTCCATCTGGATACTGTCCACTGTCTTTTTTGTGGCCTTTGCTAGCTCGTTTCCTTCCGTTATTTTCCTCAGGAGGGTGTCCAGTGTGGTGGTCCCGTCACCTTGGCTGCTACGCTCCTTGGCCGGTGAGGCAGGCGTTTCGTTCTTGCTTTTTTTCAGGTCGTTTGTGACTTGTTTGCCATCTCTCCCTGCCATGGCGTCGAAGCCTCTTCTGACCTGGTGCGTCTGGGGTCTCTCTTCTGTTAGTTGTTGTTTTGAGGCGGTCTTTTTTTGCCCCTTTTCTTCTTTGTTTCTCAGGGTGTTTGTTGCTGTTAGGGCGCTGTCCCTGAACCTGGGTGGCCACTTGACCACTCTAGTTTTGGTCCTGTGCTCTGCCAGCCTCTTGCGGTGTCCCCCCCTCTGTGTCTTGCCTTCTTTGCACTCTTTCAGGCTCTGTTTCTTGTCGCTTTGCTGCTTCTGCTGCTTCTGCTGGGGGTGTCGACTGGTTGGCCGGGGGTACCGGCCTAACTCTGGCTTGATGTTGCACGACTAGTGGCAGTCGCGGTTCTTTCCACCCTGCCCGGGGTTGGCCTTCTGCTTTTTGTGCTTACGGCGTATGCTCATTCATTGCTTATCTTGGCGTGCGTCTTGTTTGGCAGCCCCTTTTTGCACCTTGCTTCGCGCCCGCTGTCGTTACGACTACTGCCTGCCCGCTTCCGCTGCTGTTTTTAGTTTGGCCACTCTCAGGGGGTGCGTGGACGCTCTTTCTGACCGGCAGCTCTGCGCTGTGTTGGTTGCGCGTTGTTGCTGTCTCTGCTCGCTCAGGCCCGTCTCCCCCGCGCCGTTGCTTCCCCAAGATGGCCGCGCGCTTGCCTCAGTGCCTTCCCTAAGATGGCCGCCCCCTACTTCTGTGCCTCCCCAAGGTGGATGCGCACTACTGCTGTCCCTGCTCGCTCAGGCCACTCTCTGGCAGGGTGTTGCGTTTGCACCTCAGGGGTGGGGGCAGGGGGTGCGTGGGAGCTATTTCTGACCGGCAGCTCTGCGCTGTGTTGGTTGCGCGTTGTTGCTGTTTCTGCTCGCTCAGGCCGTCTCCTCCGCGCCGTTGCTTCCCCAAGATGGCCGCTTGCTCGCCTCAGTGCCTTCCCTAAGATGGCCACCCCCTTCTGTGCCACCCCAAAGTAGATGGCTTGTACTTATTTGCTCGTCTCAAGTCTCTGTATTAGGTAAGCGCTGTTCCTGCTGTGCGTCGGCTACTTGACTCGCTGGCGGGGCCGCTTCCTGCCTAGAGCGCTCTTACTTGGAGGTGACTTGGTGGTGCCGCTCTACGCTTTCCGGCTACCGCTTCCTCTGGGACCTCTTGCGTTCCTCAATCTACTGGCCTGTTGCCTCTCTGCCAGCCACGTTCCTCGACTTGCAGTTCCCTTTACTAGCACCGTCAAGGTCTTCTGAGTGATTCTGCGTTCCTGGTGCCTGTGTTTCGCCCGGGTGTACGAGCCCACCTTGTAGTGTAACTAAGATGGCCGCCCCTAGCTTCGTTTCCTCTCCCAAGATGGCCGCTGTGTGTGTTGTCTTCCTCGTCGTCGGAGGGAAGGAATCGCTCGCCACTTCGCATGCGGGTTCGAAAAAGGGATAGTTCTACCCCTTCTACGGGCCTCTGGGGGGTCTGCGCTTTCCTGGGTTCGGGCACTCTTACTTGGTGGCTTGGTGGTCTTGCGTCTCAGCTTATCCTCTCTGAGATCTCTCCGCCATCTTGCGCTTCCCCTTTCCTCCTTCAGCTCGCTTCTTTTCCTCTTTCCTTCGCTTCTTTGGTGGACGCAGCCCGACTTGAAGCAGTTCTGGTGGTGCCCCTTGAGTTCATGCACCTCCTCTTGTGACCGTTGTCGCGTTTCTCCGCGTTTCGCCTCTCCTGCTCGCCGTTCTTTGACTTGGGGGTCGGGAGCAAAAGTTGCAAGTCTTTAAAGTGTGCAATGAAGATAAGACAGACGGAGAAACTGAGGTACTCAGGCATAATATCAATTCCCATCAGCACATGTAGGGAAGACCCACTAACCTTGTGATCTTAAAACAATAAATTAAGCATTCACCCAATTGAACTAGAGGGCTAGGTTCAGTTTATAGTGGTAGTTGGAGGATTCCTTTTCTATGTAGGCCAGATTAAAACCTTTCAGTTGTCTCTGGTCCTGAGACTGGTATGTGTAAGAAGAATACTGGCGCTCAAAAGAATTTTCCTCTGGCTAAGCTACACACAGCATTCTGCATTCATGAGAGGTGACACCATTGAGGCGAAGTGCACTAAATGGAATCAAACTTGCTGTAAAGACTTGCATCTTAAGGATCTCAAGATTGTACCTGGAGTTAGAGAAGCCGCTGGCACCTTGATCCCTCTGGTTTCCACAATACTTCCATCGGTATGAACCACAATCAAGGTGGTTTTCTCCGAGTCTCCGATATGTAAGGCCGCTCTCTCAGTCTGGAAATAAAAGAGAACATCCGTCAAGATGCTTCCATCTTCTTCATCCCTTCTTGACATGTTCATTCAACATTAAGGACCCGAGAGACTTTTGTTACAATGAATGACACAGGCATACAGAAAATGTATCCTAACTACTTAGTAGGTCTACAAAGATACAAAAGATTATTGTGGTGGACTCATCTGATGCCAATGTTTTCAGCATATTTGGTCCATCCCTGCGCTTCAGAATTACTTTTCAATGTATTTCGGTATTATACAGTACTGCTTGCCCTGGCTTAGATTGGGATGGACCCTGAAAACCAGCATCAGACTCAGACTTCAAGCTTAGGTTTGGAGCTAATGAGAACTGCCGATGCATGTGAATATGAGTTGCATACAGTGCTACAATTGATCAAGACACTTATTCAAGAGTGGTTACCACTAGCGTTATGTTTTAATTAAGAATAAATATAATGCAAGGCGTCCAACATGCAAGAGAACTCAACCAACAGTGCATTGAAAAGTGGGGGAAAGAACTTCTAAGGACAAACTGTTGAAAACAGCCACCCGAAACTCCCAAAGACTAGTTTGGAGCACAATGCAGATGTGTGGATGCAGGGTTGGTATATTTTGCAGCACATGGTGCAAACGTGCCAGTACTGTTCGTGGGTCTACCCGTGGCAGCAGGCTCTGTGTGATCCAACAGAATGTAGACATCATATACCCATGGAGACGGATTTGGCTCAGGCAGTTGATTGATTGGTGGCTTGTTGGGCTGTGACCCAGCTTCTCTCCATGGCAGCTGCAGAGTAGGAGGCTGGAGCTGCCTCTATCTGTGGTACTAGATCCAGTGACTGTGTTTAGTCCTGCACATGAGGCACATAGGCCATGAGCTGAAGAGGTTGTTTCAATTCGATGAAGGAATTCGGACCTGAAGGTCGGGTTATCAAGCTGTGGACACACATTTAGCAGATAGAAGCTTTGCCGATCTAACAAGGATATTATTGAACTGAGGGGAATCATTCTGGGGCTGCGTTGGTAACTCAAACAAATACTGTCATTTTACTTGACAAAAATCACCTTTTAAAGACAATTCTTCTAATGTAGACATTTTAATTCGAAAGATGACAGACGCCATGGTCCACTCTTTCTGCCATATCTGTACTCGGCCCTTTCTTCACTGGGCCCTAAAAATGTAGCGTTGATTTGGGGCCTATGTGAAGGCGATAGAGTAGCAAATTCATCCCATACTCTGAAGATGCATTGAGAAGTTGAGCGTAAAATATTTTCCAACAAGCACTGCATTGGCAATAGGTTTGGCTTATAACTTGAAAAGACCTGTTCCTTAAAAAATTTGGAAATGCTTAACAAAAGCTGCAGACCTGAATTTTTTGTGGTGATGAGCCAATTATAAAGGGTACAGGTCTGATTGGTTCATTAATAAAGTTATGCCACGGGCAATAAGACAAACCTGTGTAATAAGAAAAATTACAGCAGAAAAAAATCATGTTAAAACTAATAGCCCTTTAAATGTGAATTGATATTAAACTGCATTAATGCTTGTAGACAGGCATTTTGTTACTTACTTTGATAAATCCTAGCGCTAGAGGATTTGCACTGTGATAATCCTTGCAAGGCCATGTAATGAGGGCCTGCTGATGTAATCGTATGCCAAGCTCTTGTATTAAAATAAAAAAAATTAAAAACCTCTACAAGCATAAACATACAACGGAGTTATTGGGGTTAGCCCTCATTTTTCGTTTTGAGTGTCTTTGTGCTTTTCCTCTTGACAACATACTGCATAGGGCAGTGGGTTTGTTGTTTTGCTATTGGCTGATTTCCTGTAAGTAAATCCATTTTGCCGGATGTCATGTGCAAACCCACCTGTAAATATATGTATTTTAATATTTGGGTTGATGGCCAGTTCAGCAGTTTTTCACTTTTCCTTTTCAAGACTTCCTTTCATCCTTCGATTTTTCTTTCAGAGCATTCTGTAGCTATCTTGACATTTCTATTGGGCCACTTGCTTGCCCTTCATTGCACCTGCAATGTGCTGCATCCTATTTGGGCAGTATTTCCAAATTGGGCAGCCTTATTGGAAGGGCATTGTCCATAGTGTATCACTGGTTTAGAGTTGCAAGATGGCCATTATGTTTAGAAGAATTGTTATGCCCACTGTAGATCAGTACAACATTGATTCACTAAATACTTTATCATTTAAAGACACTGCCAATTGTGATGTTTATTAAGCGGCCAACTTCAAATGGTATTGTGCTTGGTCATATAATTATTTATACTACTATAAGATGCCCAGCAAGTTGCTTCTCAACATGACAGTTATGTTGTAACTTTAAGACAATACCCAATCTGCAATACCATTGAAAACAGCCACCCACTGCTATACTTAATTTTATTTTTGCATTGAAGGCATATGCTTGTACCATGTTTTCCTTTGTTTGTTTTTATTCTGTTAATTTATCTTTCATATGCCTGTTGAGTTGGGCTTGTGTATCTGTTTTATTGTGGATGTGTAAGTGTGTGAATGCAAGAATGAATCAGTGGTTTGAATAATTGATGCTTGAGTGCAAGGATGAGTGCCAGAGTGCATGTATAATGACTTGAGTGCCTAAACTCACCACTGACTGAAAAGTACCGCCAACAACTAGCCACCCAGGATCTAATACGTGGGTACTGTTTCAAGGCCAATTTGAGAGTCCTATGCGCCTTGGAGCACTTACTCTCAAACCCTCTCAGATTATCCGAGGAGGTAGTAGCTCCTGCAGCGGTTAACACTCTTGCAACCGACTAAGCGATAACAATAAATGAGCTAAGAATTTCTTCTGCTGAAGATGCCATATCCAGACACTTTGTTATCTCCTGTTGCCGCGACTTAAAAGAGAGAGATTGAAAACATTGATAACCACCAATGACCATTGTAGTCTCCTCCCCTGAACTGTGGCTGCTAGTGTACCCATGTTCCTGCCATCTGGCATTACCTGAATACCCTGTGTCATAAGTACCAGGTTCAAGGGGTTATGTCAGCTAAAGGGGCTACATACAATTTTAAAAAAAGATATGTAGCACTCCAAGAGAAGAGAAACAAAAATAAAATCAATTGTTGTAGGCGCCTTATCTAATGTATATGTTAGCCCAAAGGCATCTAAAAATGCATTTAGTTCGCGGCAATCTGGAGAATGCTCCATGTGCGGGTCTTCATTGGATCTGCATATGGTATGGTCTTGTGGGGACCGACCCATATTTGGGCATAAATGGCAATTAAAGTCTCCTAACAACATAATGTTCTCCTGAGGGAGATCATCTCCCTGGAGCGAGACAGCGAGCATGAACCATGATCTATAGGCTATTGTCTAAAAAGCCATGTTTTTAACACTTTCCTGAAGGCAAGTAGGGTCACACTGGACTTGATGTGGATGGGAAAAGAATTCCACAATTTGGCGGTGGCGACGGTGAACCGTCTGTCACCCCAAGAAGTTGTCTTAGTGCGGGAGACCCTCAACAAATTCGCTGTAGATGACCGTAGAGATCTGTTGGGGGTGTATGCACCAAGAGCTTCCTTCAGGAACAAAGGTCCAGTATTGTGCGTGGCTTTATAAAAAAATGATGCAGAGAGCCTTGAACTTGATTCGGCTTCTTATAGGAGGCCAGTGAAACTATTGCAGCACTTTTGAGATGGATTTGTACCTAGGGGTACCTGATAGAATTCTGGCAGCTGAGTTCTGGACCAGCTGTAATTTGTTGAGGATTTTACTCTGTGCATACATGAAGAGACTATTGCAATAGTCAATTTCTGACATTACGAAGGTACTGACCAGAGTTTTTCCAGCACTGAGTGGGAGGAATGGTATGAGTTTGTTTATCATTCTCAGCATGTAAAATGACGATGAAACAATCGTGTTGGCATTAGGTGCGAAGGACAACTTGTCGTTAAATATGACACCCAAGTTTCTGACCTTAGATACAGGGAGTGGAGGAGGTCCCAATTTGGTAGGATACCAGGAAGGTGACCAACCTGGGGATAGTTTGCCAAAAGTCATTACCTCTGTTTTTTCTGAGTTTAGCTTTAGGCAATTATTATTATGTACTGATGGCCACCATTCCATCCTGAAAATTGGCTGCGACTGCTCCTCCATCATTGTGCACTGCAGCACCAATTGTGTGTCATCAGTGTAGGAAGTGAGACCCATCCTGTGTGCTTTGATGACTCTGGCCAAGTCCGACACATGGATGTTAAATAGTGTCGGACTCAGCAATGATATTTGCGGCACTCCACATAGGAGGGCGAATGATGGGGAGTTAAAAGTACCAAGACTCACTGATGGGGTGCCGTTAGAAAGAAAAGAGGCTAAGAGGGCTCTGGCTCTGTGTCTGATACCGATGGTTGTGACACGGTCGATCAAAGTGGCATGGTCGACCGTGCCAAATGCCGCTGACAAGTCCAAAAGTACCAGGACAGCGGCACCACCTTGATCTAGTATCGTCCTGATTTCCTCTGATGCCTTAATGAGGGCTGTCTCGGTTCCATGGCCCTCACGGAAACCAAATTGCGTAATCATCCAGTAAATTATTGTCTTCAATGTATTTGGACAGCTGAGAGTTCATCATTTTTCAATTTTTTTTGCTGGGAATGGGAGGACAGCGATGGTCCTAAACTTTTTTGTATCTGTTGGGTCAAGATTGTGTTTTTTAAGCATAGGCTTAATGATGGCCTTTTTCCATATGGACTATGGACGGATAGTTGCCTGTTCTAAACATCGCGTTGCAGATGTTGGAGAGGCTGGGAGCTATAAGATCGGAGATAGCTTTCAGAGTTGAGGGATTGACAGGGGTCGGTGGAGGATCCTGATTTAGTAACGGAGATTAAGTTTGTGATCTGATGCAGTGAGATTTGGTCAAATTCTGAGAACAAGGGGGAGGATTCTGAAATGTCATGATCCAAAATCTGGTGGTCTCTCTTGGGTTGTGATGAGAAGTTGACATTTATGTGATTGACCTTTTCAAAAAAGTAGCTAGCAAGTGAGTTGCTTAGGGATTGTGAGGGGGCTATGGGGAAATTCGACGATTGCCCTGATAGCTTAGCTACTACCTGATACAGTGGTTTGTTAGAATCTTGAGCAGATTTTATCTGTCTAATGTAGTACTTGCTTTTCTCCTGCGTAATAAGAAGTTTATACTTAATGCGTCCTTGTAGCGGATTTTTTAATTGTTGCCGTAGTCTTTCCGCCAATGCCTCTCGAGGTTTCTACATTGTTGTTTTTCTAGTCTGAGGGCCTCTGAGAACCAAGGGGCAGAGGGGGCAAGTAGGTTTCTGGAAGTTTTTTTTTAGTGGTACCAGGGAATTAAATGCATTATGAAGCCATTCTGAGTAGTTCGATGAGGCAAGATCGGGGTCGGGTGTAAGGTCTGGTTGCGTGGAGAGGAGATGCGTTATAAGAAGATGTTGATCCACGCTGTTCTAAGCCTTAAATGATATGGGTAGATTTGGTTTAGAATTTACGGTAGCTTTTTTAATTAATTGAATATTAAATAAAACAGTGCAGTGGTCAGTCCAGTCTAATGGCAGGATGTTACTCAGGGAAATTAGTTGATTACTGGAAAACAGACCATCAAGTGTATGGCCTGCTGAGTGCGTGGGGCTTGTCAGCATATGAGGCCGCCTAACTCCAATAAGCTACAGCGGTCCTGCTTATTTCTTTTGGCATTATAAAAATTAATTCAGGTTAGCCTCATTGCCCTACCTACCACTAATTTAAGGCCTTGTGCGACTTTAGAGTCCCATTTCATCAACTTCACAGACCCAACCAAACTAAGGACTATGAGTATAACTAATCCACCCCTCGCTCTGCCTGATGTGGGAGGAAGAATGTCTTATATCCTTCAATGTCTCCTGGATACAAATAATATTACATTCTCTGATAAATTGGATCCACCTACCATCTTCAAATTTGGAGGCTAAGCCTGCCACATTCCAGGAAATAAGATTTAAGTCACCCTGTGTTCTTGCTTATAAGATGTGCAACATGCCGTAGCTTCCACATGGGGGGCTGATGTGCTAATAGGGTTGGGGCGGCTATAGAGGCATCCTTCCTTTGCAGCTGGCCCTTGCACACTGAACATGCGTTTGTGTGTTTGTAATTTAGCAGGCATAACCTGCACTATACTATTGCAGGCACCCACCTAATGTCAATCTAGACCATTAATATCTGACATAGGGGCAAAGGGGTTTGGTGTGATCTCTATTCTCCCCCCTCCTCCCACACAGACACTCCCTCCCAGGCCTAGACCTGGGCTATTATTTAAATGGTATGACATAGGCCTATAAAAAAATCCCAGTAGGAATGGCTTGATGTCAAAAGCATTAAAAGGAAACTGGGCAGAGTGTCTCAAGATGTTATGTGCAAGCACTGGATATCTAAATGAAATGATGACACTGTCCCCCTCAATTGCTTTCTTGGAACGGCCAATCCAAGAGTCCCTCCTTGCCATCAGAATTTGACTGTTATCTGCCAGATTGAAACTGCTGTGTTTACCTAACCAGTGCGTCAATTTATTGATTAATTTATTTGTGGGTTTCTCACTGTGAGTACCCAACCCAGGGACCCCCGTCAAAACCACAGTGTAGAGGCAGCAGGCTAGGGGAAGATCAATTACAGGTAATCCAGGACGATTTTTAATGGATGAGCTTGCCCTGGGTATCTCACGCACACACGGCAAAGGGCGCCAGTCACCATAACCCCTGTCACCAAAATCCCTATCCCTATCCCTGTCTCTAGCTTGGAGATTGGATGAGCTAGAAGGAGCCCCCCCACAATCTGTTTGGGGTGTGTTAGAAACGGGACCCCCGGCCGGCCAACGCTCACGCCAAGGTCAGTCAGGGATCACCATTTCTAAGTCAGGGCAAGGGAGTCACACACCAAGATAACCCCCGCTCACCCTCTAGGTAACGTGGCACGAGCAGCAAGGCTAATCTCAGAGGCGATGTGTAAAGCGTTTGCGCGAGCACCCCAGCGATAACACCCTAGGCCCACCACAAAGGAAACTCCACACAAGGTTATATCAAAAATAGCCTTTGTATTATAATAATAAAAACACATTAGATAACACACACACTTTACAATGTGCCAACAGGCACGGGCAAGATTTACAAGGGATTATGTACAGGACAGGGCCACCTGGACCACTGTCGGGGGTATGCACTTTTTAGAAATAATACTTGTAGGTATAACACTTAGCACATCAACATATAATGACTGTAACACAGAAATAGTGAATGTAGCATACAACCAGTAACTACTGGTAAAGGGAAAATACCTCCTACGCCACCCTAAACACTGTAGGGAAATCACGCAGGGAACTAGGACCTTATCATCAGGACCTATGGAAGGAAAACCTATCACCTAAGCAAGTCACATTTAGCAAAGGGAAGGAAACCTAAAATAATCACCTAGGCAAGTAACATTTAGCAAAGGCAATAAAACATCAACATTCCTCTAAGCAGGTCACTTTTAGCAAAGGGAAATAAAAGCACAAGGCATTACCTAAGCAGGTCACTTTTAGCAAAGGTAATGACACAAACAATCCTCTAAGCAGGTCACTTTTAGCAAAGGGAAATAAAAGCACAAGGCATTACCTAAGCAGGTCACTTTTAGCAAAGGTAATGACACAAACAATCCTCTAAGCAGGTCACTTTTAGCAAAGGTAACAACAAACACTCCTCTAAGCAGGTCACATTGAGCAAAGGGGAATAAAAGAACAAAGAATCACCTAAGCAGGTCACTTTTAGCAAAGGTAATAAAACAAACAATTGCACATGAAACATTAAAACACATTCAGAGGTGCAGGTAGAACATTTGCGCAGAAATCAAATTAGCACGTGAATCATAAATTGCGCAGGGTGCACATGGCACAACACTAGAACTGTCCCCCAGGCCAACTGGCCTCGAAAGGGCTGGAATGCCCTGAGTCTCAATGTCAGGGGAGGCTGCGCAGGCAGCACAGAACAAAGCCTAAACGTAGCAACTGTCCACTAAGTGCTGGACAGTTGTAAATAACAGGTAGGCAAACGTTGGAGCCACGTGGGCTCAAGAACAAAGGTGGGGAGACACAGCGTGGGAGCTTCGGGGCTACAACCAACTGACTGCCTGTGTCCCCCTAGAGCCGCTCTGGCTCGCAAAACAAATGTGCACTCAAGAGCTCAGCGCTCTAAAATAAGGAGGGGCTGTGAGCCTCGTGGGCTCTAGAACAAAGGTGGGGAGACACAGCGTGGGAGCCTCGGGGCTACAACCAACTAGCTGCCTGTGTCCCCCTAGAGCCTCTTTGGCTCGCAAAACAAGTATGGGCTGAGAGCCTCGTGGGCTCAGAACAGCTGCCCCCTCGAGCCTCGGGGCTCGTGAATACAATTGTGCTGTGAGCCTCGCAAGGCTCGAAGTAAGAAATGCCCCAGGATCGTTGGAGTCCCTCACGGGGGACTCAAGACAACAGAAAAATGCCCCACGAGCCTCTGGGCTCGAACACAACGAGGGCCTCGCTCGGCCCGCACACGGAAGGGGAGGGGCGGGCACCGACAACGTGCCCCGACGCCCTCCTTCACTCCTTCACTCACCGGCTGTCTCGCTGGGGCTCCTCTCTCCTTATGGGGAGCCTCGGACACGGCCGGCTGCTTCCTGCTCCTTCGGCTGCCTGGAGGACGCGGCGGAAGGCTCGGCCGGCTGGGCCAATCCCAGCGCGGCCGGGCGGTGACGTCAGCGGCTGCTTCCTTGCGTCCCCGGGCTGCGGCGGTGATCACGGGCGATGCCGGGTGGGCTCCGGCTCGCAAATAATAAAACAATAGCGGGGCAATGCCGGGTGGGCACCGGCCTCACATAAAAATATAAAGCGAGGTGGGCACTCGCTCGGGGTACCACAAATCGGCTAATCTGCTCCAATGCCGGGTGGGCACCGGCAATGTCAATAAAGCGCTCCTAAGCGCTCTGGGAGCAAAGGAGAAGCGCGCTCAGCGCTAAAAGGGAAATAAAGCGCTCCTAGCGCTATAAATCAAAATAAGAGCGCTTCCAGGCACAGCAAAGCTCCAGCAGGGTCTGGAGGCAGGCAGAGGGGCAAGGCAGGGCCAGAGCCAGCACACTGGGTCTCCAGGCAGGGAGACAAGCCAAGTGGCGGTCCTCCTGGCCCCAGCAGCAGCAACAGCCCCCTCTGGCAAGGATCCAAAAGTAGAACAACTTCTGTGGGGACACAGCCCCATTTTTATACAGCGAAATCCTTTGTTTCCAGGGTGCAGGGTGGGGGAAAACCAGTTGCAGCTGGCTTGGGAGTACCCTTGATGGCCCAACCACCCCTTTCATTCACTGGGGAGGCTTGGGTCATTAGACAAACCACAGGGGGGCGGAGCCAGCATTGTGTGGGGAAAACCCCAGCCCATCCAGGACACAGGTATACTCCTCCCACACATGTTATGTTATGTTATGTTATGTTAACCGGATTTATTACGCGCACAGATGCCCCAGCAAAGGGGCGTCCTGGCGCGAGAACACAACCAAAAACCGGACAGAGACAAAGAACACAACACAGCAAACATAACTAGGGGACCAGGGGAAAGAGGAAGGTTTTTACTGCCTTCCTGAAAGCAGAAAGCCCCTCGATGGCACGGATATGCACAGGCAAAGAGTTCCACAGCTTGGCGGCAAGAACTTGGAAGGAACGTCCGCCAGTCCTGGATCTCTTAAAACGAGGAACGATAGCAAGATGAAGAGCAGAGGACCTCAGAGTACAAGCTGGCACATAGGGAGAGATGAGATGCTGAAGGATCGGAGGGGAAGAAAGTTTAAGGATTTTGAAAGTTAGAATCAAAGATTTAAACTTTATTCTCTGTGCCACCGGGAGCCAATGAAGATTGTAGATGGTTTTCCTAGCTGAACAGAATTTGGGCAGGCCAACCAGAGCCCTGGCGGCGGCGTTCTGAATGCGTTGGAGGCGAGAAAGCTCAGCCTGGTTGACTCCAAGAAAAAGAGAGCTAACATAATCCAGTTTGGACAGGATCATGGCTTGCACAATAAGCTGACGAGTGGGAGCGTCAAAATATTTGAAGGTGGACCGAAGCTGACGCAAAATCCCAAAGCAGGAAGCAGCGGTCTTTTTAGTATGGGTGGTGAAACTCAAATGGGAGTCAAACCACACCCCAAGATTTTTTACTTCAGTAACAGGGATAGGAATGGGCCCGAGCTCTTGAGGCCACCAGTTATCATCCCACAGATGAATTTGCTTTCCCACAATGAGCACCTCGTTTTTTTTTGCGTTCAATTGCAGGAAATTGTCATTCATCCAGTGTGCCACAGAGACATCACTCATGCTGATCTCACACTCACCACCGGGCAAACCCATCCAGACTTCCTGGAGCCTGGCATGCCAGCCAGCTCCAGCCAATCACCCTCCAGCACCCTCACTGCACACATACATCAATGTCCAGAAGTAGCACTTCCCTTCTAGACACATACATGCCGCAGACACCATCTCGCAGCATTCGCTCTCACGAGTTCATACATACTAAACTCGAGCCTGCACTCCCCACACATCAGGAACTAACATGGACACTCACATTCCCCATGCATTCCTATGGGAGGGCAGGCCAGCCATACTACACGCACGCACTTTACTCTGGGACATAGGGAAAAAGTGCGCCAAGACCCAAAAATCACTACACAGGGTCACAAATAAAGGCAAAAAGATTAGGGGTGAACCTGCCCTAAGGTCCAAGTCCAACACAACCCCCTTCCAGCCAAAACGCAGGGCAGACCAATCACCACCGTGATGGGCTTCCCTGCTTGGGGCGATAAAACAAGGACGCGGGCCCACAACTGCAGGGACACCCACCTGTTTTACGCCACGGTGAACCCCTGGGGTTCTTTCTAAAACTACGGTAGGGACTATCTGGGCTACCCCACTGGTACTCTCCAGCTGCCCTCGGCGAGGACCAGGCCCTAGGCCATCCAGGTACCACTGGATCCTGCCTACTCACAAAGTGGGGGGTAGTAACCCCTGGCACATAATAGCCATGCTCCACTCTTCCTGTCTGCAAGACAGGGCTAGACTGCCACTGGTTCTCCAGCCTAGGGTCTACAACCTCAGGCGGACCAGGAGTCTCAGGGAAGGCTCTCCTCCCCTTACCTCTTCTCCTAGGGTTCCTCCTCCTCCTGCGAGGGGTCCCCTCTAAACAACATTCTCCCAACCTAGGGTTTAACCCCTCAGGTGGTACCGGGGTCAGAGGTGGGCTCTCCCACCCTCTGCACCCCCTTCCAGAGTCCTGCTCCCTCCCAACCGGGGCGGTACCTCTGGAAAAAGAACTGGTCAGGACACTGATTACAGTAGTCCCACCCTTCAGGTCAGGCGGATCCTGAACCTGGCCTTCCAACCTCCGGTCTAGAACCTTTGGTGGAACCAATGCCTGGCACTCCAGGACTTCTGGGGACTCACATACTATCCCCCAATCACTCCTTTCGCTGGACTCCTGTACCCTCCCTACTGGAGCGGTACTGCCAGACTCTAGAACCATAGAAGCTCCGCTTACAGATGCTCCAGGTCCTCTACACACTAGGAGATCTCCCTCAAGTGAACTAAAAGGCAAGTCTAGGTTCCCATCCTGGTGTTCCCTAAAGAAACCATCCAGGCTCTGTGACAGGGCTTCGGGCGTCTGGGGACTCTCGGTCACACACTCACTCCTGCTCCACTGAGACAGGCAGTCAGCCCCTACACCCTTCTCACTAACCAGGGACCTAGCTGGGCTACTCTCACCCTCCTCCACCACGCTGGGCTGGAAGACACCTGACCCACTATTGTTGGAATCACTCACTAGTGATGCTAAAGAACCTCTCGCACTGTCCCAGCGCTCTGCTTCCTTTGCAAGGTCCCAAGGACAAAAACATTTCAACTTCAGCAGGTGCTGGCGCAACTCTGGACAAACAACACTGAGCAACTGCTCTTTGAGGAACATATTCACCACTTCGCCCACCTCATTGTCCGAGTTAGCCCTCAGCCAATCCCACATTGCATCAGAACAGTCATCCACAAAATACCCCCACTCCTGGTGAGGTGGTTTCCTAAGGTTCCTGAATTTCAACCTGTTCTCCTCCTCTTGGGAAACAGGTACCATACTCGGGGAACTGGGAGTGGGACTGTCTACACTTATATTTAAAAAGCTGCCACCACTGGATTCAACCCTCCCTGGGGAATCCAGACAATTACAATTACACTCAGGGGATAACCTACTCTCCCTGAACAAGGCCCTCTCTTCCTTCCTATCCAACCACTCCTCTGGGGACAGGGAAAGGGATGGGGCGCTGGTACTGACACTGGACCCAGCAAGGGACTCCCTATCTATGGGGTCCTCACTATCTGCTGATATCCATCCACTGTCATCATCATACAACTCACATTCTTCAGGGCCCTCCACAGACTCACCACCCTCATGGCGTGCGGGCCGGGCCCTCTCTCTCTCACTGTACTCCAGATCCCACTGACCCTTCTGCCAATGGATCAGGCTGTCCCTAAGCTGGGACTGAGTATCCGACTCACTCACCTCCATGCCTCCCTCTTCACAGAATCTGACCAGCTCTGACCTACTGTACCTAAAAAGACAACAGAGATCAAAAACAGGCTCCATTTTGGCGGACGTTCTCAAGAAGAGTTTGACACAGGGACCCTGGGGGTCTGAGCTAAACAGGAGTATACAATTAACACAATTCAGCAAGATTCCTATTTCAGAGAACTTGCACTCCACTGTCCAGTGTAACACACCACTCATTCACACACACCCTCCCCTCGGACCGGTAAGGCAGTTTCTACCACCCCTGATTTTCTCAACCTGACCACAAGTGACACAGGTACCAAACTCTGGAAGCAGGGCGGGGAACAAATGTACTGGACAGCAATTACAAAATGACACCTTTCAGGAGAAGCAATACTGATCTTCCCTAAAAAACAATAATCCCCAAAATGTGGTTATCTAAAATTGCAGAGTTTTGAAGTGTGGCCTGTCGCCACTGTGGTACAGCGCAAACGCAAGTCCAATCCGCACCGCTAGCCACCAATGTTAGAAACGGGACCCCCGGCCGGCCAACGCTCACGCCAAGGTCAGTCAGGGATCACCATTTCTAAGTCAGGGCAAGGGAGTCACACACCAAGATAACCCCCGCTCACCCTCTAGGTAACATGGCGCGAGCAGCAAGGCTAATCTCAGAGGCGATGTGTAAAGCGTTTGCGCGCGCACCCCAGCGACAACACCCTAGGCCCACCACAAAGGAAACTCCACACAAGGTTATATCAAAAATAGCCTTTGTATTATAATAATAAAAACACATTAGATAACACACACACTTTACAATGTGCCAACAGGCACGGGCAAGATTTACAAGGGATTATGTACAGGACAGGGCCACCTGGACCACTGTCGGGGGTATGCACTTTTTAGAAATAATACTTGTAGGTATAACACTTAGCACATCAACATATAATGACTGTAACACAGAAATAGTGAATGTAGCATACAACCAGTAACTACTGGTAAAGGGAAAATACCTCCTATGCCACCCTAAACACTGTAGGGAAATCACACAGGGAACTAGGACCTTATCATCAGGACCTATGGAAGGAAAACCTATCACCTAAGCAAGTCACATTTAGCAAAGGGAAGGAAACCTAAAATAATCACCTAGGCAAGTAACATTTAGCAAAGGCAATAAAACATCAACATTCCTCTAAGCAGGTCACTTTTAGCAAAGGGAAATAAAAGCACAAGGCATTACCTAAGCAGGTCACTTTTAGCAAAGGTAATGACACAAACAATCCTCTAAGCAGGTCACTTTTAGCAAAGGGAAATAAAAGCACAAGGCATTACCTAAGCAGGTCACTTTTAGCAAAGGTAATGACACAAACAATCCTCTAAGCAGGTCACTTTTAGCAAAGGGGATAAAAACAAAGAATTACCTAAGCAGGTCACTTTTAGCAAAGGTAACAACAAACACTCCTCTAAGCAGGTCACACTGAGCAAAGGGGAATAAAAGAACAAAGAATCACCTAAGCAGGTCACTTTTAGCAAAGGTAATAAAACAAACAATTGCACATGAAACATTAAAACACATTCAGAGGTGCAGGTAGAACATTTGCGCAGAAATCAAATTAGCACGTGAATCATAAATTGCGCAGGGTGCACATGGCACAACACTAGAACTGTCCCCCAGGCCAACTGGCCTCGAAAGGGCTGGAATGCCCTGAGTCTCAATGTCAGGGGAGGCTGCGCAGGCAGCACAGAACAAAGCCTAAACGTAGCATCTGTCCACTAAGTGCTGGACAGTTGTAAATAACAGGTAGGCAAACGTTGGAGCCACGTGGGCTCAAGAACAAAGGTGGGGAGACACAGCGTGGGAGCTTCGGGGCTACAACCAACTAACTGCCTGTGTCCCCCTAGAGCCGCTCTGGCTCGCAAAACAAATGTGCACTCAAGAGCTCAGCGCTCTAAAATAAGGAGGGGCTGTGAGCCTCGTGGGCTCTAGAACAAAGGTGGGGAGACACAGCGTGGGAGCCTCGGGGCTACAACCAACTAGCTGCCTGTGTCCCCCTAGAGCCTCTTTGGCTCGCAAAACAAGTATGGGCTGAGAGCCTCGTGGGCTCAGAACAGCTGCCCCCTCGAGCCTCGGGCTCGTGAATACAATTGTGCTGTGAGCCTCGCAAGGCTCGAAGTAAGAAATGCCCCAGGATCGTTGGAGTCCCTCACGGGGGACTCAAGACAACAGAAAAATGCCCCACGAGCCTCTGGGCTCGAACACAACGAGGGCCTCGCTCGGCCCGCACACGGAAGGGGAGGGGCGGGCACCGACAACGTGCCCCGACGCCCTCCTTCGCTCCTTCACTCACCGGCTGTCTCGCTGGGGCTCCTCTCTCCTTACGGGGAGCCTCGGACACGGCCGGCTGCTTCCTGCTCCTTCGGCTGCCTGGAGGACGCGGCGGAAGGCTCGGCCGGCTGGGCCAATCCCAGCGCGGCCGGGCGGTGACGTCAGCGGCTGCTTCCTTGCGTCCCCGGGCTGCGGCGGTGATCACGGGCGATGCCGGGTGGGCTCCGGCTCGCAAATAATAAAACAATAGCGGGGCAATGCCGGGTGGGCACCGGCCTCACATAAAAATATAAAGCGAGGTGGGCACTCGCTCGGGGTACCACAAATCGGCTAATCTGCTCCAATGCCGGGTGGGCACCGGCAATGTCAATAAAGCGCTCCCAAGTGCTCTGGGAGCAAAGGAGAAGCGCGCTCAGCGCTAAAAGGGAAATAAAGCGCTCCTAGCGCTATAAATCAAAATAAGAGCGCTTCCAGGCACAGCAAAGCTCCAGCAGGGTCTGGAGGCAGGCAGAGGGGCAAGGCAGGGCCAGAGCCAGCACACTGGGTCTCCAGGCAGGGAGACAAGCCAAGTGGCGGTCCTCCTGGCCCCAGCAGCAGCAACAGCCCCCTCTGGCAAGGATCCAAAAGTAGAACAACTTCTGTGGGGACACAGCCCCATTTTTATACAGCGAAATCCTTTGTTTCCAGGGTGCAGGGTGGGGGGAAACCAGTTGCAGCTGGCTTGGGAGTACCCTTGATGGCCCAACCACCCCTTTCATTCACTGGGGAGGCTTGGGTCATTAGACAAACCACAGGGGGGCGGAGCCAGCATTGTGTGGGGAAAACCCCAGCCCATCCAGGACACAGGTATACTCCTCCCACACATCACTCATGCTGATCTCACACTCACCACCGGGCAAACCCATCCAGACTTCCTGGAGCCTGGCATGCCAGCCAGCTCCAGCCAATCACCCTCCAGCACCCTCACTGCACACATACATCAATGTCCAGAAGTAGCACTTCCCTTCTAGACACATACATGCCGCAGACACCATCTCGCAGCATTCGCTCTCACGAGTTCATACATACTAAACTCGAGCCTGCACTCCCCACACATCAGGAACTAACATGGACACTCACATTCCCCATGCATTCCTATGGGAGGGCAGGCCAGCCATACTACACGCACACACTTTACTCTGGGACACAGGGAAAAAGTGCGCCAAGACCCAAAAATCACTACACAGGGTCACAAATAAAGGCAAAAAGATTAGGGGTGAACCTGCCCTAAGGCCCAAGTCCAACAGGGTGTCTGAGCCCCAAGCCCCCTCAAATGTCTGTTAGGTAGTGGTGCCGGATTTAAGTTTGATAACAAAGGCGTCCGGGAGGTCAGGGATAGGGGGGGACTTTAATAATGGTATTCAATATTCCTTCCATTCTCACGAGAGTATCTCGGGAATCAGACAATGCCTTGTTCAATTTATCCCACCATTGAGACAGCAAACCCGTCAATACCTCAGTAATGTTTTGCATTAAAGAATCCCAAAGGTCCACCATATCTGAACAGTTCTTTGTTGTTACAAGTTCCTCCCCTCTTCCTTGGGGCTTGTTTAGCTTCTTAGTTCTTCGCAACCTCTTTGCAGCTGGGGGTCCCCCGTTGTGCCACTCCTTGTTTGGCAGCTGTTGTCACCCTACCACCATTGCCAGTAGTGCCAGGAGGGCTAGGAGGGAGTGTACTCGGGTTCACATCTATTAAGACAGGAAATGGGGTAATAAAACATCTGCGTCAGACTCCAAATTTTCCTGGGGGTTTAGGGGTTGTAGGTTTGAAGCTTCGTTAACAGCAGTCCCCCCAAAGAGGAGTGATGGAGGGCAGACAGGACCCAAAGACAATCTCCTCTCCGCTCTCTCAGTTTCCTTTGAGATGGCCCCCACCGCTTTTGCCAGGAAAGAATCAATGGTGGCTTTTTTGTTGCAGTAGGGTGGGGTTGTCAATGGGCGCCGCCTTCCTTTTCTCCATAACGGTCAATTCGCTAAAAAACACCAGATATAGGAAAGTACATAGGGTCAGGCGACTGATGTTGGGCAGGTAGAAAAATATACTCGCTGTGAAGCAGTATCAACCCTCTTCTCCGAAGGCAAGATACATTTCTTTCTCCCAGCCGATCACAATAGATACAGTATGTCCAGGGCGCTGATTCTGCCCCGCTCCAGCCAAGAGAAAGGACCAGGCCCGTCCTCTTTGCACATGGACAGGTGCAGACGAGCCCGTGCTTGGGTAGGGCGCGTCGCGCGCAGCGGGGGCCCCAACCGGTACTTGAAGGAGCCTTCGGGCGCATGCTCAATGATGTTGGACGTAGGCGCTTCTTGGGCCTGTAGTTTGGGCAGCCCCTACCTTGTGATGCTAAAACAAGAATCCCACGCAGCAGGAGCCCTAACCGGTACTTAAGGCGTGTGCTCAATGGGCTGGAAGCGGGCCACTCTGATGCCTGTAGAGTGGGCAGCCCCCACCTCACGATGCTGATACGGGCGATGACTGATGAAGTGATGAACAGTCTGGGAATTTGCATGGTAAGATATTTAGTTAGGGCAGAGAGTGTGCCCAATTATTTCTTCTTGGAGCTGAGACCAAAAGAAGATCTGTGTTCACTAAGCACAATTATCAGAGCTGAGTCGCTTGCCACTCGATCTGACCTTAGTCCTTTACACTCATACACAGCAGGGCCATTCGTCCTCTATTAAGAAGTTCAGATTTTAAACTTGCCAATGTGGATCAGACTTTTCTGGAGTCCCTCTGCAATGAGAAACAGCAAATTATGTTGTCGATGGCTGAAGGGCTAGCCCCTGGGGAGGCAACTGTTAATGTTCGTTGCCTACCAAACAGAACCCACCCCCTCTAAGAGAAGTAGATGTTCAGGTCCCAGGGAATTCTGATCCTCAGGTGCCTCAGGAGAATTCAAAGCCTGACAAAGGGAGGTAAAAAAGGAATCATGCTATCACTTAGAAACTTTAAGAGGTTTACAGAGGTCTTTATGGTTAATAGAGAGGTCTAGGGCTCCAAACAACTCACTTACAGCAAGCAGACTAATCCCAATAGGGGAAACACCTTCGGACTAGAAGGAACTGATGGTGAGGATTATCCTGAGGATTCTGATGACAAACCCGGGCAGATCAGACCATGGCATACAATGCCCAAAGTCAAGCTTTGTTTGGCCTTGGGCATTGGATATAAACTGTATAGCACATACCAGGCAGACCAGGACAGAGACCCAGTATCTGTGATGCTCGAACCGGATGATATTTACCACTCCAGGTCACCCGTGTGGACCTGGCAAATGAAGGAGCCCAGTATGTACCCAGCAGGTTGCTGAAGCCCCTAAAATATAAAGGCCAGAAGTCACCTTGGGACAGAGTACCCTTGTCCGTTGAAGGATGGCAAAGTGTCCCTTACCCAGGAAACTGACATGAAAATGGTGATCTTTTTGGCCAAGTTCATTAAGAACCCAACAAAAAAGACACTGACTGGTTGTGGCGGTTGAGCTAGGATAAGTTCTTGGATGTCTTGGGACCAGTGGCATGGACACTCAATATGTCCTAAAAATACAAGGAGTCGAAGAATCTCAGTTTCCTGGAATTCGGTTTGTCTGTCATGATGGGCCCAAAAGGCCATCATTTTCCTGGCAAACGCCAATTCCGTGATTTCAACTGAGAAGAGGCAAGCTCTTATAAGGGTGGTCAATAAATATGGGGATTTTGCAGCTTCAGAAGCAGACCCAGTGCCCAAGGGAGGCCAGTTTTGTGAGATTTCCCATACGTAAAGTGGAAAATCCTTCCCCAGTATAGCTAAAGCCAAGGCTTCCCATAAAAAGATTTTTGCTGCTATGTGTTTTGCCATGGCTGCCCAAGGTGGAGGGTGGTTGACCTGTCCTTTTACACCGGAGGGCTTTCAGAGAAGGCCAGGTTTTATTAGAGAAGCACAGTGGCAGAACCATAAGTGATTCAGGGAATTCCTCCCTCATGTGAGAACGTCTGCAAACGTAAACCACATGGAGGTTTTGAAGGAGCAGCAAACTCCCCAGGAAAATGATCAGGGAAGAATTTTTTTTGGGGGGAGCTTTATATGGCGCTAATTCGACCTGTAGATATCAGAGCGCTTTAGATGAGCACCAGTTGCATTACAGACGGACACATTCATTTTACATGGGGAGATTAAGTGATTTGTCCAGAATCACAGGATGTTGAGCGTGTCTGTCAAGACTCGAATCCGGTTCTCCAGATTCGAGGTCGACCACTCCAGCCATTGGGCCACATCCTCTGCCCAACAGTCTCTCCCTTAACATTTTGTGATGTGCAAAAATCATAGGGAGACTGGAAATTTCCTTCACAGGTGGCAGTCCTTGAGAATTCTTTTTTTTTTTAGTCCTACAAATTGTACTAAGTTTTCATTACAGGATTGGAAAGCAGATTGAGAGACAGAAGATGACAGAATTTGTAATCTGAGATTCCCTCACACTGATATTTTGAGCAACCGGTCTAGTTGAGAAAAGGGACAAATGCCACCAACCACTGATAAATGTAACTGTGTTCATTGAGTGGCTTATCTACCACCATTCAAGATGGAGGTTATCCATCTACTCAGGAACATTCTCAGATATGGCAACTGGATGGTCTGACTCAAATTGAAAGACGCTTATGTGACAATGACCATATTCGCACCTCACTTGATATTTTTGCAGTTCACCTAGCAGGAGCAAATATTTCAATTCACAGTCCTGTCTTTCTGACTATCATCAGCCCCATAGTGCTTCGGCAAGCCCAGGATACTAGTGGTAAAACTGACAGTCTCCTTAGAAAATCTATCTTACTGTGGGACAATGCCCTGGCAGGTTAAATTTGCACATAGTAATAATGGTGAACCTGCTTTGGGAGTTGGAGTTCATCATGAACAGCAAAATATCACTGTAAGTTCCTCAACAAAAGATGGCATTTTCAGGCTTTGTCATCGAATCAGTGGAAGCCATGCTGAGTTTGCCACAGAGAAAAGTGCAGAATATCTGGAATGAGTTGAGGAACACCTTCATCAGGAACAAGGTTTCAGTGCGATACCTAGCAAGAATTGTGGGTCTACTTTCTTCATTAGTACAAGTGATTTTTTCCCTAATAACTTAAAAATACTGCCTTTAGGAGACTCAAAAAATTTGCTCAGAGGAGAGATCTTACGTACCCAGGGAGTAACATGCTCTCAGTGGAAACCAGGCCAGAGATTCAATGGTAGTTGGATCGCATTGTAGCATGGAAAGGGAGAGTGATCTTCAGGACAGTGCTGGACCGGTTAAGAGTCAGATGCTAGCCACAAAGGCTAGGGTTACATATAAACAATGGTTCCGTCGGGTGTGCGACCTGATTACTTCAAAATCTGCATTATTTCAATTTAATTCACAATAGTTCTCTATTTACTTAGTACTGTGCTCCAAGCAAGGAGCTTGCCCACAACGCAAATCCAATACCACACTGGTTCAGGGTAACCAAATACTTTTAATCTATGAATTGCATTTTTCATTCATAAATAACCCTGTTTCCACATGATTTATTTACAATTTACAAGAGCGGCGCAGAATATAAATGAGTGAATACAATGTGACATTCAAGTGAAGATTGGTGATATTTAAACGTGCTTATATACAAGTGAGTGAAAAGGAGGGAAGGGGGATAAAATCTTGTTTGGTCAGTTGCAGATGGTGATTATGATTAACCCAGTAGACCACTCAATTGGATTATCGTGAGGACTGGGTATTCTATACTGATCAAATATTCACAATCTCGTCGACGTTTCGACCCTGTAAGACGCCTTAGTTGGGGGTCTAGCGCGGGTCTTCTTCAGGACAGGGGACAGTGATATAGCGCCAACGGGCCGGCTTTCAGTCTGATGACATGGTGAATGCCGCAGGAGCGAGCGGATGACACGGGTCTCGCTCGTAGAAGGGCTTCTGATTTACTCGATATCGATCGTCTGATTTATGAGGCGACCCTGGCTCTAAGGAATAATTTAACTAAAGCCTAAAGAGGATCCCCATTATTTACTATGGTGTGAGCCACCCTACTCGACTAGTAGATCTACAATTTACTCACATCAGAAATAATCCCTACAGCAACTTGTGGTCTATCATACGGAGACCCGTTGGCGCTATATCACTGTCCCCTGTCCTGAAGAAGACCCGCGCTAGACCCCCAACTAAGGCGTCCTACAGGGTCGAAACGTCGACGAGATTTTGAATATTGGATCAGTATAGAATACCCAGTCCTCACGATAATCCAATTGAGTGGTCTACTGGGTTAATCATAATCACCATCTGCAACTGACCAAACAAGATTTTATCCCCCTTCCCTCCTTTTCACTCACTTGTATATAAGCACGTTTAAATGTCACCAATTTTCACTTGAATGTCACATTGTATTCACTCATTTATATTCTGCGCCGCTCTTGTAAATTGTAAATAAATCATGTGGAAACAGGGTTATTTATGAATGAAAAATGCAATTCATAGATTAAAAGTATTTGGTTACCCTGAACCAGTGTGGTATTGGATTTGCGTTGTGGGCAAGCTCCTTGCTTGGAGCACAGTACTAAGTAAATAGAGAACTATTGTGAATTACATTGAAATAATGCAGATTTTGAAGTAATCAGGTCGCACACCCGACGGAACCATTGTTTATATGTAACTGTATTGCCCAGGTTCTGAGGGATACTGGGTCGCCCCATGGTGATTTGTATTACAAAGGCTAGGGGGCTTGTTGTGGAGACATCTCTCCAGGACGAAGAGATTAGGAGAGGAACTGAACTCCATATCAGCTATCTGAAGCCCCTTGCCAGCTCCTATGCAGTCAGATTCTGGACCAAGACCAATTTTGTGTGATGTGTAGCGTTGAAGATGAACAAAGTGTCTGTGGTATGCTACATCAATCCTCTGGGAGAAACACGACTGAAGGCTTAAGTGATGTTGGCCACAGATTATAATTTGTGTCTGGACAACCTAATTTCTGAAAGCGCAGAGCATCTTTTTGCCACCCAGAACTTGTTGGCTGATTGGCCATCCCGGCATCTTTAACATGTAAGCGATAGGAAGCTGGATGCAGAACTGTTTCAGGCTGTGCTTTAACGACCTGTTTGCATCTCAACTGATATTTCAGATTTTGAGGTATTTCCGTTAGATGCAGACCCAGAAATAGGACAGCCAATGCTTTACTGCAAGACTAGGTGCATGAGAATGACTGCATCTTTTCTCCATTTGTCATTATCATTATAGTGAATGCCGACACAAGCTGTCAGACTGCGAATCTTGTCTTGCTCTGTTGGTGAGAGCAGAAATAGGAGTGAAGAGCTAACTAAAGAAAATCTATGTGGAACCTCCTTCATGTGAAGAAAGAGGAAGGGGGGAAACAGGAAAGGAGGGGTGGGGGGGTCTGGTTCCTGAGTGACTGCGGCTTACGTCTGGGTTCTGAATGGTTGTTGGTGTTGATGATGTTCACCATCCTTTCTTGGATATGGCAACGTTTTTTCTCTAATTTTTGATGTTGAGCTTTGGGAGGACTGCTGAGCCAAATACGTAAGAAAGTGCATAATCCTTGCTTCTGTGTACTGAACAGAAGTGAAACTCCTTCCTCCAGCTTGTTCAATAGCAAAAATGGCAGACCATACCGGGAAGCAGTACAACAGCACATGTAAATATGACAATGGCAATTTTTCATATGGTAGACCAAAAGGGGGGTAACGGCTAAGATGATCCTGTTGGACTCCGAGAAGGCATCCAATAAGATCTCCTGACAATTATTTTTTAGTTAATACTCACTGCTTGCAGCTTTGGTACAAACTTTATAACCAAGGTGTAAGCCCTTTAGCCGGGACCATATTATGTACATAGGGGATATGTCTGATAGAGTTTGATCACAAAGGGGACAAGACAGGAATGTCGATTCCCCCAACTATTTGCTCTGTATTAGGAGTCCTTTTTAGGTCGAGCCTAGGCAGCACACATGCGCTGTCTCTTGACATGCTGTATCTTTTTCTGGGGGCTTTCACCGCACCCATCACACGCCCATCACTTCAATTCGTTACTTGGTCTGCCTTTCAAAATACCTTTGGTTTGTTTTGTAAATGCTTTACTTTGTCAAGCCTTTTGGCTGTTTTGTTCCAGCCCTGCAGACTGACTCTGTTACATGGAGTATTTCACAATCAAAGCAAACACAAGGAGATGATGGACGGAGCGCAGAAACTTTTCTAACAGTCACCCCGAGTCACAGATCTGGGTTAAATCCATCGTCATTCTTTAGCTCACTTCGCCACCTCAGTTCAGACCCAGCTATATGCAAATCAGTCTTGACCCTGTGCCTCATGGGAACAGTCCAGCCTGAACTGCCAAGCCAGGTCTTCCCTGAACTGGAAACAAGCATCCTGGGGCCCATTACTGGGTAACACCCTTCATCAGCCAGATTAGCTTGAATCCAGTGGCAAAGTGAGCAAGGGACCCACGCCTGGGTATACCCTACCAACTTAGGGCGAACAAAACAAACACAAAGAGATGATGGACGGAGCACAGAAACTTTTCTGACATTCATCCCCAGTCACAGATCTGGGTTGAATCCATCATCATTCTTTAGCTCACTTCGCCACCTCAGTTCAGACCCAGCTATATGCAAATCAGTCTTGACCAGTGGTCGAAGTGGGGGGAAAAAAGTAGGGGAACTGTGGGCGGAGAATCAGAGGGCTGGAATAACCCAAGGATTGGGTCAGTGGGCGGAGCCAGAAGTGTGGCCAGAATGCGCAAACATCCCAATTGTTAGTATTTGTTTGGCATTTCACTGCCAAGTTTAATCAACCAATTGATACACGTGATTATCTAAGATTATAATGAGTTATTGACATCACATTCACAAAGTGGGATATGCTTCTAATCACAGAATGTCCCAAATACACTAAAATGTGGAAGCACAAGCCATTTGTCGCCGAGCCATGGAGTTTGTCATCGGCACTTCTCCCTTTTTCCACAACAGCAGTTCAAAAATGAATGGCAAAATATCCTAGTTTGCAAATGTTTTCTATATAATTATGGCTCTGCCATATTTGTCTCATAATGAAAGATCTGCTACATGATCTGACCATTTAAACGAATAAATTGTTTAAAACTCAAACGTATCAAAAGGTAATAAAAAATGTGACTTGTTTTGCTGCGGAGTGGATGGCTTATTGCAAAGGTTGACTGATCACCTTTCTCACTGTTGCATTTGTATGTTACACTGGTACTAATAAGGCAAAATCTTTCCAGACTGTTAGCATGTGTACACATGTCAAAATAATAAAATATCAGAAAATATACTGCATTGCTCTACAGCCTTTTTTTAAATGCATAATTTAGTCAATACTGTGGCATCATTTTGTCCTCCTTTGCTGCATAATTAATTCCAGTGGCCCCACAGCAGGTAGCACATGTTAAAAGTGCTTGTGAATGAAGCAGAGAGACTGTGAAGTTTGTGAA
Organism: Lissotriton helveticus; assembly: GCF_964261635.1. NCBI lineage: Eukaryota > Metazoa > Chordata > Amphibia > Caudata > Salamandridae > Lissotriton > Lissotriton helveticus. Next base: position 1,858,373,098 of record NC_136061.1, on the reverse strand, counting down.
CTTTGTGTGCAAATCCTGCATTGCCAATCCCTGGTGAGTTGCAGTTACTACTTCTGAAACAAGACCAATGGAGGTACCACTGGGTGAGGCAGACTGGCCTCAAGGGCAGGGCCAGCCTCAGCGCTGGCGGTGCCCTGTGCATTAATGTTTATTATTGCCCCCCAATGACCACCTCTGCCAGGGATTCCCTAACTACTACTCTTTAACAGTGCCCCTCAAGTCTCCATAACCACACTCTCTCTTAGATGAATTTAACTTGATTTACAGCGCCACTCAACCATTGTAGGGTGTCAGAGCACTTTACATCACACACATTACTCAGAGACAATCAATATGTGTGTAAATCACGGTATAGAAAATGTTACATAAGACTAAGGACTACAAGGTGTAGGAGTCACATGACAACCATACTAGTAGGTCGAATAGTTTAATAGTGATTGGTCTGGAGCAACACAAACTCAGAATTTAAAACGTAATACCATGGTTGGGGGTTCTCTTTAATAATCAGAATAGATTTCTGTCCAAAAGAACACTTTTTGAAACATTAGGATAATCAAAGACTGGGGAGAAAAACATAAGGCTCTAATTTATACCTTGCAGTTTGTATGCAGCTCTTAGAAGAAAGTTAATAGCTCACTGTTCTATATTAGGATTTTAACTTATAAACTGCAAGTAACAAAAGGATCTCTCTTACAAAAGCAGCAACCCACTGACCTATTTACATTGTGTGCACTTTGTGATCTGAATGGTGCATGTTCTTTGCAGCATGCACATTAAACCTCTGAGCTACCTTTCCATGAATCAAAACCTACACTAGACAAAATTCTCTCTCTCTAGGAAGAACATTAAACACCAGAGTCATCAAGGACATTTTTATTGTTGCCGAAAATTGCTGGAGGTCAGGAAGGAGGCAGCAAGCACTTTTAAAACCTTAATATACTTGCAAACATATTGCCTCCACCCAAAGTCAGCACCAGGTGCGGTCACATCGGTTGCACTGCCCGAGAGCTGGCTCTCCTCAAGGGTCCTGTGTTCACAGTGGCAGAGTCACTGTTGTTCTAGGCTGTGCTGCTTCATAGGCCTGCCCGCAAGACTGGAGGTGAACTTCAGTATGGATTGTGGTGGACAAACCTTGACGGTTAACCAACACTTGCCACTGCTGGGGTCCACCTGCTGGTGCTAAGACACCAGGGCTTCTAAGGTCCTGTGAAGCCTTCGAAGGTATAGCATGGGATTGTGCTCTCTCAGGAGAGTGGTCTGGTGGACTTGTTATTAAGGCTGAACCTTGTTCCCCAATTCAGCAGCTCTGGCCATAGTGCCATATCCTCTCCCCTACTGAACACCATACTTCCCCACTGAAAAAAACTCACACTGCCTTCAACTACAACCCAATTGCTGCCGGCTATAAACACCTGTATGTGGCTCAATTTAAATGACGCACCTGACAAGAGCAATATGTGGCCTTCAGAAATAAAAGTGACCACATCCTGGAAAAAACAAACACTCATAGGGAATGCAAAATTTAGCAAACCATGTTAAATGTAAGCAGGAACAACATTGTTACCTTAACGCTTTTACACACACTATTCAGAAATCAGTGAGTGCTTTTGCCTGAAAAGTTAAGGACATGACTACAGGGCCCTGAATGGACCCATTTCGATGTCCATTGCTTATATCCTTACAAAACTTAAGCAGTTTGGTAAAAAGACCACAGCCCTGGACGCAGAACCGCAGTACACAATTTGTTTTCCAATCCACACATTGCAGTACCTTCAGGATTGCTGCACTAGTTGCTAGCCCAGGGAAAACAAAGACAAGAAAATAAAAATAGCGCTTCACTGGCAAACTCTGTAAAAGTGGAGCTAATGTGTTTGGGTGTGAATAAAATCAATCTGGCCAGTTTGCTACCACTCTGTCTTACTTTATTTAGTTATTTTTCATATTTTGTAACCTTATATACCAGATGCTGCACTTTGGAATTAAAATGTCAGAAAAATACGACATTTCCAGCAAAAAATGTTTTCTTTTTTGGATCCATTTCACAGGGGAGCAAATAAAAGAAAGGAGAGGAAAGAGGTTGAGAACCCTGTCATGAAGTCACAAAAGACAGAGTCCTGTTATTTCTCTGCCGCCTGTCCTCGAACGCCAGGAATGCCGAACTTTATTTATAGGCGATGGTGATTTCTTGCGTCCTGGGATGCATTTTCAAACTACAAAAGTAGGGGAACGGAATCCTTGGAATTGAAGAAGTAGGGACACGCCATGCCCTGCCGATCCTGCTCACTTCGACCACTGGTCTTGACCCTGTGCCTCATGGAACTGTCCAGCTCGAACTGCCAACCCAGGTCTTCCCAGAACCGGAAACAAGCATCCTGGGACCGGTTTCTGGGTAACACCCTTCATCAGCCAGGCTAGCTTGAATCCAGTGGCAAAGTGAGCAAGGGACCCACGTCTGGGCATACCCGTTGGTGAACAAAGCAAACACAAAGAGATGATGGACGGAGCGCAGAAACCTTTCTGACACTCACCCCAGTCACAGATCTAGGTTGAATCCATCATCATTCTTTAGCTCACTTCGCCACCTCAGTTCAGACCCAGCTATATGCAAATCAGTCTTGACCCTGTGCCTCATGGGAACGGTCCAGCCCGAACTGCTAGCCTTCAGACGGGCTCTCAAGACCTGGCTTTTCAACTGACCGGAGTAGCCTAATCTATTTTCCCTCCCCCAGAGCCTTGAGACTCTCATGGGTGAGTAGCGCGCTTTACCAACCCCTGATTGATTGATTGATTGATCAGCCAGGCTAGCTTGGATCCAGTGGCAAAGTGAGCAACGGACCCACGTCTGGGCATACCCTGCCAACTAAAGGCGAACAAAGCAAAGGTGATGATGAAACCTTTCTGACACTCACCACCAGTTACAGATCTCCTTGTGTTTGCTTTATTTCATGATCAGCCATATATATAGTGCTGGCGCACTACTTTTTCCTTTGCCACAGCTTCTTTTCTTAGTTTCCGGATTATGTTCCGAGCTCTGCTCCCCTCTCCAAGCGCCGCCCGTGTTGCCTTTGCTCCCACCTCCTTCCATTGGCTGTGTTGACCACCTCCCACATCCCTCCTACTCTCCCTTACTGGGCGTGTGTTTTTTTTAACTAAATGTCACTTTTTTTAATTTGAGAAAAACGGCACTCTCGTCGCCCACCTTCCCCCAATGTAACATATGCCGAGCCTGCTGCCAGTACTTCCTCTGCTCATCAAAAGGGTTAACCTTCCCAGCCCTCTGCACCCTTGTCTCAATGCCTCCTTGGGTGTTGCGTTGGCATTCCAGGAAACCCCTGCGTGGCGGAGATACTTTATTCACCATGTCCGGAAGGCAATGCTGAAGTCAGCAACATGGAGAAGGCGGAACACTCTTGAAGCCCAGAGATTAAGTTCAGTGACTGTCAGGCTGCATGCACCAGGTGCTGCGTGCCGTGGGAGCCTCTCACTCTACTGGGAGAGTCTGCACCACAGGCTGGTGAACGACGTGGGTCGGAGTCACTTGTTTTAAGGCGGCAATACCTTTCACACTCTAGCATCCACCCCTTCCCATCAGACTAACCCTCAAACACTGATTTTTCATCTCCTTTGTTCACAGTTTTCTACCTTGCCCCCTCTTCACACACTAGTTACTTTGATCTACTTTCTACCTCCTTTCATTCCAACATCACATCTTTTCTGTATACTACCGCTCTAAAGTCTCCCTTTTCATTCTCTTTTATTTACCTTCACCCCCTCACTCCTTATCTTTCACCAGCTTCCCCTCTTTTACTTCACCTATCCACTTATCCTGTAGTGTGGGCTGGGCCTTGTTATTCACACTGCTAAGTTAGCATAGGCTTATTAGAAGTTTAAACGCCATTTTTCCTCTTTGCTGCTTTTGCACACGACACCGCATATAACTGTTGTTGTTAGTTAAGCTGCGTGAAATGCTTCACATAAGACTGGCTTGTTTTCAGCATCCCTAGACTTACATTGTGACTCTAGTCTGCACACTGAGTGCTATAGCCTCCAAGGTTATCATAACAAGGTAGCTGTTGTTCGAGCTGATCGGCTCACGTTCTAGCCATAACATATATGCAGCTGCAAGCCAACGTGATTCTGGTGCCTTTAATATCACACTGTAAGCATGATTTCAGACACTTGGAAGAAGCCCGTTTTTCCAGAGAGACAGAGAGCTTTTGCAGATCCTGATGTGATTCACACCTGCTGATCTTGGAGGAATGGGGTCCCCCAAACAAGCCCAAGAGACCTTCTATATTTTATAAAACATAGTTCCTAGCTAGGGAGGGTAATTTACCAGGCGCTATAGTACCTATTTTCACCATCATTGTAATATGATTTATCCTTTTGTGTTTTATGGAATTGTAACAATGCTGATCATATTATTTCTAATCATATGTCTGCTTATGTTAGCAAAGATACTGCATCTTAGAGCACATCGTTAAAATAATTATTTTAACCTTTCCGTGACTCTTTTTTAGTCCTGTTGTGGACTGGTATGAGAGTATAACGAAAGAGTGTTCTTGCTTCCCACCATTCCTGAGTATAACCTAAGTCGCATGTTCTGGTTTGTCTAATCATTAGTTCCTTTGCTATAGGACAAAGAGCTAATGTGACACTGATGCTAGCTGGTTAGGGTTTCTAGGCAATGAGGTGAGTTTTTTGGTACACCACAATTCACTGAGGTCCTGGGTCTCTGCGCACAGTTCTGTGTGGGAGCAGAATCCCTGCGACAATCCATTCTCTCCCACCTTTTCCCTGCGAGCACCAACTCGCGGAACTCTCTCCGCCTTTTACGTCCTTCCTTTTCTCACCACTACTAACATTTTTTTGCATTCACAGCTCTCCGCTTTCCGGCCTTGTCCATCTTGCTAAAGACACCTACTCTCCTCTTCCTCTCTCCCTGCTGTCTCCGGCTCACTCTGGCTGCACCCCCGACCTTCCCTGCCCTCTCACCCAGCCCGCACCCCTCTGCATTCCACTTGCCTCATCAACTGTCCTCATTGCAGGGCTCTGTATACCATAATTTCTTCACGTTTCCCTCTGCCCACACTAATTACTGTGCAGCTATAAATACTTTTCCATGCTGTCCACCCTCTGTGGTAATGGTGTCCCTTCCGGCAGGTGTGGCATGCCTGCGTTATTTTTCACTCGTGGCCAGGGATCTTACTGTACAGATATACGCTTTCCGGGGTCAGGCGCTGATTACATGGCCCCAGAGCTCTGCAATGTCTGTCATCCTTGATTTTGTGTGTGTACACAATTGTGCATGCGGGCCTCCATCCACAACTCTTGCATAACAAGAGTTTAAAACACTGCATCTGCTGTCAGGGGCACAATTTGACACAAACTTTAGTGGGGTACCAACAATTTGAATGGGGCGGGCTTTCTTCAGAACCCATGGACAGTTACTTGCGGGTTCCTTTCACTCTTGTGGCACACTGCGTAATAAGGGACGTTCTTTCTGAGCTAATATTTAGTCAATAATGTACCACATGTCACTAATATTGGTGTCAGCTACATATTCTTTACAGTGGTTTAGGGTTTTTCTAAAGGAGTTGTAACAGAATGGATGAAAAACACTTCATTTTAAACAAATTTGGAAATTCTGGTTCTTTTGTCAGGGACAATCGAAATTTGCCTAGCTCCGTAACGGTAAGTTTCAATTCTATTAAGGACACGGAGGCGGGGATTATGCTTTTCTTCCTTCGCTTTATTTTTTTATGCACATTGGAAGTGAACAATCCAGTGAATAAACATCAAGTCTCATGAGTCCAGGGGGTAACACTACAACATAGTCCTTCCACGCTGTCCATAACTGATAGAAAGCTCCGCCATCTTGTGAAGTCCTCCTCTTTCTTTGCGCGAGTCACGCCTTCTCTTCATTGGTACTGTTTGGCTCTGTCATGCCCTGCAAAGTATGAACAGCCCATGAGACAAGAGTACATTTGCAAACCCGTAACAAGCAGTTAGCATGCATTACTCCAGAAACTAAACCAGTTACTTACTTCAGTACGGGTGGGTTCGCACCGTCTGTGTAACGGGAGGGATAATCCTCGCCTCCGTGTCCTTAATAGAATTGAAACTTACCGTTACGAAGCTAGGCAAATTTCGATTCTATGTCAGGACCGGAGGCTCAGATTATGCTAGTTCAAAGCTTACACACCACCAAATGAGCTACATCCACCACTTGTTTAAAATAGAACCTTTTAAAGGTGGAATCTGAAGACCAATCTGCTGCGCGCATAAGGTCTTCCAACCGAGCTCCCAAGGAGAAAGCCTTTGAGGCCATTGCCCCTCTAGCTGAGTGTGCCCCAAACTGTTTTGTATCAATACCCGCTTCCCGCATGACCCATCTCACCCATTTCGCTATTGTGGGGGAAGAGACAGCATGGTGCAGTTTCCGCAAGGCAATAAGGAGTTGTCGTTCGCCCGGGGGGCGGAATTCAACAGTCATTTCTTCATAGGATTTCAGGCATTTTACCACCCAGAGCTTGGGCACATCCGTGAAGGCTGGGTAAGAGATCGTCCTGGAATCTGATTTGGTACGATGACCAAGTGTAAACATGACCCCTTCTGGGGAAAAAACTCTCGCTGTAATGTCCAAGGCCCGGACATCTGAGACCCTGCGACAGGACACCAGGCACAAAAGCATAGCCAACTTTGCCGAAAGCTCTTTCAAAGTTAGGTACCTATTATGTTGCCAGGACAAAAAAAGGTTTAGGACCACATTGACATCCCAGAGGACTGAGTAGCGAGGCTCCGGGGGCCACGACAAGTGAATGCCTCGAAGGAGCCTACATACAAAAGAATGCTCACCTATCGGGGCACCATCCACTGGGGAGTGGGCTGCCGATACCGCCAATCTTATCGGGTTAATAGATCTGTAAGCCAGGCCATCCGTAGCCAGTTCGTCCAGAAAATTCAGCAGGGGTACGAC